>NW_027361697.1:3530000-3742500 GCF_039654945.1 Dendrobates tinctorius
TCTCAGGGTCTCATACAGGTGGGGTTTCCCCACCAAACTGATTATATGGTATAATGATAAGAGCTACATAATCAACACCCCTCAGGAGGGCCAGCGGTTCTGGGCTTTTCTCAGGGAAGAACCTGCTTTCAGGGATAGGGATTAGGAATGGTGCTGCATTACTCTTTTGTTCTCTATTATTGCTTTTGGTCCTATAGGCATCTTTAGTCTGGTACAATATACCTCTAAATAAGTGATGTCCTTCCGGGACCTCGGCCACAAATTTGTAGCTTTCCTCCAAATTCAGGTGAGACTTCAGCTGTATTGGAGTCCGCCAGGAGAATTCTTGCTACATTCTTTTAGATAGCTCTCCTTTTCTTTTTTAAGGTTGAACTTTTACAGGCTAGTTTGCCTATTTGTTTCTGGTTCTTATTTGTTAACCTGCTATTTCCTTTTCAGGAGTGTTATGAAGATTTTATCTTACAATGTCAAGGGTCTCAATAGTCCCCACAAGAGATTCGCAATATGGAAGGAGACCAATCACATTCACTCTGATATTGTTTGTTTACAGAAGTTAGGATGGCGGTCGACCACCAACCACATTTCCAACACAAAAACTACCCTCATCAATTAAAGTCCTTAGGCTCCTCAAAGAAAGCTGGAGTCAATACTTTGGTAAGTGGTGACGTTCCATTCAAATTGCTCAACGAGGTCACTAATTCCTTGGGGAGATATCACATCCTCGTCTATCTCCTCAATAATAGGCTCTGCACGGTAGTGAACACCTATGTTCCCAATAAAAGATTTATTTCTTTCCTGAATAAACTCCAAAAAAAAATTAACAAAACAAAATCCGGAGACCTTGTCCTGGTTGGAGACTTTAACATAATCCCCGACAGCAGCCTGGACTCATCCTCATCAGCCAGGCATAAGGTCCCAGTATTAAAAAATTGGCTTAATCAAAATGAATATTACAACACTTTTCGCTGCCTCAACACATCCTCAAGGGAATACACCCATTATTCGGATGTCCATATAACATCATCACGAATTCATCTGATTCTTACAAATATTTTCACATTAACTAAGTTCCAAAGTATTAAAATCCTGAATAAGTCCTTATCTGATCATTTTCCGGTCTTAGCACAATTCACATTAGGCCCATCCCACGAAAATACCCACCTCTGGAAAAACAACCCATCACTTTTTAAAATACCTGAGTTTAGACAAGAGCTCGAAAACCATATTGCCAACTTCTTTAATGAAAACCAATCAGACGAAATTGATATTTTCATATTATGGAATGCCCACAAGGCCGTACTAAGGGGAACTCTCATCCAGATTTCCTTGAGGTATAAAAAGAGAAACAGAGAAAAAATTGCCACATTACAAAAACAGATTAATGAGAGAAAGGAACGACAAAATAATTTGGCACATCCTTCCCCTATCCTTCAAGGGGAAATTTTAAAACTTAGACAAAGTCGAAGACTCGAAATCAGCCAAGAATTTGAGGCGGTAATTAAGGCCTCAAAATTTAAGACTTATACATCATTGAACAGACCCACCAGATACATGATGGCGAAATTGAAAAAGGAGAGAGTTAACAGAAGGATAAACAAGATAGTCTCCCTCTCGTGCGAAGCCAAAATGCACCCAAAAGATATCACCAAATCATTCGCAGAATTTTACCAACGTTTATATAATCTTAAAGAAGACCCTCAGGCCCCTGTGATAGACCACAAATCTATTAATTACTTCTTAGCGGATATCAACCTTCCCAGGCTGTCTCAATCAGACCAGGAACAAATTGGTATCCCCTTCTTGGAAAAAGAATTATTGGCCGTTATCAAAAAATTAAAAGCCCAAAAAATCCACGGGACTGGATGGCTTCTCCACCGAATATTTCAAGACCTTTTCTAAGGCTTTGATACCATATATGGTCTCAGTATTTAGTGCAGCATCCTCTCGGGGCTCCTTCCCAAAAGAGATGTTGGAAGCTGTGATTGTTTTGATCCCGAAAACGGGGAGGGGACCTGAAGAGAGTGCAATATTACAGGCCAATCTCGCTTATAAACAACGATATCAAAATTTATTCTAAATTACTTGCCGAAAGATTAAAAAACATACTGTCATAATCCCAGTGCAGGTTTTGACCTGCACGTCAGGGGTTAATGTCTTGGGCTCAGTGCAGGCTTGACCTGCACGCCGGGGATTAATTATTGTAGCCTCTCTTTGGCTCAAGGAGGGCTTCTTATAGCCCTGGGAGACTCCAATCCCTGTCAATTATACTTTTGCCTTTGGCCGAGTGTGGTGACCCCTGTGTGCCTGTGCCTTCTGATTGTCTTCTAGTTTGCTTATATGGTTCTGACCCGGTTCTGTCCCCTGTTGCGAGTTTGTCTCTTGATTCTGTACTGTTTATCTGCTTCTCTGGTTTCTGACTCATTGCCTATGTACTGACTAGTCTCTGATTGCCCCTCTTGTACTTTGCTGCTATCTCCGTGTATGTCTCATTGCTTACGTTCTGACTACTCTCTGCTTGTCCCTCTGGTACCGCGCTGCCCTCTCTGTGTATGACCCCCATTTGTCTGATTTAATCTCCCTGTAGTAGAATCCTGCACTTATCTCGAGCAGCAGGACGCTGAGACCCGCCCCCTGCAGTCACATGATCGTGGGTCCTTCACTGCTTTCTACCTTCAGTGACACAGGTCCTGTGAGCCTGGAGCACGCATCATCACCACTGCTGCCCCGCTCCACAGGTATCTTTGGGCACAGGTTTGTACTCAGGACAAGCGCACTGGCTCAGTGAGCAAGTGCAGTGCGGTGTTCCTGACACATACTCCCTCGTCTGCTATCTGATGACCAGATTGGCATTGTCGGAGGACGTCAGGTGGCGGATGCAATGAGGACAGTTTTGAATTTAATTACCAGGGCAAATCTATCTAATACTAGATCGGCATTTCTGGAATTGGATGCGGAAAAGGCCTTCACCAGGCTGAATTGGTCTTACCTGGAAGCAACTTTAACTAAATTTGGTTTTAGCTGAGGATTCCTGTCGGCGGTCTTTGCGTTGTAGAGTCCGTCTCATGCTATCACAAGTGTGAAAGCACAACCAACATTCAAAAGTGACAAAAAAATCTACCAGAAAGCATTGGTACTGAGATGTGGTCTGTGGTCCCCACCTGCAGAACCACTCCTTCATTGAGGGTGTCTTGATAATTGCCAATAATTTCCATCTGTTGTCTATTCCATTTGCACAACAGCATGTAAAATAGGAAGCAACACTGTTTGACAATCAAAGTGGACAGTTTGATTTCACAGAAGTTTGATTTACTTAAAGTTATATTCTGTTGTTTAAGTGTTCCCTTTATTTTTTTGAGCAGTGTAGTAGGATGGAGATACCTAGTGCCAATTGTTTACTCTCTAAGGACAGATTGATGACAAAATTTATCATAGGAAGACAATTTTATATTCCAGCCAATCTTTAACAATTATGGAAATGATTTTGGCCAACATATTCTATTTCCTTAGATATTATTAACATTGCTACTTAGCTTATGTTATTTAGACGTCATATTTTAGGGACAATTTGCAGTAAAACTTGGAATCTTTTTCTCCAAGCTGAGAACCCATTTATTTATAATTTAACTGCATAATGTAACAGCAAAATCAATGCCTCTTTGTATGCATCAAGATATATTAACATGTATATTTCTGCAGAGAACAGAGCTGGCAAAGCTCCCAAACGCACAGCTGTTATTCAAAGATAGTGTCGCTTTAACAAATATTGATGCTGCTTTGAATTCATCAATATACAATTTGGCCACTTTCCATCTAATGTACCTATTAATGATATCCATGTAAGTGAATCATTTTAATTGCTAGCAATTTATTACTTTGATATAAACTACTAAAGTACTTACTCCAAACTGAGTCAAAGGCTTTAAATAGCCCAAGAATCCAAACTCTGAAAAGATGGATGAGATGCCTGTAGGGAGGTTTAAGAACACAGCATTAGGTACACTTATACATTAGCATTAGGATACCTAACATTAAAAAATACTCTGAAGCATTAAAGTAGCACTTATATATACAGTATGCAACGTGTGTTACCTAGTTCTATTGTTCATTTTTATCTTAAAAAAGACGGTGTACTCCAAGGATCCTCCAAGCCCAAGGTCTGTGTCATGATCCAGGACGGGGTTTCGCTTTGGCCTATCCTGATCAGACTGGGGGTAAATTGTTCCGCCTCTCTCTGGCAGAGGGCGGCTATTTAATGCTCACTGGACCTAGGTCCGGTGTCAGTTATACTCCTGCCCTCGGCTGAGTTAGTTGACCTTGTGCGTACGTGTGCCTTGTGCCTGATATCTTGCTTGCTTGTTTGGTTTTGATCCGGTTCTGTCCCTGTTACGAGTTCTGCCTGTCCCTCTTGTACTGCACTACCTCTCGTGTATGACTCTCTGCTTGTGACCCGTCTTCTCTCTGCTCGTCCCCTTGGTACCACATTGCCCTCTTGTGCATGACCTTTGGCTTTGTCTGACCACCCCTCTGTTTATTCCTCCTGTGCCTCATTTGCCCGTACTGTGTGTGACCTCCGTTTTGCCTGACTCTGAGTTGTTGTATGGTGTCCTGTCATCTCTGAGAGCTGGGTGCTAAGCCCCGCCCCCTTGCAGTCACATGACCATAAGTCCTGTGCCAGCTTGCTAACTTCAGCGTCCTCAGGTCCTGTGCATCTTTACTTTCCGGCGCTGACAGGATCCTGACCCTGATAGTTTGAAGCACGCATTGTCACCTCTGCTGCCCTGCTCCACAGGTATCTTTTAGCACTTGTTATGGAAATATATATGTATATGTATTTCATCTAGATCTCACTTGCCTGCTATAGGCTATATACTGCTATATACTCCATGTACTCATGTATTCTTATATAGCCACACTGCACACAGATACATATTTAGAGTTTGAACTCTATAACTAGTTGGTGGAAATAACCTGCTACCCCCCCATGAGAGAGTCTGGGGAGCTGATGTGATCTCATTATAGCATTGTCTTGTGACATGTCTCTCTCCAGACACACAGAAGAGGAAGTTAGGCCAGATGGTCCAGCCGATATTGTAGACTTGCTGACATTGGAATACAAGGGGCAGTATATCATCTGATTCTTGAGTCACCTTAGGTCGGACGCCCATATATGTTCATGTATTTAAACTGACCAATTAGATAAGAAGTAAAGCCTTTATGTTAATGAATAACCACTCCTTTCTGTACGAACTGATAAAAGACCATGAATGTGAATAAAGTTTGCAGCGTTTTGCTGGAAGGTATTGCTGCTAACCAGGTGTGGCGTCTTTCCTTCCTTGAGCGCTGAATAAGACTCTGTCTAATTAGGACAGGCCACAGTACACACAGGGGTAAATCTACCCAAATCAAAAATCAATCCACAACAAGTGGCGCCCAACGGCTGTGGACGAAAACGCATGGGGATCCTGCTGACCGGAGAGGACAGAGGTGCCGGCCAAGGTCTTGGCTCATGGGAACGGAGATTTGCGCAACTCCATAAGTAAGGTAAGAAAATCTAGTTATCTAACCTGAATGTTCCCTGTGCCTGGTCCAGGTCGGCAACTCTAGCCGGTCAGTGTGGTCACCACCGTATCCCAGGTAGTGTAAAAAAGACCACCCTTATCCAAACCCTGGGATAAGCTAAGTATCTGCTGTGGTTCTGTGTGTCTAAGATCTGGGTGAGAGAGTTGGTGGAAACTGTGACTGATTGATTTTTTGTGGCTGCTGAGACACCGATAGCAAGACTGAGTCTCTCTGACTAAGTCAAATCACGTCCCCGCACCACGCGGAGGTTTTGACTTAGACCGGATATCACGGGTGAGTTCCTCTGAAAGAGCTGTCACGGTCCCCGCACACATACACGGAGGTGTCAGCTTCAAGGAGGTATCACCTACGAATCCCTCGGCTGTCACACGTCCCCGCACCAAGCGGTGGCTGGCAGACTGGAGAGATATCACAGACTGATCACTGGAGAGATTACCACGGTCCCTGTTTGCACACAGAGGGGTGATAATCTAGTGGGATGTCACGGCGCCCGTCTCCCAGAAGACGGAGGGTGATACATCCCGGTGCTAACCAAAGCGACACGGGTGATTGGCAGTTACCGGTTGTCAGCAGCTGTTTGACGTGTCACAGAAGGGCTTTCGATCTCTCTCCCCGGATGTCTATATGTGAATTCATTGCAGGTTTCCGCAAAGATTTGAAGCAGAAAAAGCTTTATTTCCCGTCTCTGGTACACTTCCACTTTTTTTTGCCTACAGGGTGTGCCCCTGATATATATTTTTCATATTGTTATGTTTTGTACTCTGCTTTTCCCTATTTTATGTTTTATCTTGCATTTTTTGGTGAAGATTTTTATTCTTTTTACTACCGTGTGAGAATTTTCAGGAAAGTTGGGTTTTTTTGAGCATATCACTGCAGTCTTCATTAGGTTTAATTTTTCTCTCTCTTCCATTATTCTTAGAAGATTTCACTGAGAGACGCAGGCAGAAAAAAAAAAAGTGGGAAGTGTGTGTATCCTGCATCATTTCTGCATTAACCCTTTTTTATTGTTGGAAGTTGTACTGATTTTTAGATTCTTATAAATATTTTGGAGTGTTTTTGCAAGGTCTACCAACTTCATGAGTATTCTTTTTGTTTTCTTTCCTTTTTCCTCCATTTTTTCCTGAATCTACTGATTTTTTGATTTCTCTGAGTGGTGTTTTTGTAAGTACACTAACGTTTTGATTTGTTTTCCTTTTAAAAAATCTTTTACTCCCTGATCATTTTTCTCTTTTTCTTTTGGGTTTTTCCATTTTTAAGTTTTGTTATCAGTTTTTTCTTCTATTTTTGTTAAAAAGAGAAATTAGAATTTTTACCTGCTTTGGTAATTCCTGTGTTATCTTGCCAATTTTTGATTTTCCATATTGAGTTTTAATCACTCACCTTTTTGAAGTTTTTGGAACAGACACAGTAGGTGTTATTCAGAAAGTTAAGCATGTCATTTTCTACGGGCAGCTCCGTATGCTGCAGCATGGTATGATGTATTGAAAGGAAAAAGGGATGTAGCTAGTTGAGCTCAGTTGCCGTCTGCATTTTCTTAAAGGGTTTTCAGCAGCATACTAATCTGTGCCGTCTAAGAAGGACCACAGGTCTAAGAATGCCTTCTGTGACGGCAGAGGGGGGGAAGCAGTCCACCCCCCCATCTTCTCTCTCCTCCCTCTATCTCCGCTATTCTCGCAATCTCCTCCCCTCTCTCACCTATCTCTCCTCCTATCCCTTCTCCTCCCCTCCTTTTCTCTCTCCTATCTCTCCTCCCTCTCCATCTTCATCACCAACGCCCACCTCTCATCCCTCTCCTCTTCCCTCCTCCTCTTCTTTGTCTTCACCATCTCCTCCTCTTTTGTCACCTCCTCACTCTCCTCCACTATCTCTCACTTCTCCTCCTATTCCAAATTTTTCTCCACCATTCCCTCTCTTTCTTTTCCTCACCCACCTATCAGATCATCATCACCCGCTGGCCCAGTGCCAGATCCAGACAACGAGGTGTCCCTACATCCACAGGACACCCTCTCTAGAGAGACAGCTATAACACCGGGAGAAGAAAGTGAATCACTCCCCACACATGACAACACAGGTGTCCTCCCGATACAACAGCTAGCAGAAGGGAGGTGTGTGCCATCAGAGACTGCACCTGCTAAGTCTGATACGAAGCTGCAGTCTCAGAAGGGGGGAGTGCTATCCACACAAAAGACAATCACACAATGGCACAGTTCCTCCTCTGATGAACATGAAGAGGAAATTATGCTGCATAGTACTAGGGGAAACTCACAGACACCAAGAAGGCAGGGGCAGATAGAGCCAGGACTCTTACACTTTGTGCCCTTCACCCCTAGTCAGGTTTTCAGTATTCTAAAAAACCTGCCAGACCCAGCTATGGACCCCATGCAATTCTACCGAAGAATGCAGCAGAGCCAGCAGACATATGCTGCAACCTGGAGTGATCTCTGGTCCATAATGGAGGTAAAAGCATGTGAAACACTCTGGCCAATCATGAAGGAACACTTCAAGCTTCCATCAGAATTAGACGTGCATTCCTGGGAATCAGGATCAAAGCTAATTGAACAGCTTAGAGAGTGGGCCAACGCCAGACAAGCACTCAGCCTGCATAACATGAGACAAGCCGAGACAGAGTCTGTAGACAGGTTTCATGGCAGAGTGAGGCAAGTATTCCAAATTTTAAGCTTCACTATTCATGATCAGGTACACGGACAAATGTTGGCACAGGCCTTTGTGCATGGACTAAGAGAACCAATCAAGAGACTACTGATAGTGGCCAGGCCTGAGTACAGGACACTAGCAGTAGATGTCCTGCTCGCAGTAGCCAGAAGAATTGAGTCCCTCCCAGGAGTGCGGAGGACAGGCCCTCCTGTGGTGGCCACTGACGTGGAGGAGCAACCACCCTGCAGAGACAGAAGACCTGTCAGGTGTTTCAACTGTGGCAACTTTGGCCATTTCCGGAACCAGTGCACAGCACCCCGGCAACCCAGGTCATCCTGCAGAGGACTAGGCCAAGAAAGAAACACAGAAGACAATGAAGAACCCTGTCCATAGGACAGAGGCAAACCAGGTCCGCCAGACGTCACGCCCCTGACATGCGAAGCCCCATCAACGGACCCAATACCTCAAATCACTGGGCGCTGTCATATCTTTCCTTGTGGACACTGGTGCAGTCAGAAGTGAAAATCCCCGACCCCACCAGTCCACCAGAGCACTGTGTCTCATATGGGGATTAAAGGTCAAGACAGACGTTCCCCATCTTGCAGGCCCCTAAGCATGTGGACACAGCCAGGACACTCCATCCTGTTCCAGTTTATGGTGGAGACCTGCCCACCACACCTGATGAGAGCAGACCTACTGCAGGAACTGAAGGTCACCAAAGTGTCCCATGAAGATGTGACCTTGACCTCTTCTCCATCCCAGACCCAAGAAGAATCAATCATGCCCATGCTGGTGGCCCTACAAGAGCCTCGCCTGAACAACCAGTGCAAGCCTACCCAAGGAGGTGCTGGACATAGCACCCGGAAGCCTATGGTCCAAGGGAGACTTCAAGTTGCGCCAGTGCGGGTGTCACTCAAGTCTGGAACCCCGGACGCTCAGAAGGCCCAGCATCCGCTGCTCATCACCCAGAGCCAAACTGCCTCTGACCAACTGGAGGTCTAGGTGGGACTGCGGTTCAAGAAAGGGCCTAAGAACTTTGGCATGGGCCAGGAAAACTCTCAACCCAGAGGGACCACACCCGCTTCGTGAAATGGCTGCACTGCTTCCGGCTCCAGCGCCAGAGGATCATCTTGGACAAGATCCTGAAGGTGCTCCCTGAAGTTAATCCAGGCCCTGGACCAGATGACAGCCACTTAGCTCCTCAAATTGGTTAACAAGATGCTGACCTGAGATCAAGCTGGGTGAAAGAAACTGCTGCTGGCTGGTAAAGAAGATGCCCCAGCAAAAAGACCCCCTGTGAGAGCAAGAAAGCTCAGCCGGACGTCATCTCCAACGAAGAGGACCCCAGAAAACGGCTTGTTTTCCTGCCAGCCCTGTGCCAGAAGATGAGTCACACACGGCACTGTGAAGAGCAAGGCCAGATTGAGCCACCTCACCAACGGGAATCATCATGCAGTCCCAGCTTTTCTCAATCAAGAGGAAGACTGTGAAAGGAGAACCAGACTAGGTTGAATGGTGTATAACCTGAGGGCTGTGAGCAAAGCAACCGTGCTTGAAACCCCAGTTGTTCCAGTTCTGCACACTCTGCTGCCAAACGTGACAGCCACAGCAATGGTGCTCACGGCAATGGATCTGCCCGAAGCTCCCCCTCAATGTTCTCCCTCACCTGGATGGCTAGTTCCTGAAAACGCACAAGGGGGGTGTAGAACAAATGGACAGTGATGCCCAAGAGGGCCCAGAACAGCCTTTCACAGCTCGCCAGAGCATTGCCCTCCATCCCCGTCAACTGGATTGCGGAGCATGCAGAAGTCATCGACATCGCTACCTACACAGCGCTTTCCATGTCTCCTCTACTCTTCCTGATGGAGCAGCAATGTAAGTTCTGCAAAACAGAGTCCAGTGGTGTCAAAAGCAAGTTCCTGAAGACACCGAATCGCCCACCAAACGAAACACTTGACAGATGACCAGAGGACCGCGGAGGAGAAGATGGCTCCCTCAACAACTCCGAAGATGCAGGCCTTCCTTAGTCTAGTCTCGTACTGCAGAACTTGGATCCCTGGTGCTCCAGGCTTAATGCAGCCTCTGTACAACTGCATCAACGCATTGAAGCCTTCATCTCGTACAGGAAACTGAAAGACTTCATAGTCTCTACGCCAGCTCTATGCCTCCCTGACTACGAGAAGCCATCCCGTCCTGACCGAATGGAAAAAGAAGGACAAGGATGGAGAAGGTCATGCTACTGGCCAGTCCTAAAACAGACCGAGGAAAACCAGAGGCCTCTAGACTACCTCTCAGCCGGCCTGGATCCAGTTGCAAGGGGGGGGCCCTCCTGCATGAAAACAATATCTGCAGCACACGCCCTCCTGACAAGGCTGCTCTCCACCACTCTTCAGTGCTCTCAGCCGTTACCTGTCTCTACTCCCACTGCCAAGGGGGGATGCGGAAATGGACCCTCAGAAGAAAAATCTGCAAGATAACGTAGATGGCTCCAGTTTTGCAGATGATGAAGGAAGGTTCCACACGGGATGTGCAATGACCAGCAATCAAGACATCCTATGGTCCAGAAGGTTGTCAGCCCAAGAAGCGGAGCTGATAGAGCGGACGAAAGACCTGCCAGATTGCGAAGAACAAAAACTTCCAGGTACTCGCATGACATGGCACCCGTCTTCGGACCCATCTGGGCTGCAAGAAACTTCACCACAGCAAGCGGATCGACCGTGAAGCACCATGGAGCCATCAGAGACCTGCTGGACGCTCTTCAACTACTAAAAGTGGTGGCAGTGTTGAAGGTCAAGGCACACGGAAAACTGAACACAGTAGAGACACGGGGCATCAACAGCAGACGTGGCAGCCAAAGAAGCAGCCAAGAGGAAGACAATGTGGAAAATGGGAGAGGTCGTAGAGCCGGACGGCTACTACAAGACGACTGAAGATGAGAAAACCTGACAAAATGACTTCCTAAAACCTGCACAAGAAGTAGCAGGACCAGATTCAGAAGGAGGAGAAGGGAAGCTGGAAGCTGAAGGGCAAAAGCACTGGGCTCCAAGAAACTTGTCCACCTCAAACCGTCTACCTCAAAACGTCTACCTCAAAACGTCTACCTCAAGACAGACCCAGCCTACCTCAAAGTGTGTACCCTACAGTGGTTCAATGGGCACATGGCCCCCACGCAGAATTGAAGACACAGATGAATGACCTGATTAGACTGGACTCTCGCCTTAACAGCCAAAATTCCCAGCAGCTGGCTGGCCACCGACAAATCCAACATCGGACAAGTGGCAAAAGTTCTCCCACATCATCCGGCCTGAAGACTTCACAGTAAGAAACCGGTTGGCGAAGACTGCTGCAAAGAAGCTACTCTCAAAAATAGTGTGCAGATATGGGGGTTCCAGAAGCAATAGCAAGTGATCAGGGACCCACATACACAGCAAACCTGACACAAGAGACCTGATTAGCAGTAGGGTCAGACTTAGGCCTACACACACTACCCACCATCCCACACCATAGACTAGGTGGGACACTTAAGAGCAGCATGCTAAAAAATTTGCCCAAGAGACAGACAAACCCTGGCATTAGACACTCCCATAGGCTCAGGAAAAAGCTGTCACCGATATGAAACTTTATTTGGGTCTAAACCCAGGTTAGGGGTATTCTTTACTTAGCAGTTGACTATGCAATATGATACTTTGTCTGCATGTGTAATTGAATTTATCAAGAATTTTGCTAATGTCCATTCTCGAGTTTTTCTCCCTCATTGCCAGGTCCAAGATTCGGTGCCTGGTATGCACGTCCTGAAGTCAGGAGACTGAGTGTGGGTGGAAAAAGTCTGTAAGAAGAAGCACTCAATCCCAGATCCGATGGCCCTTCTCCAAGTGCTCATGCCACCAACCTGGAGGAAAAACCCCCACCTGGATCCACGCACCGCATTGCAGGAAAAAGCCTTCATACCAGAGGACACACCTGAGCTGGGATGATGCTGTGGATGACCTACCTGACAGAATAAATTATCTACCTGACAGAGAATACACATGCACTGACTGCATAGACTGCTAACTAAGAGACTTTGATTACATTGCACCACACCATATTTAGGGACAGATCTCCTGATCGCCCATTTGTGAAAGTCTGTACAGAGGAGGATGTATGCACTAGGCATATGTCAGTCCACTGGCAGCATAAAAGAGTTGCAGCGCTTTGGGCCAGGAGCAGGATTTTAGGGCAAGTGATATCTAAGGGGGGATTGTTATGAAAATATATATGTATATGTATTTCATCTAGATCTCACTTGCCTTCTATAGGCTATATACTGCTAGATACTCCATATACTCATGTATTCTTATATAGCCACACTGCACACAGATACATATTTACAGTTTGAACTCTATAACTAGTTGGTGGAAATAACCTGCTACCCCCCCCATGAGAGAGTCTGGGGAGCTGATGTGATCTCATGATAGCATTGTCTTGTGACATGTCTCCAGACACACAGAAGAGGAAGTTAGGCCAGATGGTCCAGCCGATATTGTAGACTTGCTGACATTGGAATACAAGGGGCAGTATATCATCTGATTCTTGAGTCACCTTAGGTCGGACGCCCATATATGTTCATGTATTTAAACTGACCAATTAGATAAGAAGTAAAGCCTTTATGTTAATGAATAACCACTCCTTTCTGTACGAACTGATAAAAGACCATGAATGTGAATAAAGCTTGCAGAGTTTTGCTGGAAGGTATTGCTGCTAACCAGGTGTGGCGTCTTTCCTTCCTTGAGCGCTGAATAAGACTCTGTCTAATTAGGACAGGCCACAGTACGCACAGGGGTAAATCTACCCAAATCAAAAATCAATCCACAACACACTGTTTCGGTATTCAGGACACGCGCACTGGCTCAGTGAGCGAGTGTAGTGCGGTGTTCCTGACAGTCCGGTTGGGCACACAGGCCACGGCATCGGTGCAACAGGCAGATTAGGCATGTGGGAGACAGGTGTGAAGGATACTTGCCACTCCGGCTGACGTCAATATTACGTCAGCGAGATCACATGGTAAGGTTTCCCAACCTGTACCAACGTGAAGTTCCACACACCCTGGAGACACGCAAGGTCAGATTGGTACAGTTTTATTTAACAAGAATCTATGACATATCTGGAGACCTCCAGCAGGCGGTGCCATTGATGTGGAGAGATTGTCATATGCTGGCCAGTCGAAATCAAGCAGAACCAAAGTGTGTTGGAAGGTTTGCAGGAGGTAGCGACCTTGTATGCTGAACTGGATCAGGGACCCACAGGTAAGACTTCCCTGGCATAAAACCCTGTGCTCCAAACCAAAATTTTGAGTTTCCGTGCAGTCGCCACACACATCAAATCACCGCACGCGGACGCATCAGCATACAATGCATGTCCCTGCAGGACACATACACAAGTAGGCGGAGCATAGGCGGAGCTTCAGGGAGGAAGAAAGGAGGGAGTAGGCAGCCATCCACAGACCTCCTGAATGCCAATGTGAAACCAGACTTACACTGATCAGCTAGAATCTACACCCTGCGCTGGTCATGCCTCTGCGGCCCGACTACACCTGTCAAGATCTGAGACCCATTCTTCTCTGCCTCGAGCCTGAAAGACTTCTGCCAATGGCCATGCCAAGAAGAGCCATGCGGAGACTGCAACAGGAAAAGCACGCATGTGTTTGCCAAGGAACAGCGTGAGTGAGCAGGGCCATCACTTCCAGCTATCAACAGTACCAGGGTTGGCTAAGATTAGGAGTACAGGTTGGGAGGGGGCCGGTTGGTGCATTGTGGAGACTTTACAGGCTTTAATAGACTATGTCAGGACGAGACTTGCGGACTAGCAGGAAAACCTGGTGAACCCCGCTAGGGCCAGAGCTTTGAGTGAGGACTCACGTGGTAACGCCCAATGCAGGGTGCACCACCTTTCTGAAAAGGATACTAACATGAAATAGTGAAAGACTTTCTTGTTTATTCTAAACTTGTTGTTATTCTTTTTACTGTTAAATTGCATCTCTACTAACACCAATTGTTTAAAGTTTACTGTTGTATATAAATAACATTATATCAACTCTTTCCACCTCGTGATCTCTGCTCGTTGTATCTAGACACCTGCATTATATTTGGCTTAGTCAGCAGGATGGAACTTTCAGACAAAGAGATGGTGGACCAGTCTGCAAATGAGCCCAGCAATTTATATATCCCCTTGGTGGCTATGCTCTGCTGAGCAACCTTCCCATAGCCAACCTTCCCAAATTCACTGGGAGCAGCGTGTCACTGTGGGACTGAGTAGAGAGGCTGAAGAGCATGTTACACATGTATCCCCTGACGGTCCCCTTCCATTCAGGTGTGGTGCTCGCAGGTACGCAGGATGCAGTGACGAGTCGAGAGACGATTTGGTGCTTTCTATAATAACGTTTATAGGACTAGAGGGAACTTTCCTCAGTCCCGGCCTGATCAACAAAAGGGGTAACAAGGGTTGCCCTCGCAGGGGCTCTATACAATCCAACACAAACGGGGTAGAACACGACTACGTCCGGCAATAGCCGGTCACTATAGGGCCGTGGTATGGCCGACTACGGGTCCTTAATTATATAGTCAACTTAGCCGTCCAGACGTCCCTCGCCGTTCAGGATGGTGGTCTTTCGGCGTAGCAGTCGCTGGGCCCAATTGCTGAGGCGTTGACGAAGTCTTCGTGCGCTCCGGCGCTCTGATGACACGGGAGCCCCAAAGGCCCCAGCGGAGTCCTCGGATGGATAGGCCGCAGCCCACGGACTGGGGCAAGCGGCAGCGATGTGGGGTGGTGAAGGGCTGGCCACCTGCGCAGCTAACGGCTGCGGCGGGGGATCCGCGGCAAGCCGAGGCTCGGCCCCTGCTGCGGGCCGGAGCGGGACAGTGGTGGCTGCCGACGGCACTGCACTTGCCGCGGCTACTGGTGAGAGCAGGGCGGCTGCGGGTGGCGGGGAACAGGCCACAGCCGCGGGCTGGAGCGAGGCGGCAGCGGCCGCGGGTTGAACTGTGGCCGCAGGCTAGAGCGGGGCAGCAAGTCTCGGATGATCGTCTTGGCGCCGTCCCTCTGGAGTCCTCAGTGAGCATCTTCCCTGGCACTGATAAGTCGCTCTAGCTTTCAGTCGCTACCACGGTCTCCTCCTGCCTCTGTCCCGGGACTTCCCCACCCCCTTTATACTGGTCCCTCCCCCAGCCCATCTGTCTGTCACAGCGGTCCATCCCCGAACTCTGTCCCCCGGGAATAGTTTCCCCCGGAACCCAGATGACGGCTCCCTTGGTTCCGGCCTGGACACTCGACGGGGGCCGTTCCTCCCACACAGGCCAAGTTAGCCCTCCTGACCCTTGATGGGGAAACCCGGCAGATGGTTATGTACCGCCCATATAGGGATCGTGACACTGTGGAAAAGGTGATAAAAATCTTTGGAGGATATGCATGGTGACACCATGGACCTTGGGCACCTCCGCATGCGGTTGTTCCAATGGGTCCAAGGAGAAAGTGAAACCATAGCTCAGTATGTTAATGCATTGCAGGAAGTGACACCCCATATCACCAAAAAGACCCAAGTCGGGCACGAGGACTGGGTCCCTTGGACGAATTGCTGCGGGACCAACTCATTGCTGGTCTGAAGAATCCTTCTCTGAAGCAGATCTTAATAGAGCGCCTACACCTGAATCCCATCTGGACTTCATTGAGATCAGGGCTGAAGCTAGAGTTTTGGAGAGAGAGAGACCCCTGTTCTCACCACCGTGGTCCGGAGTCATGAAAAGGTCACCCTTAAGTCAACGCGTGCTGAGCCAGACTGGGTGCGGGAGATAAGTCAAACTTAGTGATGAGCGAGTATACTCATTACTCAAGATTTCCTGAGCATGCTCGGGTGAGCTCCGAGAATTTGGATGTGCTCGGAGATTTAGTTTCTGTCACTGTAGCTGCATAATTTGCAGCTGCTAGTCCGCCTGAATACATGTGGGGATTGCCTGTTTGTTAGGAAATCTCCACATGTATTCAGACTGTCTAGCAGCCGCAAATCATGCAGCTATGGCGACAGAAACTAAATCTCCGAGCACATCCAAATACTCAGAGATCACCCGAGCATGCTCGGGAAATCTCAAGTAACGAGTATACTGTACTCGCTCATCACTAGTCAAGATATTCGGGACATTTAAGGTGAGCTGTGCAGAATTAAGGGGATCCCAACCTCACATGAGAGGAGGTCAGATCAGGAAAGTAGCTCCTTCCGAACCGCATCACGTAACGTATGTAACCCATAAGCGGAATGTGAGCTAGAGTGTTGGATCTGCCGAGGAAGGGGGCATATTTCAAGAGACTGTACGAGTAGAGAAAGGAGGAGACTGGGGTGCCCATTAAACTAATGCACCCCACTGTCATGGAGCACACTGTGGGGTTTCAAGCCTCAGAGGGCAGAAGAGAGAATTCTGAGGATATTGTGATTTTATCTTCAAGAGACTCATTACTTGGGCTAAATTCAATGGGCAATGTATTTGCTGTTTGATGGACATGGGGTCTCAGGTGACCACAATGCCTGAGGCATATTTCCAAAGTCATTTTTTCGAAGTTGCTTGCTCCAGAAAAGAACACTAGTGATGAGCGAGGAACTGTTGACCTACATGCTGTGCAATAATATGATCCACGAGAGCCAAAATCCCTGGCCGGCCCCTATCATGTTAGTTCAGAAAAAGATGCTACTCTGAGGTTTTGGGTGGACTACCAGAGGCTGAACATGAGTACTGTACGGGACTCCTATCCCTTGTCCAGAATTGAAAAATCCCTAGGTGCATTTGGAAAATCCAAATATTTTTCCTCACTTGATTTAGACAATGACTACTGGCAATTCCTGTTGACTGGGTAGGACCACTCAAAAACAGCCTTTGTTCTCCCTTTGGGCCTGTTCGAGCTCCACTGAATGCTTTTTGGACTGACGAATGCACCAGGAATCTTTCAGCAGTTGATGGAAAGATGCTTGGGGGGCCTGAACTTCGAAGCTACTTTGATCTATCTGGATGACATAATCATTTATTCCTCCACATTTGAAGAACTTCTTCACAGACTGGAGGAAGTGCTGGAGTGACTTCAAAGACACAGATTAAAAATTAAGTCCCAGAAGTGTCACATATTCAAGGGAGAAAATGAATATTCAGGACACAACATATCTAGTGCGGGAGTTTACCCCACCGCAGAGAAGGTGGCTGCAGTACTGAAGTTGCCCACACCTACAGACCTGAGAGAACTGAGAGCATTCCTAGAGCTAGCCGAATACTACTGCAGGTTCATAAAGGGACTTTGCCAAAATTGTGGTACAATTCAACGAGTTGTTGCGGGGAGCCAGGGGAGCCAAATGTCAACTTATTCAATGGGGCCCACGGCAAGAGGAAGCATTTCAGTCATTGAAGATGGCACTCACGGATGCCCCAATCTTAGCCTATGCTGACTTCTCACAGCCCTTCGTGCTGTACACCAATGGAAGCCTATACAGACTGGGGGCAATATTGGCTCAGGTACAAGAAGGAAGAGAGCCGGTGATTGCATATGCCATTAGGTCACAGAGATACGGAGAAGAATCCAGACAATTTGTTTGTTCAAACTGGAGTTGCTAGCGCTGGTATGGGCCATGACTGAGAAATTTACAAAGTATTTGTCAGGGTCAGAAATACATGTGTGGACAGATAACCCCCTAGCCCACCTAGAAAATGAAAAGCTGGGAGCACTAGAACAGCAGTGGTTCGCGAGGATGTATAAATACTAGTACAAGATCTTCTATTGGTCCAAGTCCCAGAATACGCATGCAGACACCTTGACCTGAGACACCCAAGCTGGATCAAAGATAAACATAAATAAAGAGCTTAAAGGGTGATGAGATCCCAGATTTTAGGTAGTGTGCTGCGGTTGTAGTAACCGCTCAGAAGTCTAGAGAAGATCCCATACCCACCCAAATTCTTGTCCGTTCAAGGGCTGAGTGTTATGATGAGTCACCGAAGGAGGAAAAAACAAAATACCAGCTAAGTCCAGAAAAACCAGAGAGGTTGGCAGCTATCGGATTGCAGACCCCTGAACCTATCCACAACAACTAGCAGTAGCCGTGGGGGGTTCCTACGGTGCCCTAGACCCCTCGATCACAGCTGGAGAACTACATAGCCTAAAGACAGAAAGGGAAAAAACTAAACTGCCCCAGAGCAGACCCCAAAGCAATAGGCAGCCCCCAACATATAATGACGGTGAAGCAAGATGAAAACACTAACACAGATAGAAAGATAGGTTGAGCAAATGATGGGGCCCAAGCTAACTACATAGGACAGGATAGGAAAGCTGCTGTCTGCCATCCGCAAAAATCCCTATGAAAATGAGCCAACCGACTGATAGGAAAAACAGACACTGAAGTCGCTAGGCTTCAAAAGACTATATCAGCACTCAGGTATATTCTGAAGACAGAGCAAAAGATCAACAGATCAGAGACAAAAATGGAATACAGCTCACCCCCGGCCGGGGATGGCAGAACTCCCAAAAAACAAGGCAAAACAAAAACAAAACTGAAGAGTACAAAGCAGAGCAGAAAAACTTAGCTTTGAGATGCAGGAATCAGACTGGTCTCCAAGAATCCAGCAGGAAAATCACCAGCCAGGAAGAAGGGCGTCGGCAGCCTTATATCCAGTCCTCAATTCCAGCCACCCAGTCATCATCTAGCTGCCCATGTGTTTGGTAATCAGCCTCACTACCTTCCTCCACCAGAGGAGGGAGTTCATCAGACCTCAATGGTGAAGGGGAAAATGAACTCACAACAGTACCTCCCCCTTGAGGAGGGGTCACCGAACCCTCATCCATGCCACCAGGGCGATCCGGGTGAGCCCGATGAAAGGCACGCACCAATCTTTCTGCATGAATATCAGAGGCAGAGACCCAGGAATTATCCTCCTGACCATAACCCTTCCACTTAACCAAATACTGGAGTCTCCGTCTAGCCAGACGGGAATCCAGTATCTTCTCTACCTCATATTCCATGTTACCTTCAACCAATATAGGGTCAGGAGGTGCCACCACAGGAACTACTGGTTCAACAAACCTCTTCAACAAGGACTTATGAAACACATTATGAATTTTAAATGTGACAGGAAGAGCCAACCGAAAAGAGACCGGATTAATAATCTCCAAAATCTTGTAAGGTCCAATAAATCTAGGCTTAAACTTAGGAGAAGCCACCTTCATAGCAATATTTTTTGATGACAACCAAACCATATCACCCACCTTAAACTGGGGACCAACGGTCCTACGCCGGTTGGAAAACCGCTGGGCCTTTTCCTGGGAGAGAGACAACTTATCCACTACTTGGTCCCAGATCTGGTGCATTCTCTCCACCACAGTGTCAACACCTGGGCAGGCAGAAGGCTCCACCTGCCCTGAAGAAAATCGAGGGTGAAAACCAAAGTTACAAAAAAAAGGTGACATCAAAGTGGCAGAACTAGCTCTATTATTTAAAGCAAATTCGGCCAAGGGCAAAAATGAAACCCAATCATCCAGATTGGCAGAAATAAAACATCTCAAATACGACTCCAAAGTCTGGTTTGTTCTCTCCGTCTGCCCATTGGTCTGAGGGTGAAACGCAGAGGAGAAGGACAACTGAATTCCCAGCTTGGAACAGAAAGTCGTCCAAAATCTAGACACAAACTGAACTCCTCTGTCAGATACAATGTTCTCAGGAATCCCGTGCAAACGAACCACCTGTTGCAAAAACAAGGGCACCAACTCAGAGGATGATGGCAACTTAGGGAGTGGTACAAGATGGACCATCTTAGAGAATCTATCACAAATCACCCAAATAACAGTCATTCTCTGAGAGACAGACATATCAGAGATAAAATCCATTGAAATATGGGTCCATGGCCTCCTGGGCACCGGCAAAGGCATCAACAAGCCACTAGAGCGAGAACAAGGTTTAGACCGGGAGCAAGTCCCACAGGACTGCACAAAATTCCTGACATCATGAGACAAGGCGGGCCACCAAAAAGACCGACTCACCAGATCTCTAGTACCAAAAATACCTGGATGACCAGCCAATGCACAGCAATGAACTTCAGACATCACTCTCTTCCTCCATAGGCAGCCCCCAACATATAATGACGGTGAAGCAAGATGAAAACGCTAACACAGATAGAAAGATAGGTTGAGCAAATGATGGGGCCCAAGCTAACTACATAGGACAGGATAGGAAAGCTGCTGTCTGCCATCCGCAAAAATCCCTATCAACATGAGCCAACCGACTGATAGGAAAAACAGACGCTGAAGTCGCTAGGCTTCAAAAGACTATATCAGCACTCAGGTATATTCTGAAGACAGAGCAAAAGATCAACAGATCAGAGACAAAAATGGAATTCAGCTCACCCCCGGCCGGGGATGGCAGAACTCCCAAAAAACAAGGCAAAACAAAAACAAAACTGAAGAGTACAAAGCAGAGCAGAAAAACTTAGCTTTGAGATGCAGGAATCAGACTGGTCTCCAAGAATCCAGCAGGAAAATCACCAGCCAGGAAGAAGGGCGTCGGCAGCCTTATATCCAGTCCTCAATTCCAGCCACCCAGTCATCATCTAGCTGCCCATGTGTTTGGTAATCAGCCTCACTACCTTCCTTCACCAGAGGAGGGAGTTCATCAGACCTCAATGGTGAAGGGAAAAATGAACTCACAACAGCTGAGTGTATACAACTGCAGTAGTACGATCCAGAGCTGGCGAGGCTGAGGAAGTGGGTCGCTCTGGGGCAAAGGCCTGATCAGGAAGCTAGGGCTGCTACACCCCCAAGTACCCTACAGATCTTGGGCCAGTGGGAAAGGCCCTTCCTGAAAGATGGTCTGCTGTGCCACAGGATTCAACTCCCGTGAGAATTCTACGTTACCTGGCAACTAGTGGATCCAGAAGCACTAATATTACAGTTGGCTAAAGAAGCTCATGAGTGGGTGTACACTTGAGTGTAGAGAAGACTGTTTGGTGGCTTCAATGACTAGTGTACTGGCCTCAACTGTGGCAAGAGGTCGAAGGAGTTTGCCGAAGAAGTCGCCGGTGTGAGATGAACAAGCCCACTGAACAGAGGGCTCCTATTCAGGTTATCTGAACCTCTGCGCCTTTGGAGGTCCTGATGATCGACTATATGATGAAGATCGGAAGTTCACAAAACGGCTACGGGTATTGCTTGTTGATGACTGATCACTTCACCAAGTTTGTGATGGTGACTCCCACCCGGAAACAGTCAGCCGAAGCTGCAACCAGAGCCATCTGTCAGGAATTCATTCACATATATATGGATGCCCGAAGCAAATTCACTCTGACCAAGGTGCCTGATTCCAGGGTAGAGTGATGGACGAGTTGCATCGTATCTATGGAATCAAAAAATCCCGAACCACGCCATATTATTCACAAGGAAACGGGGCCTGTGAGCGCTTCAACCGAACCCTGTTGCAAATGTTGCGGACCCTGGAAGAGGACAAGAAGATGAAGTGGCCCAAATTCGTGTCCGAATTGGTGTGGGTTTACAATAATTGAGTCCATATGCCTACCGGTTACACCCCTTACATGCTATTGTTTGAATGAAGCAGCTAAGAGATCACTGGACTGGAACTGGATTCAGAGGACACCTATTTGGGTAATAATCAAAGTGCCTGGATCCATTCAGGAACACAGACACCGACTTAAGACGGTAAGGAAGATGGTTGAGCAGAAGTCTTGGGAAGTGGAACATTCTAGTCGATTTCAAGATGTCAGGTGGACAACTTCAGCCAGGGGACCGTGTACTGGTGAGGGCCAAATGTCCCAAGAACAAGCTGGATCATCATTGGGAGGTGGTACCCTACCGAGTGGAGAGGAAGATTCACCCCAATAACTTAGGTTATGAAGTTAGACCTGAGGGAGATGATGCAGTGGCACCTCAGGTGCTGCACATGAGTATGCTGCAACCCTGCTCTTCTGAAGCAGAAGACCCTACCGAGGCAGGGCCCCCCAACAGAAGTGGCTGAGGTTCCGCAAAGGGGGGGTCTTAGAGGAAGAATGGCTTGTAGGGCTAATAAGTTCACCGGAGATGCCATTGATGCTCTCGAGAGGGACAGAAAATGAACTCGGAGTCAACTTACCACTTTGAGTGGCTGAGTCTCCAAGTACCCCAGACGCATCTCTGCAGGAAGAGCTAACTGGTATACTCAGGATGAATTTGTCTGGTCTCAGATACAGCAGAGGACCAAGGAGTGCTCTCAACTGTGGGTCAAACTCGGCCTACCTGTGGGGAAACGTCAATTTTGATAGACTACCACTCGCCTTAGGACTGGAGAGCAAAAAGGGGGGGAGGAATGAAACAAGAAGCCATGACATATCTGGAGGACTCCTACAGGAGCTGCCATTGATAAGGAGAGGCTGCCATCTGCTGACCAGCCGAAATAATTTCTACTAACACCAATTTGTTATGAATGGGTCACCGAGGAGGAAAAAACCTAAACATGCAAAGCCCAGAAAAACCAGAGAGGTTGGTAACTATGCAGATTGCAGATCCCTGATCTTACCACACAACTAGAAGCAGCCGTGGAGCATGCCTACGATCAGCGTCGGACTGGCCCACCGGAGAACCGGTGGATTCTCCGGTGGGCCCTGGCATCTGGTGGGCCCTGGCACCTGCAGGCATACAGGGCCAGCAGTTGCCTAGGGCCCCCGCTGCTCCAGGGGCCCCCAGCCAGTGGTGTGTCGCACACCATGCAAACTGCTATGGGGGCCCCTGCCAGCGGAGCAGCAGCGGGTGTCAGGAGGCAGGAGCCCCTGTCCCCGCTGCTAAAGAGAAATGAATATCATTTCAGGACTCCACCCCCCCAGAGGCCCCGCCCCCAGCCCAGTAAGCTGCTCTGCAGACTACAGCTGTAAATCAGGGCCGGCGCCGCCCTCAGTCCTCTCTGCTCCTGGCTCACAGCCAGTGCGCGATGACGTCACTACATCGCGCACCCGCTGTGTGTCTGGCAGAGGGGGCAGCTCCTGACACTGAAGCCGGCTGCCGGAATCAGCGTGGGAGCGAGGAGGAGAGGTGAGTATTGTGTTTTGTTTTGTTTTTTTATATCTCTCTCTCTATCTATCTATCTATCTCTATATCTCTATATATCTCTCTCTCTCTATCTCTCTTATATCTATCTATCTTTCTATCTCTATCTATTATCTATATCTATCTATCTCTATCTATCTCTATCTATTATCGATATCTATCTATTTCTATATCTATCTCTATCTATCGCTCTATCTTTATATCTATCTTTCTATCTCTACATCTATCTCTATATGTATCTATCTATCTCTATATCTTTCTATATACACTCACTGGCCACTTTATTAGGTACACCTGTCCAACTGTGTGTTAAGACTTAATTTCTAATCAGCCAATCACATGGCGGCAACTCAGTGCATTTAGGCATGTAGACATGGTCAAGACAATCTCCTGCAGTTCAAACCGAGCATCAGTATGGGGAAGAAAGGTGATTTGAGTGCCTTTGAACGTGGCATGATTGTTGGTGCCAGAAGGGCTGGTCTGAGTATTTCAGAAACTGCTGATCTACTGGGATTTTCACGCACAACCATCTCTAGGGTTTACAGAGAATGGTCCGAAAAAGAAAAAAAATCCAGTGAGCGGCAGTTCTGTGGCCGGAAATGCCTTGTTGATGCCAGAGGTCAGAGGAGAATGGGCAGACTGGTTCGAGCTGATAGAAAGGCAACAGTGACTCAAATTGCCACCCGTTACAACCAAGGTAGGCAGAAGAGCATCTCTGAACGCACAGTGCGTCGAACTTTGAGGCAGATGGGCTACAGCAGCAGAAGACCACACTGGGTACCACTCCTCTCAGCTAAGAACAGGAAACTGAGGCTACAATTTGCACAAGCTCATCGAAATTGGACAGTAGAAGATTGGAAAAACGTTGCCTGGTCTGATGAGTCTCGATTTCTGCTGCGACATTCGGATGGTAGGGTCAGAATTTGGCGTAAACAACATGAAAGCATGGATCCATCCTGTCTTGTATCAACGGTTCAGGCTGGTGGTGGTGGTGTCATGGTGTGGGGAATTTTTTCTTGGCACTCTTTGGGCCCCTTGGTACCAATTGAGCATCGTTGCAACGCCACAGCCTACCTGAGTATTGTTGCTGACCATGTCCATCCCTTTATGACCACAATGTACCCAACATCTGATGGCTACTTTCAGCAGGATAATGCGCCATGTCATAAAGCTCGAATCATCTCAGATTGGTTTCTTGAACATGACAATGAGTTCACTGTACTCAAATGGCCTCCTCAGTCACCAGATCTCAATCCAATAGAGCATCTTTGGGATGTGGTGGAACGGGAGATTCGCATCAGGGATGTGCAGCCGACAAATCTGCGCCAACTGTGTGATGCCATCATGTCAATATGGTCCAAAATCTCTGAGGAATGCTTCCAGCACCTTGTTGAATCTCTGCCACGAAGAATTGAGGCAGTTCTGAAGGCAAAAGGGGGTCCAACCCGTTACTAGCATGGTGTACCTAATAAAGTGGCCAGTGAGTGTATATCTCTATATCTATCTATTATGTCTATCTATCTCTATATCTATCTATCTTACTCTATCTATCTCTATATCTATTATCTCTATATTTATTATCTATCTAGCTACCATCTATATCTATCTATCTTTATCTATATATATATCTCTATCTAATATCTATATCTATCTATCTCTATACCTATCTAGCTATTTATCTATCCGTTATCTATCTCTATATCTTTTCTCTGTATCTATCTATCTCTATATCTCTCGCTATCTATCGCTCTATCTCTATATCTATCTCTATATCTATCTCTATATCTATCTTTATATCTATATCTATTTATCTATCTCTATCTATCTCTATATCTATCTCTATATCTATTTCTCTCTATATCTATCTCTATATCTCTCTCTATAGCTATCTATCTATATATCTCTATCTATCTCTATATCTATCTCTCTGTATATCTATCTATCGCTCTATCTATCTTTCTATCTCTATATCTATATATCTATCTATCTTTCTCTATCTATTTATCTCTATATCTTTTCTCTGTAGCTATCTCTCTCTATATCTATATCTATCTCTATATATATCTATTATCTCTATATCTATATCTATTTCTCTCTATATCTCTCTCTATATCTATCTATCTCTATCTCTATATCTATCTCTCTGTATATCTATCTATCTTTCTATCTCTATATCTATCTCTATATCTATCTTTCTCTATCTATCTATCTATTTATCTCTATCTATTATCTATATCTATCTCTATCTATCGCTCTATCTCTATATCTATCTTTCTATCTCTACATCTATCTTTCTATCTATCTCTATATCTATCTATATCTATATCTATCTATTATGTCTATCTATCTAGCTATCTCTATTATCTATACCTACCTATCTCTATATCTTTCTATCTTACTCTATCTTTATATCTATCTGTTATCTCTATATTTATTATCTATCTTTATCTATCTATCTCTATCTATTATCTATATCTATATCTATCTCTCTATCTATTTATCGATCTCTGTATCTATCTCTCTCTATATCTATCTCTCTCTCTATCTACCGCTCTCTCTATCTCTATCTATCCTTATATCTATATCTATCTATCGCTATATCTATCTATTATCTCTATATCTATCTATCTCTATATCTATCTCTATATCTATATCTGTTTCTCTCAATATCTATCTCTATATCTCTCTCTCTATAGCTATCTATATATTATCTCTATATCTATCTATCTATCTATATATTATCTCTATATCTATCTATCTATCTCTATATCTATCTATCTATCTCTATATCTATCTGTTATCTCTATATCCATATCTATCTCTATATCTATCTATCTATCTCTATATCTATCTATCTCTATATCTATCTATCTCTATATCTATCTTTCTATCTAACACTATATCTCTATATCTATCTCTATATCTCATTATCTATCTATCTCTATCTCTCTCTCTTTATCTATCTATTGATCTATCCATCTATCTCTATATCTATCTCTATATCTATCTATTACATCTATTATCTCTATTATCTATATCTATCTATCCATCTATCTATCTAGCTATCTCTATCTATCTCTATATCTCTCTCTATATCTATCTATCTATCTTTCTAACTCTATCTGTCTATCTCTATACATATCTCTATATCTAGCTATTATCTCTATATCTAGCTCTATATCTATCTTTCTATATCTATCTGTCTCTATATCTATCTCTATATCTATCTATCTCTATCTATTATCTCTCTATCTCTATATATATCTCTATATCTATTTTTATTTATAGCCATCTATCTATATATATTTATCTCTATATCTATCTATATATGTCTATATTATTATTATTATTATTATTATATCTGTATATCTCTATCTATTATCTATCTCTATCTATATATCTATCTCTCTATATCTTTCTATCTATAGCTATGTATCTCTATATCTATCTATCTATCCATTATCTATTTTCTATCTATCTCTATATCTATCTACCTATCGATCTATCTATCTATCTATATTTCTTTCTATATCTATCTTTATATCTATCTCTATCTATCTCTATCTATCTCTATGAATCTTTCTATCTATATCTATCCATTATCTACTTTCTATCCATTATCTACTATCTATCTCTATATCTATCTATTTCTACATCTATCTTTCTATCTATATCTATCTAACTCTATATCTATATATCTATATAGCATTATACCCTATGAGGGGGCAGCATTATACCCTATGAGGGGGTGCATTATTCCCTATGAGGGGGGCAGTATTATACCCTATGAGGAGGCAGCATTATACCCTATGAGGAGGGCAGCATTATTCCCTATGAGGGGGGTAGTATTATACCCTATGAGGAGGCAGCATTATACCTTATGAGGAGGGCAGCATTATTCCCTATGAGGGGGGCAGTATTATACCCTATGAGGAGGCAGCATTATACCCTATGAGGGGGTGCATTATTCCCTATGAGGGGGGCAGTATTATACCCTATGAGGGGGCAGCATTATACCCTATGAGGAGGCAGCATTATTCCCTATGAGGGGGGCAGTATTATACCCTATGAGGAGGCAGCATTATACCCTACGAGGAGGGCAGCATTATTCCCTATGACGGGGTGCATTATTCCCTATGAGGGGGTGCATTATACCCTATGAGGGGGTGCATTATTCCCTATGAGGGGGGCAGTATTATACCCTATGAGGGGGCAGCATTATACCATATGAGGAGGCAGCATTATTCCCTATGAGGGGGGCAGTATTATACCCTATGAGGAGGCAGCATTATACCCTACGAGGAGGGCAGCATTATTCCCTATGACGGGGTGCATTATTCCCTATGAGGGGGGCAGTATTATACCCTATGAGGGGGGCAGTATTATACCCTATGAGGGGGGGCAGTATTATACCCTATGAGGGGGCAGCATTATACCCTATGAGGGGGTGCATTATTCCCTATGAGGGGGGCAGTATTATACCCTATGAGGGGGTGCATTATACCCTATGAGGGGGTGCATTAAACCCTATGAGGGGGTGCATTATTCCCTATGAGGGGGGCAGTATTATACCCTATGAGGGGGGCAGTATTATACCCTATGAGGGGGTGCATTATACCCTATGAGGGGGTGCATTATACCCTATGAGGGGGTGCATTATACCCTATGAGGGGGCAGTATTATATTCTATGAGGGGTCTACATTATATTCTATGAGGGGGCTGCTTTTTATTCTATGAGGGGGCTACCCCAACTCCTGCTACATAATTAAGACATGTACAACCTTATATTATACCCGGATATTAGCGTGTTTTACCGCACAATTGGTGGTCTGGTATTTAACTCTATGCAGCTACATAGTGGGCCCCAAGAATGATTTTCTCTGGTGGGCCCAAGGTGTTCCAGTCCGACGCTGCCTACGATGAACCTAGACGCCTCATCACGGCCAGAGGACTAACTAAGCCTAAAGCAAGAAAAGGGAAAACTAACTGCCCCAGAGCAGACCCCAAAGGAATAGACAGCCCCCACACATGTATTGACGGTGAAACAAGATGAAAACACAAACACAGGTAGGAAAATAGGCTGAGCAAACGATGGGGACCAAACTAACTAGAAAGGAGAGGAAAGGAAAGACACTGTCTGCAATCTGCAAAAAACCCTACAAAAATAATGTCCAACACTTCTGATAGCAAAATTAACCCTGAAGTCACTAGACTTCTCCCACTATATCAGCACTCTGAAATATTCTGAGACAGAGCAAAAAGAGGCCAAATAAGGGACAAAAAGCTAATTGGAAAACACAGATAAACAAGAGTGGAAATACAACACAGCCCATGCCGGGGCTGGCTGACCACAAAAAAACTGAATAAACCAACAAAGTCAAGTGTGAACATTAACAGAGAAACTTAGCTTGAGCTGACTGGAACAGAGCTGAGAACCAAGACCTGACAAGCAAGAAGTATCACCAGCAACTGAATAGGGCGTCGTGTTGTGAGTTCATTTTCCCCTCCGTCACTGAGGCCTGGTGAACTCCCTTTTCTAGTGAAGGAAGGTAGTGAGCCTGATTATCAGGCACCTGGGACTAATGAAGACGATTGGCTGAGTGGAGTCACTGACTGGATTTAAGGCAGCCTACGCCCTTTCTGCCCTGCGGGTGATTTCTCTGTGGACTCTTGGACACCAGTCTGATTCCTGCTCTCCTAAAGCTAAGTTTTCTGTTTTGCATTTTTGCATTTAAGATTTGTTTTTGTTTTTCTTGCTTTTTGGATTCTGCCACTCCCTGCTGGAGTGTGCAGTGTTCCGTTAGCTCTGTCTTCTGAAAGTACCTGAGTGCTGATTTAGTTTTTGAAGCTTAGTTGCTTCAGGGCCATTTTTATATCAGCTTGTTGGCTTTTGTCTCTGATAGGGTTTTGGCAGATTGCAGACAGCAGCCTTCCTATCCGTTCCTATCTAGGTAGTTTTTGGGCCCCGTCTTTGCTCAGCCTGTCTTTCTGTCTGTGTAAGTGTTTTCATCTTGCTTCACCATCATTATATGTGGGGGGCTGCCTATTGCTTTGGGGTCTGCTCTGGGGCAGTTAGATTTCCCCTTTCCTTCTTTAGGCCTATGTATCTCTCCGGCTGTGATCGAGGGGTCTAGGTCATCGTAGGAACCCCCCACGGCTACTGCTAGTTGTGTTGATAGGTTCAGGGGTCTGCAATCTGATAGTTGCCAACTTCTCTGGTTTTCTGGACTTAGCTAGCATTTCTGTTTTTGCCTCCTACGGTGACTCAATCATAACAGAATCACCCGCCCAAACCGCAGATCCTGAGGTACTCAATAGCAGGAAAGAATTGTGTTTAAAAAAAAAAAAAAAAGGAGTGTGTATATTCTTTCCTCTATATCTCTGAGGCCGTAGGGGGAATTTTTTTTTTTTCTCTCAATGGAGATAAAGCAAGTGTCTGATCGTGTGGAGCAGCTCGCTGCTGAAGTGCGAAGAATTTCCGCCTATCTTGCTCATTCACATGCTGTTGAACCAAAGATCCCCACACCTGATGTATTTTTTGGGGATCGATCTAAATTTTTGAGTTTCAAAAATAATTGTAAATTATTTTTTGCTTTGAAGCCTAACTTGTCAGGGAGCCCCGCGCAGCAGGTTAAAATTGTCATCTCTTTGCTGCGCGGCGATCCCCAGGAATGGGCGTTTTCTTTGAAACCAGATGACCCTATTCTGACTAATGTGAACGCATTTTTTCAAGCCTTGGGGTTGCTGTACGACGAACCTAATGCTATTGATCAGGCTGAAAAGACCCTGTTAGCATTGAACCAGGGTCGAGAATCTGCAGAGTTATACTGTCAAAAGTTCCGAAAGTGGGCGGTCCTTACTACCTGGAATGATAGTACCTTGGCTGCTCTCTTTCGGAAGGGTTTGTCAGAAGCCGTAAAAGATACTATGGTGGGATTTCCTGTTCCCTCTGGTCTGGACGATTCTATGTCTTTAGCCATTCAGGTTGATCGGCGTTTACGTGAACGCAGGATTACACGAGAGGTGTTGCCACCGGTGGAACAGACGTCTGAACCTATGCAATGTGATAGAGTTTTGTCTAAGGCGCAACGTCAGGAATTCAGAAGGCGCAATAAGCTGTGTTTTTTCTGTGGAGATGCCTCACATATTATTTCTGTTTGTCCTAAACGTGAGAAACGCTTTGCACACACGTTTTCTGTTGGTGGGGTTAAGCCTAAGTTTCTTTTGGCGATTACTCTGATCTGTTCCCTGTCCACATTTTCCGCCAAGGCTTTTGTGGATTCGGGAGCAGCGCTAAACCTAATGGACTTGGATTTTGCTAAACGTTGTGGATTTCCGTTGACACCTCTGCAGACGCCTATCCCTTTGAGGGGGATTGATGCTACCCCTCTAGCTAAAAATAAACCTCAGTTTTGGACCCAGTTGGTCATGCGGGTCGCCCCAGACCACCAAGAAAATTGCAGATTTTTGGTGTTGCATGGTCTGCATGATGCCGTTGTTCTGGGGTTTCCTGGCTGCAGATTCATAATCCAGTTTTGGATTGGAAGTCTGTGTCTGTGGTGAGTTGGGGTTGCCGGTGTACCTTTAGTGAGGCTCCGATTTTTTCCACCTCTCCTCAGTCGCATGAGGTTCCTGACTATTTGGCGGACTTCTATGATGTATTTAGTGAGAATGAGTCTGCGTTCTTGCCTCCTCATAGGAGTTATGACTGTGCAATTGAACTAAGCCCGGGGTGTAAATTTCCTAAGGATCGGCTCTTCAATTTATCTGTACCCGAGCACGAGGCTATGCGGTCCTATATTAAGGAGGCGTTGGAGATGGGTCATATTAGACCATCCTCTTCACCCTTAGGTGCCGGTTTTGTTTTTGTGGCCAAGAAGGATGGTTCTTTTAGGCCTTGTATTGATTATCGTGCCCTCAATAAAATTACTATTAAATATCAGTATCCGTTACCCCTGATTTCGGATCTATTCTCTAGAGTCAGAGGTGCTTGCTGGTTTACCAAGCTTGACCTCAGGGGGCGTATAATCTTATCCACATTAAGCAGGGGGATGAATGGAAGACGGCGTTTAATACTCCGGAGGGACATTTTGAGTACCTGGTGATGCCTTTTGGGCTCACTAATGCCCCTTCTGTCTTCCAGTGCTTCATGAACGATATTTTCCGAGACTTTGTTGATAAATTTTTGATTATCTATCTGGACGATATTTTGATCTTCTCCAAGGATTGGGATGCTCATGTGGAACATATTCGGACTGTGTTCCGGATCTTGAGAAAGAATTCTCTGTGTGTCAAAGGATCAAAATGCCTTTTTGGAGTACAGAGGATTTCTTTTTTGGGATTTATTTTGTCTCCGTCAACTATTGAAATGGACCCGGCCAAGGTACAGGCCATTTATGATTGGGTTCAGCCCACTTCTTTGAAGGCCCTCCAGAAGTTTTTGGGTTTTGCTAATTTTTATCGGAAATTTATAGTAAAATTTTCTAGTATTGCCAAACCATTGACTGACCTGACCAGGAAGGGTGCGGATGTGTTGAATTGGTCTCCGGAGGCGGTTGCTTCCTTTCAGGAGCTGAAGCGTAGATTTACCTCCGCCCCGGTTCTGCGGCAACCTGATGTCTCACTCCCGTTTCAGGTAGAGGTGGATGCTTCTGAGATTGGTGCAGGAGCAGTGTTGTCCCAAAAGGATCCGGTAACATCTAAAATGAATCCCTGTGCTTTCTTTTCCCGAAAGTTCTCTTCATCTGAACGTAACTATGATGTGGGGAATCGGGAACTGTTGGCCATGAAATGGGCATTTGAGGAGTGGAGACATTGGTTGGAGGGAGCCAAACATCAAGTTGTGGTCCTCACTGACCACAAAAATTTGATTTACCTAGAGTCGGCTAAACGCTTGAACCCCAGACAGGCTAGGTGGGCCTTGTTTTTTACACGTTTTGATTTTGTGGTCTCTTTCCTTCCTGGAACTAAGAATGTCAAGGCAGACGCCCTCTCTAGGATTTTCTTTGCTGATTCTCCTGTGGTGACCAAGCCTGCTACCATCTTAGGCGAAGGGGTAGTTCTTTCTGCCATCTCGCCTGATTTGAGACTTGCTCTGCAAGAGTTCCAGGAGGACAAACCTGAGCGTTGCCCGAGTGGAAAGTTGTATATTCCTGACCAGTGGAAGAAGAGAGTGATGTCTGAAGTTCATTGCTCTGCATTGGCTGGTCATCCGGGTATTTTTGGTACTAGAGATCTGGTGAGTCGTTCTTTTTGGTGGCCCACCTTGTCTCATGATGTCAGGAATTTTGTGCAGTCCTGTGGGACTTGCTCCCGGTCTAAATCTTGTTCTCGCTCTAGTGGGTTGTTGATGCCTTTGCCGGTCCCCAGGAGGCCATGGACCCATATTTCAATGGATTTCATCTCTTATATGCCGGTCTCTCAAAGAATGACTGTTAGGCTGGTTTCACATTTGCGTTTTTTAGCGCTGGAAAAAAACGCTAACCTGCGCATGCGTTTTTTCCCCTATATTTAACATGGGTGCGCATACCTGCGCGCTTGTAAGCGCATGTATGCGATTTTCATGCGCTGCGTTTTTTTGGGGTGTGCGATTGGATTTTCCAGACGCATCATGTTGCATTTTTTGGCCCTGCAAAAAAGCGCATGCGCACATATGCGCACGTTTTGCGCTAAAAATGGCCATTATAGCCTATGGATGTGCATATGTGCGCACTGGCATGCTCATGTAAGCGTTTTTTTGCATATGCGTTTTTTTTTTTTAACCATGGAATTTAGGGGTTTGAGTTAGAGTTAGGGTTAGTTAAGGGGGTTTAGGGTTAGGGTTAGGGTCAGGGTCAGGGTTAGGGTTGGGCTTTGGGTCAGGGTTAGGGTTAAGTATGGTTTGGTTAAGGGTTAGGGTCAGGGTTAGGGTCAGGATTAGGGTTAAGTATGGTTTTGTTAAGGGTTAGGGTCAGGGTTAGGGTTAGGGTTAGGGTCAGGGTTAGGGTTAGGGTTAGGGTCAGGGTTAGGGTTAAGTATGGTTTTGTTAAGGATTAGGGTCAGGGTTAGGGTCAGGATTAGGGTTAAGTATGGTTTGGTTAAGGGTTAGGGTCAGGGTTAGGGTTAGGGTTAGGGTTAGGGTCAGGGTTAGGGTTAGGGTTAGGGTCAGGGTTAGGGTTAGGGTCAGGGTTAGGGTTAAGTATGGTTTTGTTAAGGATTAGGGTCAGGGTTAGGGTCAGGATTAGGGTTAAGTATGGTTTGGTTAAGGGTTAGGGTCAGGGTTAGGGTTAGGGTTAGGGTTAGGGTCAGGGTTAGGGTTAGGGTTAGGGTCAGGGTTAGGGTTAGGGTCAGGGTTAGGGTTAAGTATGGTTTTGTTAAGGATTAGGGTCAGGGTTAGGGTCAGGGTTAGGGTTAAGTATGGTTTTGTTAAGGGTTAGGGTCAGGGTTAGGGTTAGGGTTAGGGTCAGGGTTAGGGTTAGGGTTAGGGTTAGGGTTAGGGTTAGGGTCAGGGTTAGGGTCAGGGTTAGGGTTAGGGTTAGGGTCAGGGTTAGGGTTAGGGTTAGGGTTAGTTAGGGTTTAGGGTTTGGGTTAGGGTTAAGTATGATTTGGTTAAGGGTTAGGGTCAGGGTTAGGGTTAGGGTCAGGGTTAGGGTTAGGGTTAGGGTCAGGGTTAGGGTTAGTAAAGTCATGGTTTGGGTAGTGTGAGGGGCCACCTAAAAATGTTGGAAAAAAACGCAAACGCGGTAAAAACGCGCTAAAAACGCATACAAACGCATAAAAACGCTGCGTTTTTTTCATGCATGCTCATAAAAATGCTTGAAAAAAACGCAGCAGTTGTATGCTTATGTATGCGTTTTTTCAATGCGTTTTTTTGCGGGAAAAACGCGCTGCAAAAAAAAGCAAGTGTGAAACTAGCCTTATTTGGGTGATTTGTGATAGGTTCTCTAAGATGGTTCATCTTGTACCTCTCCCTAAGTTGCCATCTTCCTCTGATTTGGTGCCCCTGTTTTTGCAACAGGTGGTTCGCTTGCACGGGATTCCTGAGAACATTGTATCTGACAGAGGAGTTCAATTTTAAAATTTGGAGGACGTTCTGTTCCAAGTTGGGAATTCAGTTGTCCTTCTCCTCTGCTTTTCACCCTCAGACCAATGGGCAGACAGAGAGAACAAACCAGACCTTGGAGTCGTATTTGAGATGTTTTATTTCCGCTGATCAGGATGATTGGGTTTCATTTTTGCCCTTGGCCGAATTTGCTTTAAATAATAGAGCTAGTTCTGCCACTTTGATGTCACCTTTTTTTTGTAACTTTGGGTTTCATCCTCGATTTTCTTCAGGGCAGGTGGAGCCCTCTGCCTGCCCAGGTGTTGACACTGTGGTGGAGAGAATGCACCAGATCTGGGACCAAGTGGTGGATAAGTTATCTCTCTCCCAGGAAAAGGCCCAGGGTTTTCCAATCGACATAGGACCATTGGTCCCCAGTTTAAGATTGGTGATATGGTGTGGTTATCATCAAAAAATATTGCTATGAAGGTGGCTTCTCCTAAGTTTAAGCCTAGATTTATTGGACCTTACAAGATTTTGGAGATTATAATCCGGTCTCTTTTCGTTTGGCTCTTCCTGTCACATTTAAGATCCATAATGTGTTCCATAAGTCCTTGTTGAAGAGGTTTGTTGAGCCAGTTGTGCCTGAGGTGGCACCTCCGGACCCTGTATTGGTTGAAGGTAACTTGGAATATGAGGTAGAGAAAATTCTGGATTCCCGTCTGACTAGACGGAGACTCCAGTATTTGGTTAAGTGGAAGGGTTATGGTCAGGAGGATAATTCCTGGGTCTCTGCCTCTGATATTCATGCAAAAAGATTGGTGCGTGCCTTTCATCGGGCTCACCCTGATCGCCCTGGTAGCGTTGTTGAGGGTTCGGTGACCCCTCCTCAAGGGGGGGGTACTGTTGTGAGTTCATTTTCCCCTCCGTCACTGAGGCCTGGTGAACTCCCTGTTCTAGTGAAGGAAGGTAGTGAGCCTGATTATCAGGCACCTGGGACTAATGAAGACGATTGGCTGAGTGGAGTCACTGACTGGATTTAAGGCAGCCTACGCCCTTTCTGCCCTGCGGGTGATTTCTCTGTGGACTCTTGGACACCAGTCTGATTCCTGCTCTCCTAAAGCTAAGTTTTCTGTTTTGCATTTTTGCATTTAAGATTTGTTTTTGTTTTTCTTGCTTTTTGGATTCTGCCACTCCCTGCTGGAGTGTGCAGTGTTCCGTTAGCTCTGTCTTCTGAAAGTACCTGAGTGCTGATTTAGTTTTTGAAGCTTAGTTGCTTCAGGGCTATTTTTATATCAGCTTGTTGGCTTTTGTCTCTGATAGGGTTTTGGCAGATTGCAGACAGCAGCCTTCCTATCCGTTCCTATCTAGGTAGTTTTTGGGCCCCGTCTTTGCTCAGCCTGTCTTTCTGTCTGTGTAAGTGTTTTCATCTTGCTTCACCGTCATTATATGTGGGGGGCTGCCTATTGCTTTGGGGTCTGCTCTGGGGCAGTTAGATTTCCCCTTTCCTTCTTTAGGCCTATGTATCTCTCCGGCTGTGATCGAGGGGTCTAGGTCATCGTAGGAACCCCCCACGGCTACTGCTAGTTGTGTTGATAGGTTCAGGGGTCTGCAATCTGATAGTTGCCAACTTCTCTGGTTTTCTGGACTTAGCTAGCATTTCTGTTTTTGCCTCCTACGGTGACTCAATCATAACAGCGTCGGCTGCCTTAAATCCAATCTGATACTCCTGAAGTCCAATCGTCATCCTCATTCTCAGGTGGCAGATCACCACCGATCAAATCCACCTCACTACCCTCTGTTACCACCAGAGGGAGTCTGGAAGGAGAACTCCCAACTGGTGAATCAGAGAATGAACTCACAACACCAATTGTTTAAAGTTTACTGTTGTATATAAATAGAATTATATCAACCCCTGGCTGCTTCTGCCTTGTGATCTCTGCATCCAAACACCTGCATTACATTTACACAGTCACCCCCCTGTCCACACGAACCCAGAGAGGCACGGGGAGTGAGAGGATGTGGCCCACGCAGACAATTGTTATGTTGAGTCACCGAAGGAGGAAAAAACAAAATACTAGCTAAGTCCAGAAAAACCAGAGAGGTTGGCAGCTATCGGATTGCAGACCCCTGAACCTATCCACAACAACTAGCAGTAGCCGTGGGAGGTTCCTACAGTGCCCTAGACCCCTCGATCACAGCCGGAGAACTACATAGCCTAAAGACAGAAAGGGGAAAAACTAAACTGCCCCAGAGCAGACCCCAAAGCAATAGGCAGCCCCCAACATATAATGATGGTGAAGCAAGATGAAAACACTAACACAGATAGAAAGATAGGTTGAGCAAATGATGGGGCCCAAGCTAACTAAATAGGACAGGATAGGAAAGCTGCTGTCTGCCATCCGCAAAAACCCTATCCAAAATGAGCCAACCGACTGATAGGAAAAACAGGCGCTGAAGTCGCTAGGCTTCAAAAGACTATATCAGCACTCAGGTATATTCTGAAGACAGAGCAAAAGATCAACAGATCAGAGACAAAAATGGAATTCAGCTCACCCCCGGCCGGGGATGGCAGAACTCCCAAAAAACAAGGCAAAACAAAAACAAAACTGAAGAGTACAAAGCAGAGCAGAAAAACTTAGCTTTGAGAAGCAGGAATCAGACTGGTCTCCAAGAATCCAGCAGGATCACCAGCAAGGCAGAAGGGCGTCGGCTGCCTTATATCCAGTCCTCAATTCCAGCCAACCAGTCATCATCTAGCTGCCCAGGTGTTTGGTAATCAGCCTCTCTACCTTCCTTCACCAGAGGAGGGAGTTCATCAGACCTCAATGGTGAAGGGAAAAATGAACTCACAACAGACAATGATGTGACATCACATTTGCCCACATACTTGACAGGCTGAGAGGCCCCTTCCAATAGCACCAGTGAATCAGAGCGTGGTCAGCCCGGTAGGACTGCCACAGTTCCTCGTTCAATATATGCCTGGTCCGTTAACAGGGTTATATAAGGCCAGAAACCAGCCCCACTAACGTGAAAATTAAACCCAGAAACTGACGTGTGTATTCATGGATCGAGATAAAAGAGCAGCCCAAGGTTAAATTATATATTTTATCTCCTTAAGGGCACACTAGACATTACACTATATACACAATTGTCAGATACAAATACAATAGTGGTAGGACAAAAGATATAAGCAAAAAATTTGTCAATTACCAGGTGATGTTAGATCAGGGTGCGCTAGGCCTCAGGGGATATCAGCTTTCAGCTTGGTCCAAGGTCATTCACAGCACGTTACTCGACATGACCCCCCTTGTTTGAAGTAGACTGCATACATCACGAAGAGAGAGAGACAGAAAGGGAGACAAACCACATGGCCTTATATTAGCTTTTATTCCCTGTGGGTCACTCCCCTCCTTCTCTCTGGGCTGAACCTAAATCCCCTCCCCTGGAGGTTTGTAGCTAAATCTCCCAAATGAAATGTCCTATGAAATATCCTTTGTGGAAAGTCCTAGGGCGGCAGTTCTGACACCATCGGATCTGGCCACTGCTACTCGATAAGACCAAACACAGCTTTACTACCTGGATTCTAGTTGCTGTTCTATGTGTCTCCATACCCCTGGATGCTAGAACAGATCGAGACCTTAGAAGGCATTCAGTTTGGACCAAAGATCACAAAAATGTAACCGGTGTGTGGCGTACAATTCTCCTTATGAAATTCTAGCTGTCTGAATAAAGCAAACCGCATGGTTTTAATCCACAGGGGGTCTTCCTGTAGGATCTGGATTCTAGCTAGCTGGTGGGGGTGTGAATTATGACTTTGCGGCTAAAATGGCAGGACTACCTATGGAGTTAGGTGTCTTTTTACAGCTAGACATGCTTACAGGATGATTGTAAGCTGCCATTACATCCCCCCAACCTTCAGAACAGGTAGCAGATGGACAGGAGGCTGCAGGTGAACCGGAGACTGCGAACAGGCAAGCGAGGTACTGGAAAGCCACAGGCAAAGAGGAGAAGCCCTGGAGATCATAGACAGGTAACAGAGGTACTGGAAGCTGTAGGCAGACGAGAGACATCCTGGAGACTCCAGACAGGTAGCAGGATATTGCAGATAGGTTGCAGAGTTCCGGGAAGCCGCAAACAGACAGATGATGTCCTGGAGACCGCAGACAGGTAGTAGCAACATTAAAGTCTTAGGTGTATGTGTGTCTTGGTGAGTCTCATACAAGCACAGGCAGATGATCACATGAGATCACACAGGTCCAGCAGACATGGGTGAAAGAAGCAAAGCCCAGACCTGGGACAGGTGCGTAACACCATGGTGACCAACACCTGTGAATTACTTGTCTTTATGCTCCCTGAAGGGGGTCACATTTTAGTTACCAGAACTGGCAACATGATTTAACTGCATTGAATGTACCACTGAAATTCAGAGTAAGTTAAGGTGAGTGGTGTAATGAGAATATGAAAAAAAAGTTGGACTGTTTTTTTAAGTATTTTTGTTTTTTATGCATACACCTTGCCCAAACCCTGACCTCATAATGTTGTTACTATGTAATTGAGTGAAACAACATTGGTATAAAGTTCATTGCTGTAAAGCTTGACAAATGGCTGCATGTCAGAATCCTTATTTCCTTCTAGGGATGAGTAAATATAGCATGTGGTCATTGGTTCAAATATATGAACGGACAGCACAAATATTTCTATTGATCTATTTATACCTAGGCCTGTAAAGCCTACCAAATATATTAGATAGATTTCCGCAGCTATATCATTCAACTCGACACAGGACCAGCCAAGAAAGTCTATCTCTATGAGAGAGTAGCTGGAAAACATCTCAGGAGGCTTTTCTCTAGAGAGCAAAATAATTGACAGAGCGAAATTGGATATGCCAGATCCTTATCTTCTCTAACAATCATCTGTAAGATCCCCATGCAAATGAGACTGACAGCCAAACCCATCAATATCAGAGTCTAAAGTATGGGGAAAAAAGTGTTAACATCATAATCAATGTGAATTCTTTACTGTTCAAGTAAAAACAGTTACAACATTGAACCTTTTGCCATACAATGATGTGATTATTGATTTATTGAACAAGTTCAATATTTGTTTGGACATTTCTCTTGTAATATATAACATGGGAACTAGCAGACTTCTGGAGATGGTGTGTTGAGACAGGGGTTTTTATATATACACAGTATATTTGACATACTCTCAGTTGAGAATACATTGTCCCCTAATATGAGGTAATTTTCATCTGTAAATGAGGGGGTTACCTCCCTTTAAATCAATTGGGTTAGGGCTATAGTGCAACATGCAAAGATTGAGAGGGTCAGTACTCTAACCCCCAATTTTATGAAAGTCTTTAACTTTATTTATGTCTTTAAGTAAATGCAACAAATATACCCAACAAACAAATACAAGAAACTAAATTTTGGTGTTAATTACTTAGATATGTCTAAAATATACCTTAATAATTTATACTGTAGGAACAAGGGAAGCGCAAATAGGGTCTTATCTGATGGTAAGAGATATATAATTATATATTATCAACTCACCCGCTCCAGGAAAGGAAAAAGCATGTAGGATATGCGTTCAGCTGCTGCACGTCCACAGGTCAAACCAGTGACCACTAACATATAAAACTTATGGAACTTTTTTATGGACTTCGTGGACAAGTTCAGACAGGATGGTCTCTTTGCACAATGTCGGACAAAAGGGACACTTGGGACAAGTTCACACAGGATGGCCACTAGGGATTCTCCCTGTGCAGACAGGGTGGCCACAGGGATAAGTTCACAGATCTAGCCTGGGTATTCAGCCCTCAGGGTGGCAGACAGGTGCAGCCAATGCGGCAACGGGGTACAAGCAACGCCAAAGCGTTCACAGTAAACAAGGGCTAACTAGCGGAAACAAGGGATACAGGAAACGGGACACTAACAGACTAGGGAAGGGGTACCTGGCAACATACGGTTACCGCCAACCACCTAACAGAACCAGTAGGGGACGTTGCCTTTAATACAAGATGTCTCCCAGCTATTGTCTAGGGATGGGGCTATTAGCACCCTAGGCACCCCACCGAGACACAGTGCGGTGTGCACAGGGGAGGAGGGAACTGAACCATGCTGGGAATTGAGCCACAGGCCAGGGCGGTAAGTAAGCCAGTGTCCCTGTTTTGTGGCAGAACAGGACACCATGCGGCAGCGCCGGGCATAGCATTGCAGTACCCCCCCCTTTATGCCCCCACTTCTTAAGGCTCCCAATGACTCTTTGCAGAGAAGATGGAGCCAGATTCTTCCTCCTGTACACCTAAGAACTCTTGTGAGGACCACTTTCTCTCCTAGCCATTGGAAGAAAGGCAACACCTTCCACCTTCTTCTTGGCCAAAATGTCACTCACTGGCTGGACATCATTGGAGCGGAACGGAGTGGCTTTAGAAATGGGAGCCTTAATTTGCAGCATCTCTTTTGGACCGACAGAATAGCTATTCCCTTGGAAGCAAAGGAAATGGACTGAGACTCTTCCTGGTTAGAGGACAATAGCGACTCAGACAAAAACTCCGCCTTGACTCTGTCATCCCATGACCACCTGGAACTAGAAGATATCTCTACAGGGTCGATCTTCACATTGGCCACATCCAGGATACTTTCTTCTGGCGGTAGATCTTTAGGAAACCGGCCATTGAAATCATCACCTGCCAGAGAGGATGGCAACACTGGCAATCCAGCTGGAAGCACAGGAACCAGACACTTCTTGTGACATGCCTTTCCCAATTGAAGTACCTCACCAGACCTCCAATCTAGGCTCATGAGCTCTCAGCCATGGAAGACAGAAGAGAAAGTGGTGAAAATGTCAGAATGCACAAAGAAACCAATTTTCTCCAAATGAAGTGCTCCAATCTGTAGCTCCACTGGTTCCATTATGACTTGAACAATTTCAGGGAGGAGCTTCGCTTTAACAGATGACACGGTCAGTGGACTGTGGAGGCGTCAGACAGGAAATCAATACCGATCCACCATGGCTTGCTGTAGAAAATTTCCTGCCAAACCAGAGTCAAGGAAGGATGTTTCATTGAAGCAGACTACGCCACAGGACACAGAAACATTCAAAGTCAGTGGTAAAGAACCTCAACTATCACCTAGGGAAGCTTCATCCACCTGCCCTAGGTTAGTTTCTACCAAGAATAATGATGATCCCTCTGCACTGCGACAACCCTTCAGATATTTGAAGACATTTTATTTTAGATATTAGAGAGAAGGGGACAAGAACGGGGGAACAGTGGCAGGTCAGGTGGGGCACACAGGGTAGAAAAGAGCCTGTGCTAACACTGTTGCCAGATATTTATATCTGGTGGGGCATGCTCCTATTTTGCCACACACCCCTGCCCTCCTCCTGCATGCTGTGCATGCAGGGCTCGAATGTCGGAGTAGTGCACAGGCATTCCTGAACGCACACATGCGCACCCCGGCGGCGGGGAACTTTGAAGTGCCGGGTGCCTGCACTGATATGATTATATCAATGTCGGTGTCCGGACCCCTGCAGGCAGTGGCTGCTGCCAGGAGATAGCCACATCAAAGAGATCCTGTCTCCTGAAACGGTAATTAATCATGTCAGCATAAAGCCACAGACAACACATGGACATATGTCCATCTTCCTTTGATATGCCCCCAGATTTTCTTGTCCTGGGTATATCTTATCAGGGGCCTAAGCACGGGGTGGATATATGGGAGAACATTGGGATTGGGATAATATGATGAAATATAATTATGTGTGGCGGACCATATGGAGAGACAAGGGGGTATTATACATATACAAATATGAATTTGCATGCATGACTATCACACAAATACATATAGTATATGCATGTACAATCTGGGGCTTTTCCCTTTACATACACTTTAACAGATTGGAATACATACTGATACATAGGGGCATGCTAAAGTGATAGATTGGACCTAATGGACATGTGTCTGTTTTCAACCCCAACAACAAGTTTGCAAATATACAGTTGTGGCCAAAAGTATTGACACCCCTGCAATTCTGTCAGATAATACTCAGTTTCTTCCTGAAAATGATTGCAAACACAAATTCTTTGGTATTATTATCTTCATTTAATTTGTCTTAAATGAAAAAACACAAAAGAGAATGAAGCAAAAAGCAAAACATTGATCATTTCACACAAAACTCCAAAAATGGGCCAGACAAAAGTATTGGCACCCTCAGCCTAATACTTGTTTGCACAACCTTTAGCCTAAATAACTGCGACCAACCGCTTCCGGTAACCATCAATGAGTTTCTTACAATGCTCTGCTGGAATTTTAGACCATTCTTCTTTGGCAAACTGCTCCAGGTCCCTGATATTTGAAGGGTGCCTTCTCCAAACTGCCATTTTTAGATCTCTCCACAGGTGTTCTATGGGATTCAGGTCTGGACTCATTGTTGGCCACCTTAGAAGTCTCCAGTGCTTTCTCTCAAACCATTTTCTAGTGCTTTTTGAAGTGTGTTTTGCGTCAGTCATTGTCCTGCTGGAAGACCCATGACCTCTGAGGGAGACCCATCTTTCTCACACTGGGCCCTACATTATGCTGCAAAATTTGTTGGTAGTCTTCTGACTTCATAATGCCATGCACACGGTCAAGCAGTCCAGTGCCAGAGGCAGCAAAGCAACCCCAAAACATCAGGGAACCATGTTTGACTGTAGGGACCGTGTTCTTTTCTTTGAATGCCTCTTTTTTTCTCCTGTAAACTCTATGTTGATGCCTTTGCCCAAAAAGTTCTACTTTTGTCTCATGTGACCAGAGAACATTCTTCCAAAACGTTTTAGGCTTTTTTAGGTAAGTTTTGGCAAACTCCAGTCTGGCTTTTTTATGTCTCGGGGTAAGAAGTGGGGTCTTCCTGGGTCTCCTACCATACAGTCCCTTTTCATTCAGACGCCGACGGATAGTAGGGGTTGACACTGTTGTACCCTCGGACTGCAGGGCAGCTTGAACTTGTTTGGATGTTAGTCGAGGTTCTTTATCCAACATCCGCACAATCTTGCATTGAAATCTCTTGTCAATTTTTCTTTTCCGTCCACATCTAGGGAGGTTAGCCACAGTGCCATGGGCTTTAAACTTCTTGATGACACTGCGCACGGTAGACACAGGAACATTCAGGTCTTTGGAGATGGACTTGTAGCCTTGAGATTGCTCATGCTTCCTCACAATTTGGTTTCTCGAGTCCTCAGACAGTTCTTTGGTCTTCTTTCTTTTCTCCATGCTCAATGTGGTACACACAAGGACACAGGACAGAGGTTGAGTCAACTTTATTCCATGTCAACTGGCTGCAAGTGTGATTTAGTTATTGCCAACACCTGTTAGGTGCCACAGGTAAGTTACAGGTGCTGTTAATTACACAAATTAGAGAAGCATCACATGATTTTTCGAACAGTGCCAATACTTTTGTCCACCCTCTTTTTTATGTTTGGTGTGGAATTATATCCAATTTGGCTTTAGGACAATTCTTTTTGTGTTTTTTCATTTAAGACAAATTAAATGAAGATAATAATACCAAAGAATTTGTGTTTGCAATCATTTTCAGGAAGAAACTGAGTATTATCTGACAGAATTGCAGGGGTGTCAATACTTTTGGCCACAACTGTATAACTATGAACTAGCTATGAGCAAACAATGAAATGTGATAATAGATATGTTTGAAAGTTTTGCATATAAAAAGTTTCCATATTTACAATAGATAAGGAAGTGAGAATATGGAAAATATGAATGTTATTGCTGTTTTAATAGTTAATGTATACCATTAGGGTTTGTTTCCATGGTCAGTAAACACTGCGGATCGGACACTGCGTAACCGAACATGTGGCACGTCTTTCTAGCCCGCCACAGCTCTATTTATCTTGTGCAGATGCCAAAATTCGAAGAGGGGTCCCAGACAAGACCGTTGGTGGCCTGTGCGCTGGTAACTGTTGAAGATGGCTGTGTGCCCATTCATTGCATTAACGTGCTGGATAGCGAAGTCACTATACCCACCTGGGTGCCTGAAGGAGAGATACTCCGAAGATCAGGGTTAAACCTCCAGCCCAATCGGAATTCACCCTGGACTTATGCTGTTGAAGTGTCCAGGAAAGAAAATTTGACAGCTGAGTGGAATGGCAGAATCATAATGGATTGGATGGGGGTGGATTGGAAGGCACTGACCCCTATCCAGCAAAAGCTTCTGGAAGATACCCTATGGGAATTTCAGGAGGCCTTCTCTTGTCATGAAGAAGATTTTGGATGCTCTTCTACCATTGTGTACAAGATTCCAACCTGGGATACTCCTCCGAATAGGAAAGGGTATCGTCAGATCCCTCCAAAAGTGTACCAAAAAATAAACAACATGGTGGCTTACATGTTGGACAACCAGGTCTTACGAGAGAGCCAAAGCCCTCAGGCGGTGCCAGTCGTATTGGTACATAAGAAGGACGGGTCCCTCTGCTTCTTTTCGACTACAGAAAATTGAATGCCCACGCAGTATGTAATGCCTATCCTCTCCCCCGGATCGAAGAATCACTATCCACTCTGGGTCAGGCTATGCACTTCTCCACCCTTGATTTGGCCACCAGATACTGGCAAGTTCCGGTAGCAGAGACAAACAAGGCGAAGACGGCGTTCATTTTCCCAGTGGGACTTTACGAGTTCAACAGAATGCCGTTTGGCCTTTCAAATGCACCTGGGACATTTCAGCAGCTAATGGAACCTTGCCTAGGTGACCTGAACTTTGAGTTTGTGTTGATCTACCTGGACGATGTGGTTGTGTTCATTACATCATTCGAGTGTCATCTGCAGAAAGTACAGTAGGTCCTGAAGCAATTTCGAGTACATGGACTGAAGATCAAGCCCAAGAAATGCCAATTGTTCTGAGACCATATAGAATACCTGGGTCATGTGGTAACTCCCAAAGGAGTACAGCCAGCTACCAGCAAGGCTGAGCCAGTCTATAAGTGGCCTCAGCCAATAACGTTGTGAGAGGTGAGAGCCTTTTTGGGACTGGCGGGATATTACCAGCGGTTTATCCCAAAGTTCACTCATTTGGTCAGTTCTTTGAAGGAATGGGGTCCTCAACAACAGAAGGCCTTTGATGTGAGGATGGGAAAGCAGCCCTAATCAGTGCACTGATTCTGACTTTTGCCTGGTTTGATACTCCATTCCTGCTCTACACAGACGAAAGTCTTAATGGTCTCAAAGCAGTGTTATCGCAGGTACAGGATGGCCGGGAGAGAGTGGTCGCTTATGGAAGCCATTTCCTAAAAGAGACAGAGCGCAACCCTGCAAATTATAGTTCATTCAGGCTAGAGCTACTGGCTTTGGTTTGGGTTTGACGGAACGATTTGCAGAGTACCTAATGAAGACTGAAGTGGTACTAATGACTGACAACAATCCGTTGGCCCTCCTGGTAAATGATAAACCTGGGGTGCTAGAATAGAGGTGGATGGCACAGCTGACTAAGTTTAACTACCGTATCAAGTTCCAGTCAGGAAGGGAAAATGGAAACATAGATGCATTATCCGGTTCCGATGGAACCGCCAGCTAGGTGAATCCATGATGATCTCGAGGACACTGAGACTCTCCACCTAGGCCGACTGCCTGTCCTCCAGAGCATGATACATTCAAGTGGGGTGGTCTCTAAGATGCCCACAGTGCTTGGAAAAGCTCCCACAGATTGGTAGCTGGCCCAGAATGACAACAGAGATATGCAGAGGGTGAAACACTGAATACAGGCCAATATTTGGCCCCGGCCTGAGGAGTGGGCAGGGCTGTCCTCAGAGGGAAAAAAACTGTTGCGTCAATGGACTAAACTGAGTGTGATTCAGGGCCTTTTGTGTTGTAAGATATACTTAGAGTCGGACTTGCAGCACCGCCATCAGGTTGTAATTCCCATGTCATTCCGTCCAGTAGCTGCTCGAGAGCCTCATGAGAGAGGGGCTCATTTTGGGAGCGAAAAGGCTTACAAGTGGTACAGAGAATAATATACTGCCCAGATCTGGAAAAGATGGTAATTGAAGCGTGCCAAAAATGTCGAGTTTGTGGGTTGAGCAAGAATCTCGAACAAAAGCTCCTGTTCAGACCATCTGGACATCCGCTCCATTGAAAAAAACTGATGATAGACTATGTGTAAATTGGGTACTCCAGTTCAGGACACTCATCTCGTCTCAGGAAACACGGTCTCTTTAAGTCTTCCACCGGTTTATTATATACATGCGGCCTAAACCAGCGTGAAGTAAAAATAAACACGGCCCTTCTGGCAAAACAGGAAAACAAAACAAAATGGTACACAGGCTCATGCATACCAAAATGTACATTGGTTTTATCAGGACCCATAGCACTGGAGTTTGACTCTCCAGGCCTACTGAACACCTAATGACTGTGAAAACTGACTATTTACCTTTCAAACCCCACCCTGGGGTGGAGATATGGTAAACAACTTCCCACCTGCTCTTTAGTTGTTCACTTAAAATCCCAGCCCTTAAAATCCATTAACCCTTCTCAGCAAACTTCTAGATTTCAAATCATTGAAGCTAATAGCCTTAGTGAAACATATCTCCCCTTTAGTACTTTGCCAGTGACTTTGTCAGGGTGCTCTGCACCTGCGTCTCTTAGACACTCTGCAACAGGCTCTGTTAGGACACTCTGCACCAGGCTCTGTTAGGAAACTCTGCACCAGGCTCTGTTAGGGCACTCTGCACCACGCTCTATTAAGGAACTTTGTTGTATGCTCCACAAATATGTTTATGGAGAAGCGATTAACCTAACAAAGAAAGCATGACTGCAACTATACAATAGTGCAAAAATTGATAACTTTATTTGAAAATTAATAAAAACATGCTATGAAAAATATTAGAAATCAATTCTATGTAAAGAAATAGGAAGAAAGAAAAGGGGCAGGGCAATAAAAAAAACTCTAAGGAATCGTACAATGCATGTGAGCATAAATCAACATATGGAAAAAGAAAAAAGTTGCGGTAGTCATCAATGAATGGTACCAGTGGATGGTGTGATGTAGCTAATAAAGTGCAAAGTACAATAGGTCAGCAAGAAGCAGTAAGTATATAAAGGACAATCGATATGCTGACAGTCAAAGTGCATAAAGATAACATTGTCAAATGCTTAACCCCTTCACCCCCAAGGGTGGTTTGCACGTTCATGACCGGGCCAATTTTTACAATTCTGACCACTGTACCTTTATGAGGTCATAACTCTGGAACGCTTCCATGGATCCTGGTGATTCTGACACTGTTTTCTCGTGACATATTGTACTTCATGTTAGTGGTAAAATTTCATTCAAATAATTTGGCAAAAATTTTGAAAATTTCGCAATTTTCCAACTTTGAATTTTTATGCCCTTAAATCACAGAGATACGGCACACAAAAAACTTGATAACATTTCCCACATGTTTACTTTACATCAGCACAATTTTGGAACCAAAATTTTTTTTTGTTAGGAAGTTATAAGGGTTAAAAGTTGATCAGCGATTTCTCATTTTTACAACACCATTTTATTTTTAAGACCACATCACATTTGAAGCCACTTTGAGGGGTCTATATGATAGAAAATACCCAAAAGTGACACCATTCTAAAAACTGCACCCCTTAAGGTGCTCAAAACCACATTCAAGAAGTTTATTAACCCTTTAGGTGCGTCACAGGAATTTTTTTGAATATTTAAAAAAAAATGAACATCTAACGTTTTTTCACAAAAGAAATACTTCAGGTTCAATTTTTTTTATTTTACCAAGGGTAACAGGAGAAATTGGACTGCAAAAGTTATTGTGCAATTTGTCCTGAGTACGCTGATACCTGATTTGTGGGGGGGAACGACTGTTTTGGCGCATGGCAGAGCTCAGAAGGGAAGGAGCGCCGTTTGACTTTTTCAATGCAAAATTGGCTGAAATTCAGATCGGACGCCATGTCACGTTTGAAGAGTCCCTGATGTACCTAAACAGTGGAAACCCCCTACAAGTGACCCCATTTTGAAAACTAGACCCCCCAAGGAACTTATCTAGATATGTGGTGAGAACTTTGAACACACAAGGGCTTTACAGAAGTTTATAACGTACAGCGGTATAATTAAAAAATCATATTTTTTCCACAAAAATGATCTTTTCACCCCAATTTTTATTTTCCCAAGGGTAACAGGACCCTAAAAGTTATTGTGCAATTTGTCCTGAGTACGCTGATACCCCACATGTGGGGGTAAACCACTATTTGGGAGCATGGCAGAGCTTGGAAGGGAAGCAGCGCCATTTGACGTTTTTGGCTGGAATTGAGATCAGACACCATGTCGCGATTGGAAAACCCCTGATGTACCAAAACAGTGGAAACCCCCCACAAATGACACCATTTTGGAAACAAGACCCCTTAAGGAACTTATCTAGATGTGTGGTGAGAACTTTGAACCCCATGGGCTTCACAGAAGTTTATAACATACAGCCGTACAATTAAAAAATCATATTTTTTCCACAAAAATGATCTTTTCACCCTCAATTCTTATTTTTCCAAGGGTAACAGGACCCTAAAAGTTATTGTGCAATTTGTCCTGAGTACGCTGATACTCCACATGTGGGGGTAAACCACTATTTGGGAGCATGGCAGAGCTCGGAAGGGAAGCAGCGCCATTTGACGTTTTTGGCTGGAATTGAGATCGGACACCATGTCGCGATTGGAAAACCCCTGATGTACCAAAACAGTGGAAACCCCCCACAAATGACACCATTTTGGAAACTAGACCCCCTAAGGAACTTATCTAGATGTGTGGTGAGAACTTTGAACCCCCAAGGGCTTCACAGAAGTTTATAACATACAGCCGTACAATTAAAAAATCATATTTTTTCCACAAAAATGATCTTTTCACCCTCAATTCTTATTTTTCCAAGGGTAACAGCACCATAAAAGTTATTGTGCAATTTGTCCTGAGTACGCTGATACCCCACATATGGGGGTAAACCACTATTTGGGCGCATGGCAGAGCTCGGAAGGGAAGCAGCGCCATTTGACGTTTTTGGCTGGAATAGAGATCGGACACCATGTCGCGATTGGAAAACCCCTGATGTACCTAAACAGTGGAAACCCCCCACAAATGACACCATTTTGTAAACTAGACCCCCCAAGGAACTTATCTAGATGTTTGGTGAGCACTTTGAACCCCCCAGTGCTTCACAGAAGTTTATAACGCAAGGGCGTGAAAATAAAAAAATCATATTTTTTCCACAAACATGATCTTTTAGTCACCATTTTTTTATTTTCCCAAGGGTAACAGGAAAAATTGGACCCCAAAAGTTGTTGTCCAATTTGTCCTGAGTATGCTTACACCCCATATGTGGGAGAAAACTACTGTATGGACACACGTCAGGGCTCGGAAGGGAAGTTGTGACGTTTTGGAATGCAGACATTGATGGAATGGTCTGCGGGTGTCATGTTGCCTTTGGAGAGCCCCTAATGTACCTAAACAGTGGAAATCCCCCACAAATGACCCCATTTTGAAAACTAGACCCCCTAAGGAACTTAGGAGAAAGAACATGAGAGCACGCAATAAGTTCCATATAGAAAAAATATAAATTTTTTATTATTATTATTAAATAGTTTACAAAAGATGGATAAAACAAGATGTGCTCATAAACAATATGGACCATAAATCCCATGTACCGACCAAATCCCCTCCAGATGGAAAACCAGGTGAGAATATACTGACGGCCTCAAATCATGTCTAGGAACTAAAAATCGCCCCAGCAAATATAGAATCCACAAATCACGATAGCGGTAACTGGTATTACCAGTATCAATACACGCTAACAGCAGAGATCAAAGTGCTGGTGGACATGATAGATGACCATCAGAAAAAAGCCACCCCAGCTGATGTAAAATAAGTAGTCATGGAGGTAGAGGCTAGTAATACAAATGCCAAAAATACACTGCCAATAGTATCAAAGAGCGCTGGTAGTGGTACAAAGTCAAATAAATGACAACTCACCAGGGAGGGGAAAAGGGGGGGGTCCAGTAGTGGGGCCTCCGACGCGCGTTTCGCGACGTCCCCCGCCGCTTTATCAAGGAGGAGAGTGAATAGAAAGATCCCAGTAGGGCCTTCAAATAGCCCCTGACCCCGGTCACATGACCGGCGTCAGCCAATCAAAATGGCCTAAGCGGCGCATGCGCCGTGGTGTCCGCAGGTCCTATGCTGCAGCCCGGCGTCCACACACTGCGCATGCGTCGGTACCCGAGGCATAGCGCACTGTGTAAAGGGACGCCGACCGCAGCATGGAGCAGCACACAGCACGGCGATGCGCACAGCCATATAACGATTGAACTAGGACACAGTGTATGTAATCCCTGATCCAAGATTCCCTAGCAAGGGGCCAGGATGACATAAGAATAAGCCCCATAATATCAGGAGCAACGATGCTGTATGAAAGTCCTAAAAAATACTATAGACAATGATCCACAAATAACCCCCCCATCCGATAATATGTATATAGTATCGTACATTATATTAATTATAAGGAGTGAGCAGAAGATCATTAATACATAAAGAGTGAAATACAACAATATACAGCAAAAAATTCAAATAAACAGCAATTTCGATGTTATTCAACCCCTGAATGGATGTTCTTGATTGTAGACAAAGGAAAATCAGATCCAGTATATAGGGCTACTTGAGGCAAAACCGGGACATATAAGATGATACTGAAAATAACAAAACACATATCTCAGAATTAAAAACAATAAGATTAGGAAGAAGATAGATTAAAAACAACCACTAAGGGAAAACATAGGAAATATAGAGTCCTGCGGGACTTAAAAAAGACTGGGGAAACCATGTTACAATTCATTCAGGTTGGGTCAAAGAAGAAAAGGTAATCTCACATAAAGTGAGATGTTGTAAATGAACAGGGGTCAAAAAAGGGGAACGGACAACCACAGAATTTTATTTGGCAAAATGGAGTGTCACAAAAATGGAATAAAACTCAAGGACTCATTCAGTCCCCTAGGTCTCATAGTGTCCAATCGGACAATCCACTTAACCTCCATTTGCCCAAGGATCTTTCTATGGTCCCCACCCCTTATGCCCATATGCAGAGCATCAATCCCCCTGATCTTTAATAGACTTGCCTCACAGTTATGATAAGCCCGGAAGTGTCTGGGGATGGTTTTCAATTCAGTGGAATCAGACATCGCCCTGGCTGCGCCAATGTCCCGCACATGTTCACGTGTCCGCACCCTCAGCTCCCTCGTGGTGAGGCCCACATAAATTTTAGGGCACGGACAAGTTGCATAGTAGACAACGTTAGACGTCCCACATGATATCCGTTGTCTAATTGTGAACTCCCTATTACCATCAGAGGAGCTGAAGGTGGAGCAGCGTAGGACATTAGCGCAAGCCAGGCAATGTCCACACTGAAAAGATCCCCAGACCGGGCCACTAGTCCCAAAGAAATTTCTGGGGGTGGGTACATAGTGGCTCCGAACCAAGAGATCCCTTAAGTTCCTGGATCTACGTGGCGTCATGGAAGGGGAGTGTCCAAGGACGGTCCTCAGGGCTGGTTCTGTCTCCAAAATGGACCAATACTTTTGTAGAATGGTGCGCATATTGGACCATTCATGATTGTATGTTGATATAAAACGTATAGGTCCATCTTTATCTCGTCTGCCAGTCTTCATAGTAGATTGTAGGAGACCATTGCGCGGGGTACATCTTGCTCGATCATAACCCCTCTTAATGCACCTACGACTGTAGCCCCTTTTGAGAAAGCGATCCCTCATATCTTGGGCTTGTTTTTCAAATCGATCATTGGTGGAGCAGATGCGTCGCATGCGGAGGAACTGTCCGACCGGGATGGCCCGCACAGTAGCCGGATCATGGGCCGAAGATGCATGTAATAAAGAATTGACAGAGGTGGGTTTCCTAAAGACGTCCGTCTGGATACGCCGATCAATGTCGATCTCCAGACGGACGTCCAGGAAATCCACAACCCTGCCATCATGCTTATATGTCAAGCGAATATTGTAATTATTGACATTTAATGACCTCATGAAATTCCCGAGCAGGTCGACCCCACCATCCCACAAAAATAAAATATCGTCAATAAAGCGGTACCAGCACAGCACATGGGAAGCGTCACGTGGGCCCCCGTCGCCAAAGAGATCCCTCTCCCAAGCCCCCAAAAAGAGGTTGGCGTACGAAGGCGCACAAGCCGCTCCCATGGCTGTGCCCCGCTTCTGCAAATAAAATTGGTCCTTGAAAACAAAAAAATTGTGGGTTAAGATGAAGTCGACCAGCTCAAGTACCAGCTCACATAGCGGGCCATCCAGGTCGGAGGCCCCCAAAAACAGGCGAACAGCATCAACTCCAACCGAATGATCGATACATGTATAGAGGCTCTCTACATCGGCAGTGACGAGAAGAGTGGACGGTTCCACAAGGATGCCATCAACCCGAGCCAGGACATCCGTCGTGTCACGTATATAGGATGGCAGTGCTTCTACTAATGGCTTAAGATAAAAATCAATAAAGCGACATACGGGCTCACAAATACTGCCAATCCCTGACACTATAGGACGTCCTGGGGGGTCGAGGGCATCCTTGTGGACCTTGGGTAAAAGATAAAAAGTGGGGGTTCTGGGGAATTTTACCACCAAGCCCTCAAAGACCTTCTTAGTTATGACACCGCTTTCAAATGCCCTCTCCAGGATCAGTCTGAGTTCATGCAAAAAACGACTCCCTGGATCAGAGGGTAGTTTTTTATATGTTTCTGGGTCCCTCAGTTGGCGAAACACTTCTTTCTCATATTTCTGACTAGGCCATACCACTATGTTCCCCCCCTTATCAGCAGGTTTAAACACGACATCCTCCAATGATTGTAATTGGGAGATCGCCAACCGCTGTTTATGAGTTAGGTTATCCAATTTACGTCGTGAGGATAGTTTTTTAAAATCCTCACTCACCAATTTGGTAAAAATATCCACAGAGGGACACAGCGACAAGGGAGGGAACCTAGTGGATTTAGGCCCAAATGAGGGGGGGAACTTACTCATAGATGGACCATCCTGTTCGGCAAGCAACTCCTCCAAATCACGAATTGCCTCCCTTTCAGTGTTGCTCAGGGACCCAGGAGCATAACGTGCAGTATGAAGTTTTTTCAGAATTAATTTCCTTGAAAATAATTGAAGGTCTTTCAGGGCTGTAAAGTAATTAAAAGAATTAGTGGGTGAAAATGTTAGACCCTTCCCCAGAACCTCCAATTGTACATCAGTTAATACATAATCTGAAAGGTTTAATACCTGTAGGTCCCCCTGAGGACCACCCTTGGAGACTCCCGATCCCCCAGCTCTGGTTTTTGTGAACTGGCGTGTCTCGACCCTCTTGGAAGCAGCCACCTTCGGGCCAAAGTTCGACCCAATACCTCTCTGTCCCTGATCATCATCCTGAGTTGATATGTTAGAACGAAGTGAGGTCGATCTTGACCGTGAATATGATGCATTTCTATTTCTAGGGCGGGATCGCCCACTCATATCCCGCCATCTATACACCCTAGAAAGTTGTTTGTCTTGAACATCTCTTTTGAATTTTTTTGCCTTATTTACTTGGATGTCCAGAGCCCATTTTTGTAGATCCGAATCAATCTGATCATTCAATTTTTTAAGGGCATCACTGGACATCTCTTTATGTAGAATAGATTGCAATTCGTCAATTTCTGTTTCAATAACAGCAAGGGAATCATGATCCATCTGCTTTAAGAGGGTCAGAAAACCTTTTGAACAGTTATTGGTCAATTCTTCCCATTTGTTCTTAAAAGTCTCATCTAAAATCGGAAAAGACGGGAAAACTTGAATTCTAAGTCCCCTCGGTATCAACTCTTTCTGAATGTATTGATCTAAAAATTCATGGTTCCACCATGTCTTGGTGCGCTTTCTCAACAGTTCCTTAAATCGAACAATAACTTCCTGCACATCCTTGTTAGAAGTCCCGCATTCCCCGTCCACATCATTCTGAAACACATCATGAAGTTGTGCTCGCCACGTAAGGTCGCGTGAGCGAAAATCCATAATATAAGTCGGACCAGCTGTGAAAAACACAGAAACAATTACTAACAACAAAAGTCCCATAAATGAGGGATATGAAGGAGACAAGGGACAACCCAGCTCCAACACCCTAAAGCAAGCTCAATAACATGTAATACTTAGGAGAAAGAACATGAGAGCACGCAATAAGTTCCATATAGAAAAAATATAAATTTTTTATTATTATTATTAAATAGTTTACAAAAGATGGATAAAACAAGATGTGCTCATAAACAATATGGACCATAAATCCCATGTACCGACCAAATCCCCTCCAGATGGAAAACCAGGTGAGAATATACTGACGGCCTCAAATCATGTCCAGGAACTAAAAATCGCCCCAGCAAATATAGAATCCACAAATCACGATAGCGGTAACTGGTATTACCAGTATCAATACACGCTAACAGCAGAGATCAAAGTGCTGGTGGACATGATAGATGACCATCAGAAAAAAGCCACCCCAGCTGATGTAAAATAAGTAGTCATGGAGGTAGAGGCTAGTAATACAAATGCCAAAAATACACTGCCAATAGTATCAAAGAGCGCTGGTAGTGGTACAAAGTCAAATAATAAATAAATTATTTGACTTTGTACCACTACCAGCGCTCTTTGATACTATTGGCAGTGTATTTTTGGCATTTGTATTACTAGCCTCTACCTCCATGACTACTTATTTTACATCAGCTGGGGTGGCTTTTTTCTGATGGTCATCTATCATGTCCACCAGCACTTTGATCTCTGCTGTTAGCGTGTATTGATACTGGTAATACCAGTTACCGCTATCGTGATTTGTGGATTCTATATTTGCTGGGGCGATTTTTAGTTCCTGGACATGATTTGAGGCCGTCAGTATATTCTCACCTGGTTTTCCATCTGGAGGGGATTTGGTCAGTACATGGGATTTATGGTCCATATTGTTTATGAGCACATCTTGTTTTATCCATCTTTTGTAAACTATTTAATAATAATAATAAAAAATTTATATTTTTTCTATATGGAACTTATTGCGTGCTCTCATGTTCTTTCTCCTAAGTATTACATGTTATTGAGCTTGCTTTAGGGTGTTGGAGCTGGGTTGTCCCTTGTCTCCTTCATATCCCTCATTTATGGGACTTTTGTTGTTAGTAATTGTTTCTGTGTTTTTCACAGCTGGTCCGACTTATATTATGGATTTTCGCTCACGCGACCTTACGTGGCGAGCACAACTTCATGATGTGTTTCAGAATGATGTGGACGGGGAATGCGGGACTTCTAACAAGGATGTGCAGGAAGTTATTGTTCGATTTAAGGAACTGTTGAGAAAGCGCACCAAGACATGGTGGAACCATGAATTTTTAGATCAATACATTCAGAAAGAGTTGATACCGAGGGGACTTAGAATTCAAGTTTTCCCGTCTTTTCTGATTTTAGATGAGACTTTTAAGAACAAATGGGAAGAATTGACCAATAACTGTTCAAAAGGTTTTCTGACCCTCTTAAAGCAGATGGATCATGATTCCCTTGCTGTTATTGAAACAGAAATTGACGACTTGCAATCTATTCTACATAAAGAGATGTCCAGTGATGCCCTTAAAAAATTGAATGATCAGATTGATTCGGATCTACAAAAATGGGCTCTGGACATCCAAGTAAATAAGGCAAAAAAATTCAAAAGAGATGTTCAAGACAAACAACTTTCTAGGGTGTATAGATGGCGGGATATGAGTGGGCGATCCCGCCCTAGAAATAGAAATGCATCATATTCACGGTCAAGATCGACCTCACTTCGTTCTAACATATCAACTCAGGATGATGATCAGGGACAGAGAGGTATTGGGTCGAACTTTGGCCCGAAGGTGGCTGCTTCCAAGAGGGTCGAGACACGCCAGTTCACAAAAACCAGAGCTGGGGGATCGGGAGTCTCCAAGGGTGGTCCTCAGGGGGACCTACAGGTATTAAACCTTTCAGATTATGTATTAACTGATGTACAATTGGAGGTTCTGGGGAAGGGTCTAACATTTTCACCCACTAATTCTTTTAATTACTTTACAGCCCTGAAAGACCTTCAATTATTTTCAAGGAAATTAATTCTGAAAAAACTTCATACTGCACGTTATGCTCCTGGGTCCCTGAGCAACACTGAAAGGGAGGCAATTCGTGATTTGGAGGAGTTGCTTGCCGAACAGGATGGTCCATCTATGAGTAAGTTCCCCCCCTCATTTGGGCCTAAATCCACTAGGTTCCCTCCCTTGTCGCTGTGTCCCTCTGTGGATATTTTTACCAAATTGGTGAGTGAGGATTTTAAAAAACTATCCTCACGACGTAAATTGGATAACCTAACTCATAAACAGCGGTTGGCGATCTCCCAATTACAATCATTGGAGGATGTCGTGTTTAAACCTGCTGATAAGGGGGGGAACATAGTGGTATGGCCTAGTCAGAAATATGAGAAAGAAGTGTTTCGCCAACTGAGGGACCCAGAAACATATAAAAAACTACCCTCTGATCCAGGGAGTCGTTTTTTGCATGAACTCAGACTGATCCTGGAGAGGGCATTTGAAAGCGGTGTCATAACTAAGAAGGTCTTTGAGGGCTTGGTGGTAAAATTCCCCAGAACCCCCACTTTTTATCTTTTACCCAAGGTCCACAAGGATGCCCTCGACCCCCCAGGACGTCCTATAGTGTCAGGGATTGGCAGTATTTGTGAGCCCGTATGTCGCTTTATTGATTTTTATCTTAAGCCATTAGTAGAAGCACTGCCATCCTATATACGTGACACGACGGATGTCCTGGCTCGGGTTGATGGCATCCTTGTGGAACCGTCCACTCTTCTCGTCACTGCCGATGTAGAGAGCCTCTATACATGTATCGATCATTCGGTTGGAGTTGATGCTGTTCGCCTGTTTTTGGGGGCCTCCGACCTGGATGGCCCGCTATGTGAGCTGGTACTTGAGCTTGTCGACTTCATCTTAAACCAGAAAACATTAATTAATGGAGATTGGAAAAGACTTAGTGTACATAAAAATCCCCTTAAAACACAATTTTATTAATGATCATAAAAACACACCTTCCCAGTGACGTTGAAAAAATGTCAAAAAATAAACCTAGTATAAGGTGCTGCATAGCCCTACATTAAGGCCTAACTGATACCTTCCTATCCGTGGAGGTTGGCACCCTAATAGTACGATATTGGCGCCCCCACTCAACGAGGACTATCCCTCACTTCCCTAGTGATCCCTAGTATCACAGAGAGGAAAACAATTTCAAGATAGAACAGTAATGAAAAGATCAGAATGCCCTAGGACTAATGCAGACCAAACAGATAATACAACAATAAAACATAACCCACATCATGATATCATGTGACCCACAAAAATAGCAGCTATTCTCACTTGGAGAGATAAACATCCTCAAATACAATCAGCAATAAATGAAAAGGTCACTTATCATGTCTCATGGGGGACCCTCAACGCGTTTCCCCGCCGTAGCGGTTCATCAGGAGGAATAGTCCTATCACAAATATTGTTGCTGCTTCATGCCTGATACCTTCAATAATAGTGGCACCAGAAGTCTAGGAAACCGGATTTAAATAACCGGTATGATTGTTTTGCATACCACCCACTATCCGGCAGTCCAATCGGTGTGAAGATGCAAATAACTGAGAGCCAGGTGTGCAGCAAAAAATATCATATACCTGAGAGCCCGCCGCTGCATTCAAAAATCAAAGCGGAAGAAGGGGTCATTAGCGTGCGTTCCACCGTGGGGCGTATCCAATATGGCGCCCATACTTCCGGTCGCGCAACCCCCTCAGCGGGTTGTAGCCTCCGGAACCATCCTGTGCGGGCAGAGCGGAGGGGAATCAAAGATGGCGCCGGCACTTCCGGTCACATGTTTCCCCTTAGCTCCCGGACACGCCCATAGATACCAGCAATGGGCGCATCATCAATGTGGGCCGGACCTTTCGATCACATGCTTCCTCCCTGCTCAATAATGTAAACAAACAGAGCGCATCATATGAAATCGCCAGGAGATCAAGAGTCTGCCCGCAATACAGTGTCCCACAGATTTATCACAGTAAGAATGACCCCAATAAATCTAGTAGTACCAATGTCCTCATATTCGGCATAATGCTGCACATCAGAAATTCAAGAAATGTAGAAAAATAAAAGTGCATATTGCTATGCGATAAATCAAATCAACCATCCAATGTGGTCCATGCCATACAGGCATCATCCAATATGCCAGACATATAGAACCCCTTATCATAACCCCCTATAACAGAAAAAAGGGGGGCAAGTTCAACCAACCAGAGACTCAAAAGATCATAAAAAACAGGCATATGAGATGCATTCATTCATCCCATTAGGGAAAACCGATTGCAGTCTGAACATCCATTCACACTCCTGTCTCAAAATTAAATTGTCCAGATTACCTCCCCTAGCCCTTGGTTTGATTAATTCTATCATATTAAAGGTGATGTCACCCATTCGACCCTGATGTATACCATTGATGTGTCTGGCGACAGGAGTATCACGTTTATTTCTGATATCCCCCAGGTGTTCACCCACCCTCACCCTTAATTCTCTAGTGGTTTTTCCCACATAATCCAATGGGCAGGTACACGTGGCCTTATAGACCAGACCTGTTGATTTACAGTTTCCAAAATCCCTCAGATAAAAGGTCTTACCATTGTGTGAACTCATAAAGGTCTTACATTGAAGCATATATTTGCATTTAGTACAGTCCCCACACTTGAAGAAGCCCAAGGGTTTTCTGTCTAACCATGTACCCGTTCCCTTGGGTCTTTGGTAGAGGCTGTGCACAAGCCGATCCCCTATAGATCTCCCTTTTCTATATGTAATAGAGGGTTTAGGTGGTATCAGCCCCTTCAAGTTCGGGTCAGCTAAGAGTATCCCCCAGTGCTTTTTAAGAACATGGTACACCCTGTCTGACTGACCATCATAAGTGCCAATAAGTCTGACAACAGTGTCCCTGACAGTATCTTCTTTTTTTGACTGGAGGAGAGAGGGCCTATCCGCTATGAATGCTTCATGCCATGGCCCATTCAGGAAACGTGGGGGATAACCCCTGTTTCTAAATCTATTATATAGGTCATTGGCTTGTTTTCTATAGACACTCAACTCCGTGCAGTTCCTTCGAACCCTAAGGAACTGTCCTTTGGGTATCCCCCTCCTCAAAGGTTCCGGGTGATGGCTTGTCCATCTCAAAAGACTATTTGTTGCAGTAGGCTTCCGATAGGTACACGTACTAATCCTTCCATCACCATTCTTTGAAATCGTCAAATCCAGGAAGTTAATACTTGTGGTGTGACACTCTGAGGTAAATCTAAGTCCCACTATATTCCCATTGATATATTCAATGAAACGAAGAAAATCTGACTCAGGGCCAGACCAAAATATCAGAATGTCATCGATATATCTGGCCCACAGATTGATAAACGGAGTCCACCACTCCTCTTCCCCCCCAAAAATATGGGTTTCCTCCCACCAGCCCAGGAAGATATTAGCATACGTGGGGGCACAGAGGCTCCCCATCGCAGTCCCCCTGAGCTGGTGGAAGTACTTACCATCGAAGAGGAAGTAATTCCTGGTGAGAACAAATCCCAACAATTTTTTAATGAAACAATTATGTGTTTGACACTCAACTGCTCTCATTTGTAGAAAATGGGTAACCGCCTTCAAGCCCCACTCATGTGGAATACAACTATACAGTGCCTCCACATCGATAGACGCCAGCAGGGTGTTTTCCTCCAGAACAACACCCTCCAACAGGTTCAACAAATGTGATGTGTCACGTATATAGGACGGTAATGTGGTCACAAATGGTCTTAGGACTTTATCCAGATATACACCACTATTCTGAGTGAGCGAATCTATTCCAGAAACTATAGGGCGACCTTTAAGTGGTTCAAACCCCTTATGAACCTCCATTGCTGGTATCTATGGGCGTGTCCGGGAGCTAAGGGGAAACATGTGACCGGAAGTGCCGGCGCCATCTTTGATTCCCCTCCGCTCTGCCCGCACAGGATGGTTCCGGAGGCTACAACCCGCTGAGGGGGTTGCGCGACCGGAAGTATGGGCGCCATATTGGATACGCCCCACGGTGGAACGCACGCTAATGACCCCTTCTTCCGCTTTGATTTTTGAATGCAGCGGCGGGCTCTCAGGTATATGATATTTTTTGCTGCACACCTGGCTCTCAGTTATTTGCATCTTCACACCGATTGGACTGCCGGATAGTGGGTGGTATGCAAAACAATCATACCGGTTATTTAAATCCGGTTTCCTAGACTTCTGGTGCCACTATTATTGAAGGTATCAGGCATGAAGCAGCAACAATATTTGTGATAGGACTATTCCTCCTGATGAACCGCTACGGCGGGGAAACGCGTTGAGGGTCCCCCATGAGACATGATAAGTGACCTTTTCATTTATTGCTGATTGTATTTGAGGATGTTTATCTCTCCAAGTGAGAATAGCTGCTATTTTTGTGGGTCACATGATATCATGATGTGGGTTATGTTTTATTGTTGTATTATCTGTTTGGTCTGCATTAGTCCTAGGGCATTCTGATCTTTTCATTACTGTTCTATCTTGAAATTGTTTTCCTCTCTGTGATACTAGGGATCACTAGGGAAGTGAGGGATAGTCCTCGTTGAGTGGGGGCGCCAATATCGTACTATTAGGGTGCCAACCTCCACGGATAGGAAGGTATCAGTTAGGCCTTAATGTAGGGCTATGCAGCACCTTATACTAGGTTTATTTTTTGACATTTTTTCAACGTCACTGGGAAGGTGTTTTTATGATCATTAATAAAATTGGACTTCGACTTCATCTTAACCCACAATTTTTTTGTTTTCAAGGACCAATTTTATTTGCAGAAGCGGGGCACAGCCATGGGAGCGGCTTGTGCGCCTTCGTACGCCAACCTCTTTTTGGGGGCTTGGGAGAGGGATCTCTTTGGCGACGGGGGCCCACGTGACGCTTCCCATGTGCTGTGCTGGTACCGCTTTATTGACGATATTTTATTTTTGTGGGATGGTGGGGTCGACCTGCTCGGGAATTTCATGAGGTCATTAAATGTCAATAATTACAATATTCGCTTGACATATAAGCATGATGGCAGGGTTGTGGATTTCCTGGACGTCCGTCTGGAGATCGACATTGATCGGCGTATCCAGATGGACGTCTTTAGGAAACCCACCTCTGTCAATTCTTTATTACATGCATCTTCGGCCCATGATCCGGCTACTGTGCGGGCCATCCCGGTCGGACAGTTCCTCCGCATGCGACGCATCTGCTCCACCAATGATCGATTTGAAAAACAAGCCCAAGATATGAGGGATCGCTTTCTCAAAAGGGGCTACAGTCGTAGGTGCATTAAGAGGGGTTATGATCGAGCAAGATGTACCCCGCGCAATGGTCTCCTACAATCTACTATGAAGACTGGCAGACGAGATAAAGATGGACCTATACGTTTTATATCAACATACAATCATGAATGGTCCAATATGCGCACCATTCTACAAAAGTATTGGTCCATTTTGGAGACAGAACCAGCCCTGAGGACCGTCCTTGGACACTCCCCTTCCATGACGCCACGTAGATCCAGGAACTTAAGGGATCTCTTGGTTCGGAGCCACTATGTACCCACCCCCAGAAATTTCTTTGGGACTAGTGGCCCGGTCTGGGGATCTTTTCAGTGTGGACATTGCCTGGCTTGCGCTAATGTCCTACGCTGCTCCACCTTCAGCTCCTCTGATGGTAATAGGGAGTTCACAATTAGACAACGGATATCATGTGGGACGTCTAACGTTGTCTACTATGCAACTTGTCCGTGCCCTAAAATTTATGTGGGCCTCACCACGAGGGAGCTGAGGGTGCGGACACGTGAACATGTGCGGGACATTGGCGCAGCCAGGGCGATGTCTGATTCCACTGAATTGAAAACCATCCCCAGACACTTCCGGGCTTATCATAACTGTGAGGCAAGTCTATTAAAGATCAGGGGGATTGATGCTCTGCATATGGGCATAAGGGGTGGGGACCATAGAAAGATCCTTGGGCAAATGGAGGTTAAGTGGATTGTCCGATTGGACACTATGAGACCTAGGGGACTGAATGAGTCCTTGAGTTTTATTCCATTTTTGTGACACTCCATTTTGCCAAATAAAATTCTGTGGTTGTCCGTTCCCTTTTTTGACCCCTGTTCATTTACAACATCTCACTTTATGTGAGATTACCTTTTCTTCTTTGACCCAACCTGAATGAATTGTAACATGGTTTCCCCAGTCTTTTTTAAGTCCCGCAGGACTCTATATTTCCTATGTTTTCCCTTAGTGGTTGTTTTTAATCTATCTTCTTCCTAATCTTATTGTTTTTAATTCTGAGATATGTGTTTTGTTATTTTCAGTATCATCTTATATGTCCCGGTTTTGCCTCAAGTAGCCCTATATACTGGATCTGATTTTCCTTTGTCTACAATCAAGAACATCCATTCAGGGGTTGAATAACATCGAAATTGCTGTTTATTTGAATTTTTTGCTGTATATTGTTGTATTTCACTCTTTATGTATTAATGATCTTCTGCTCACTCCTTATAATTAATATAATGTACGATACTATATACATATTATCGGATGGGGGGGTTATTTGTGGATCATTGTCTATAGTATTTTTTAGGACTTTCATACAGCATCGTTGCTCCTGATATTATGGGGCTTATTCTTATGTCATCCTGGCCCCTTGCTAGGGAATCTTGGATCAGGGATTACATACACTGTGTCCTAGTTCAATCGTTATATGGCTGTGCGCATCGCCGTGCTGTGTGCTGCTCCATGCTGCGGTCGGCGTCCCTTTACACAGTGCGCTATGCCTCGGGTACCGACGCATGCGCAGTGTGTGGACGCCGGGCTGCAGCATAGGACCTGCGGACACCACGGCGCATGCGCCGCTTAGGCCATTTTGATTGGCTGACGCCGGTCATGTGACCGGGGTCAGGGGCTATTTGAAGGCCCTACTGGGATCTTTCTATTCACTCTCCTCCTTGATAAAGCGGCGGGGGACGTCGCGAAACGCGCGTCGGAGGCCCCACTACTGGACCCCCCCCCTTTTCCCCTCCCTGGTGAGTTGTCATTTATTTGACTTTGTACCACTACCAGCGCTCTTTGATACTATTGGCAGTGTATTTTTGGCATTTGTATTACTAGCCTCTACCTCCATGACTACTTATTTTACATCAGCTGGGGTGGCTTTTTTCTGATGGTCATCTATCATGTCCACCAGCACTTTGATCTCTGCTGTTAGCGTGTATTGATACTGGTAATACCAGTTACCGCTATCGTGATTTGTGGATTCTATATTTGCTGGGGCGATTTTTAGTTCCTGGACATGATTTGAGGCCGTCAGTATATTCTCACCTGGTTTTCCATCTGGAGGGGATTTGGTCGGTACATGGGATTTATGGTCCATATTGTTTATGAGCACATCTTGTTTTATCCATCTTTTGTAAACTATTTAATAATAATAATAAAAAATTTATATTTTTTCTATATGGAACTTATTGCGTGCTCTCATGTTCTTTCTCCTAAGTATTACATGTTATTGAGCTTGCTTTAGGGTGTTGGAGCTGGGTTGTCCCTTGTCTCCTTCATATCCCTCATTTATGGGACTTTTGTTGTTACCCCTAAGGAACTTATCTAGATGTGAGGTGAGCACTTTGAACCCCCAAGGGCTTCACAGAAGTTTATAATGCCAGGGCATGAAAATAAAAAAATCGTATTTTTTCCCAAACATGATCAATTAGTCCCCAATTTTTTTATTTTCCCAAGGGTAACAGGAGAAATTGAACCCCAAAAGTTGTTGTCCAATTTGTCCTGAGTACGCTGACGCCCCACATGTGGGAGAAAACTACTGTATGGACACACGTCGGGGCTCGGAAGGGAAGCAGTGACGTTTTGGAATGCAGACTTTGAGGGAATGTTCTGCGGGTGTCATGTTGCCTTTGGAGAGCCCCTAATGTACCTAAACAGTGGAAACCCCTCACAAATGACCCCATTTTGGAAACGAGACCCCCTAAGGAACTTATCTAGATGTGTGGTGAGCACTTTGAACCCCCAAGGGCTTCACAGAAGTTTATAATGCCCGGGCATGAAAATAAAAAAAATCGTATTTTTTCCACAAACATGATCAATTAGTCCCCAATTTTTTCATTTTCCCAAGGGTTACAGGAGAAATTGGACCCCAAAAGTTGTTGTCCAATTTGTCATGAGTACGCTGACACCCCATATGTGGGAGAAAACTACTGTATGGACACACGTCGGGGTTCGGAAGGGAAGCAGTGACGTTTTGGAATGCAGACTTTGATGGAATGGTCTGCGGGTGTCATGTGCGTTTGGAGAGCCCCTGATGTACCTAAACTATTGAAACTCCCCACAAGTGACCCCATTTTGGACACTAGACCCCCCACGGAACTTATCTAGATGTGTGGTGAGCACTTTGAACCCCCCACTTTGAACGTGAAAATAAAAAAATCATTTTTTTCCACAAAAATGATATTTTTGCCCCCAATTTTTTATTTTCCTAAGGGTAACAGGAGAAATTGGACCCCAAAAATTGTTTTGCAATTTGTCCTGAGTAGGCTGATACCCTACATGTGGGGGTAAAACACTGTTTGGGCGCATGGCAGAGCTTGGAAGGGAAGGAGCACCATTTGACTTTTTCAACTCAGAATTGGCTGGAATTGAGATCAGACGCAATGTTGCATTTGGAGAGCCCCTGATGTGCCCAAACAGTGGAAACCCCCAATTCTAACTCCAACCCGAACCCCAACACACCCCTAACCCTAATCTCAGCCCTAACCCTAACCCTAGCCCTAACCCTAACCCTAACCCTACCCTAACCCTAGCCCTAATCCTAGCCCTAACCCTAACCCTAATGGAAAAATGGAAATAAATACATTTTTTTTATTTTATTATTTTTCCCTAACTAAGGGGGTGATAACAGGGGGTTTGATTTACTATTTATGGCGGTTTTTATGTTTGGCAGCTGTCGCACGCTAAAAGACGCTTTTTATTGTAAAAATAGTTTTTGCATCACCACATATTGAGCGCTATAATTTTTCCGTATTTTGACCCACCGAGTCATGTGAGGTCTTATTTTTTGCGGGACGAGTTGACGTTTTTATTGGTACCATTTTCGGGCACGTGACATTTTTTGATCGCTTTTTATTCCGATTTTTGGGACGCAGAATGAACAAAAACCAGCGTTTCATGAATTTCTTTTGGGGGAGTGCGTTTACACCGTTCCGCGTGCGGTAAAATTGATAAAACGGTTTTATTCTTCGGGTCAGTACGGTTACAGCGATACCTCATTTAGGTCGTTTTTTTATGTTTTGTCGGTTTTATGCAATGAAAACTATTTTATATAAAAAATAATTATTTTTGCATCGCTTTATTCTGCGAGCTATAACTTTTTTATTTTTTCACTGATGATGCTGTGTGGCAGCTCGTTTTTTGCGGGACAAGATGACGTTTTCAGCGGTACCATGGATATTTATATGCGTCTTTTTGATCGCGCGTTATTACACTTTTTGTTTGGCAGTATGATAATAAATCATTATTTTTTGCTTCGTTTTTTATTTTTATTTTTTAAGGGGTTCGCTAAAGGGGTTAACTGATGGGACAGTTTTATAGGGCGGGTCATTACAGACGCAGCGATACCTAAACTTTTATTGTTTTTTTTTTTTTATTTCCAAAAAATGGATTTATTTGGGGGAATATTTTTTTTTTTTCTAATTTATTTGGCGATTTTTTTTAAATTATTTTAACACTTTTTTTTTTTTTTTAACTTTATTAAATAGTCCCAGGTGGGACATCACTGTCCTGTGACAGATGGCTGATCTGTCACATCACAGATCACTGTGACAGATCAGCAATCTGTCACAGGCATTGAAGAAGACTTCCTCTTGCCTGCGCTTTGCAGGCACTGAGGAAGCCAGCTTCCTGCAGGCCCCCGAAGGCCCCCGTCGCCATCTTGGTTTCGGGGGCCTGCAGGAAAGGAGCCCCCCGCAGCAGCGCTGCACATTGCGCTGCCGTGGGGGGCTCAGGGAAGCACGGAGGGAGCCCCCTCCCTGCCGATACTTCCCTTTAACCCCCGGTACACCGCAATCGTGTTTGATCACGGTGTGCAAGGGGTTAACATGTCGGGGGCGGTTCGTGACCGCCCCTGACACATTGTGCCGGGTGTCAGCTGTGATAATCAGCTGACACCCGGCCGCGATCAGCGGCGCTCACCACGTGGGCACCGCTGATCGCGGTAGACGTACTATCCCGTTTATGGGCATAGGGGCCCAGGTCCCATGGACGGGATAGTACGTCTGATGTCAGAAAGGGGTTAAATGGTTTTCATGATGCTGATTGATCTCCAATGTTCTCAAGCAAACCTCTGAGGCCTTCACAGGACAACTGTAGTTATTCTGAGAATAAATTACACACAGGTGGACTCAGTTTACTAATTAAGTAGCTTCTGGACATACTTTGTCCGTGGGACAAGCGCTTTAAAAATCCAGCATGTCTGATTTTGGACTTGCTGATACTTTTGTTTTCCTGGAGAAAAGCCAACATGTCTCTCTCTTTCATAAATAATATTGGAGCTCTCAGCGGAACGGGTGCTCCAGTGTATGGGAGAGTGTTGTCAATTCTCTCTCTGGCTTCCCTCTGGTGATTGCTGAAGGTAGTAGAGCTGGTCAGATTGACAGAGGGGTTGCGAGTTCTCTTTCTGGGCTCTCTCTGGTGGTTACTGGAGGTAGTGGAGCTGATCTGATTGACAGAGGCTTGCCACCTGATAATGAGAAGGACGATTGGAGATCTGGGGTTTCTGACTGGGATTTAAGATAGCTGACTCCCTCTATCCCTGCTGATTTTCTTAGTGCCTTCTGAGGTCTGATGTCTCCTGCTCTGTCCCTGCATGGTTCAGCTAAGTTATTCATTTGCTATTCTGTTTGCATTTGATCTGGTTTGTCTGTCTCTGCTTTGTGCGGGTCAGCCAGCTCCGGCTGGGGCTGTGCTGAATCACTGCCCATATGTTACTGCTTGTGCCAGTTTGTTTTGTCCCCTGTTATATTGGTCTCTTTTTGCTTTGCTTTCAGAATATACCAGAGTGCTGATATAGTGGGGGCGAAGTCGTGCGACTTCAGTGTTTTTTGTGCATCAAACGTGTTGGACTTTTTGCAGGGTTTTTTGCGTGATTGCAGACAGTGTCTTTCCTTTCCTGTCTAGTCAATGTGGGCCCCATCATTTTCTCAGTCTATTTTGCTGCCTGCGATTGTGTTTTCATCTTGTCTCACCGACAATATATGTTTGGGGGCTATCTATTCCTTTGGGGTCTGCTCCGGGGCAGTTTAGATTTCCCCTTTCTTGCTTTAGGCTTAGTTAGCTCTCCGGCTGTGCCAAGGCATCTAGGATCATCGTAGGTACGCTCCATGGCTACTGCTAGTTGTGTGGATAGGATCAGGGGTGTGCAATCCGCTTAGTTACCAACCTCTCTGGTTTTCTGTGGCTTAGCCTGGGCCTGCTATCCTCTTCAGTGACCCATTCATAACAGGATAGCCTACCGAAATTGGTGCAGACCAAATGATTGTCCGACAGCTATTTAATGTATATGGTGAGATTTAGTTACTATAAAGCAGGGGTGCACATACTGCAGCCCAAGGGCCACATGCAGCCCGCAATGCCATTCTATGCAGCCCCCAACCACATGGACAGAAAAATCCTAGTTTGATATATTGTCAGAGATGTCATCTCCAAAGTTGCCAAGTATAGTTATTTGCCAAATCACCATAACATACATCTGATGGTGGTTTAGTGTGGAAACAAAAGCATGACCAGCTGTACCCTCATTTATTGTATCCTCACCCAGCCCTTGTAGATTGTGAGCCCTCGCGGGCAGTGTCCTCTCTCCTATGCTAGTTGGTGATTTCTATCGTCTAAGATTACTGTACTCATTTTTATTATGTATACCCCTTGTAAAGTGCCATGGAATAAATTATTTCATGTATTTATGTATTATTTCATACAAGCACTTCACTTATTAATTAATACAAACACATGCAATAATTTACTGTATGTTCCGAGTGGGGTGTTGTGAGTCAGGCAAAATTTTATTATTTACACAATGAAGTTAAAAATGCGTCATTGGAATCATGAAGCAACCATTGTGTTTGTATTTGTCACGGGCTGTCATGTTTTCTTTAACTCACTTACAGAATTTGTCTGATCATGTTTTGTAACGTTTGCGATAGGATTTAATGTCAATCATCTCCCGTAGAGAGATGAGGGAAATTTCCAAAATTTGCAAATCTGATTCTACTGAGCACGAATACAATTCTATTAAGTTGAATCACTTTCAAATCAAAATTTGCTCAATTGCCATGAAGAGACGTTTATTATTCTCTGAGTTGTTTCTCGACTTCAAACCACAGTAAACGGAAGAGGGAAGAGTTTATACTCACCTATGTGATGCACTCACCTGACTCCTTACACATGCTCTAATGCTGAGGGCCATGTCGTTGCATGGATAGCGACACATATAATTGATACTAGTGACATGTGCCACAGCTCAAGTGAAGGCATAAGTCTCAGTGCTGGAAGATCCGAAAATTGCCTTGGGACCAGAAAGCTGTGGCGGAGACAATAAGGCATCAGTTAAAGACATAGGAAAGGTGAGAATAATTTTCTTTTTATTTTAATTCCTTCCTGACCCTCATTAGAATCCGGCAAATTGGTGAACCCGCTGGTCTCCATTTTGCTGGAGTCATGCACATTGAATCATGAAAATTTTGCATTTATCTGAATTTTTTGGCGAAGTTCATTGCAAATTCCATTTGATAGAAATGGATGTTCATCCATTCTGCTGCAGCTTAAATCCCCAATTTGAAGTTCCTGCACCTTTATCTCAAATACAGCGCCATTTGTACCTTAAAACACAACTTTTAGTTGGACCAAATAAAATCCCCAATCGGGTATCAATTTAATATAAAAACCTGCAGATAATACACATAACATACATGGCTACAAAAACAAATATTACGTACTATATACATAAAGTGCCCACGACGTAACCAATGCAGTTATGAATTTGGAAGGATCTCACCAATATCTTGAAACACCTGCTCATGGAAGCACCATGCTGGAGAAACGGAGGAAGAGATGAATATGTTTATCCCTAAAATCCCCTGTTGTGCCCCATGTAACGACTCCTACCCTAACACCAGCCTATTCGAGTCGGTGAGCACCTCCATACCAGCCTATTCGAGTCAGTGAGTCAGAGTTACACAATATGCGTCATAGAGGCGTCTCTGAAGGTGTGGCTATAGAAAGACAAAAAAGGACATATTGAGGGGGATGGCATTCATAGATGTCGTTGAAGCTGCAAATCTCCCTAACCTGGCGAGTAAAGAGCCATTGATGTCTATATAACATCATAGTTCCATATTTGGGATAAACCTACTCTTTGGAACCTGAACCAAAGGTCTATATCTTCTCCTTAATTCATGTATAGGAGAGTACAACTCTGCTAATTTAAATGGTACAATGCATCCAGAAAAACATCAAATGATAAATAGGGGTCATTCATTCACTCCATAATTGGAATAGGAACTCAGTGTCACGACATAGCTGTCGGGTGACTAGAGACCAGGGGATTCTAACCTGTCCCTAACACTAGGGGGCGCCTAGCTCGCCCTAGTCCCCAGGATACTTCTGAAGGTGAAGATGCCAGGGCCTCCACTCTTGCCTTTTCTCTCGGGTTAGCCCTCCATCTGTTCTCTTCCCACACCCAGGGAATAGGGGCGCTACTGTGCACCGTAGTACACCAACCCAACAAACAAGGCAACACAAATAAGGGTTAACAGAAAACTCCAGGCATACAAAATATTCACTCACATACAACAGAAGAATGCATAGGGGCGTGGAGGTAGGGGAATAAACCAAAATAGAGGATAGGGAATTACCACGCATAGAAACCAACAGTCACAGATAACTCCTCCAACTCTCTTTCTCATATGATATCCTCTCCCTCCTTAGCCATGTAGCAAATGCTTGCTCTGTCAAGTCCAGCCGCATGAACATCAGATGCTGGTACCCACATCCTCTCTTCAGGACTGTACCCCCTCCAATGTACCAGATATGGAAGAGATCGCCGAACAACAGGAGAATCCAAGATCTTCGCAATCTGAAACTCCAAGTTTCCATCGATAATAACAGGAGATGGTGGTAGAGGTAATGGATGGTACTGAAGATGCAACGTATTTTTTGAGGAGAGATCAATGGAACACATTATGGATCATAAAGGTAGGCGGTAAACAAGGCGAAATGCTATGGGATTGCCGATGGCTACGATCTTATAAGGACTGATAAACCTGAGAGCCAGATTCCAAGACGGAATCTTCAGCTTAATGTTCCTAGAGGACAGCCACACCAAGTCACCAACACACAGATCCGCACCCATCAAACATCTCCGTTTAGCCACACTATTATATTTGGATCCCATCTTCCTAAAATTATTCGTAACCCAATGCCATATGGTTGTAATAGAAAATTAAAACTGTTCTTCCGGTAATCCAGAAGGGTAATTGCTATTAAATGAACTAAACTGAGGATGGAACCCATATGCCCCAAAAAACAGGGACATACCAGTTAATTCCTGACAACGATCATTTACAGCGAATTCGGCTAACGTTAAATAGGTAACCCAGTCCTCCTGATTTTCAGATACAAAACACCTGAGGTGCGCCTCTAGATTCTGATTAACCCATTCAGTCTGCCCATTAGACTTCGGGTGAAAAGCGGAAGAAAAAAAAAAAGTGGATCCCCAGACGGGTGAAAAATGCCCTCCAAGACTTGGAGATAAACTGCGCCTCCTGATCAGAAACAATATCGGCCGGAATCCCATGCAATCTAATTATTTCCCTGAAGAAAACTTGCATCAAGGATATGGTGTTCGAGAAAGATGGTAAAGTGATAAAATGAGACATTTTACTAAATCAATCTATCACCACCCCACCAGTATTACAGTATTATCTCTTGACACTGAAAGATTCAAGATAAAAATCGACCGCCAAGTGAGTCCAAGGTCTACTGGGAATCCCCAATGGTTAGTGGTTGGGTGAAGCCATTTATTGTCAAACTTTAAATCATAAAGACAACCCAAAACATCCAAATGACACTGATTAAGAGTTTACATATGCCATTTCTTAATACCGTGTATTGCCCCCTCTAACATCAATGGCAGCTTGAAGTCTTTTGTGGTAGTTGTGGATGAGGTTCTTTATTTTCTCAGATGGTATAGCTGCCCACTCTTGTTGTCACAAAGCTTCCAGTTCCTGTAAATTCCTGGGCTGTCTAGCATGAACTGCGTGCTTGAGATCTCCCCAGAGTGGCTCAATGATATTGAGGTCAAGAGACTGAGATGGCCACTCCAGAACCTTCACTTTGTTCTGCTGTAGCCAATGACAGGTCGACTTGGCCTTGTGTTTTAGATCGTAGTCGTGTTGGAACGCCCAAGTACATCCCATGTGCAGCTTTCGGGCTGATGATTACAAATTTGCCTCTAGTATTTGCTGATAACGTGCTGCATTCATCTTTCTTTCAACTTTGACCAAGTTTCCTGTGCCTTTGTAGCCTCACATCCCCAAAACATCAACGATCCTCTTTGGTGCTTTACAGTAGGAATGGTGTTCCTTTCATCATAAGCCTTTTTAACCTCTCTCTCTAGCAGTAGAATACTATCTAGACACTAGGGGTCGTCAACATCGGCACATAATTTATTTGTACTGGATCTTCTGAAATTTGTACTCAATTTTTTCTTGCTTGATGGAGTTATGCTAATGTGCTCCTGGGTTGGTGGGAGAATACATGTGTCTTCATGAACCATGAGGAGAGCCCCTCCAACAATATTGACCTATGGGTTAGATATATCAATAATATCTTGATTCTTTGGAGGAGTTCAAAGGAGAACTTTTTGAGGTTTGCTGAAGCCTTAAATACGAATCTAATTGGTCTTCTTTTCACTTGCGAAATTAATAAAGACTCTCATTCCTTGATCTGATGATAGAGAATTTGGAAGGACATCTAAAAACAACAGTCTATCATAAATGCACCTCCACGAATGCCCCCTTCAAATGGGAGAGCCATCATACAGTCCCACTCAAGGGGGACTTCTACAAAGGGCAGTACCTGCGCGTGAGGCGCAATTGCTCTAATAAAAATGATTTCAGCAAACAAGCAGGTCAGTTGCGTCAGAGGTTCAAAGACAGAAGATACCCTGACTTTGTCCTCCACAAAGCCTTCCAGCATGCATTGAAACAAGATAGAGGACAACTATTCACCCCTAGGACACATACAGAACCTGGGGATAAAATCACTCGTTTGATAACAACCTTTGACGGGGCGGATTTCTTTAGCATTGAGACATTTTATGTATGGATAATGACATCAGACAAGTGATAGGCAATGCCCCCTCTATCATGTATCAAAAGAACAGGTCAATTGGAAACAGAGTAATTCTCAGTCATTTCTTGACTCCACCGACAGGGCGTAATTTTGGACACGCCTCGGATCACATCAACATACTTGCTCAGGAGAGATGTTCTGACACACCTATAATGACAAGAATTACGTCACCTGATGAAGACGGATCCTCCGTCGAAACGCGTTGTGGTTTAAACCCATCTCTTGTCTGAGTCTCTTTCCTGCGCTCCTAAGACCATTTTCCATTTTCTCACAACTGTGGGGAACGGCAGATGGGCCAGTCTGCGGAGCTGTTCACACATTCTAGTCCATGGGCCTCAGAGGTCTGCTCCAAACATTCACAGAAGCCAAAGAGGAAAGCATCTGCACCAATGCCCAAAATGTTTTCCTGCTGGATCAGAAGCTGGACGAAGTAGGGTCCAAGCAGAATCCAGACTCTCATTACCAGACGTTAACCCTCGGGGGTGCAGGTGATCCTGATTAGACTCAGATACCTGAGGTGCACGCAGACTGTACTGTGCTGTCAGGGCAGGAAGCGGAGGAGGGTGACTCTCAGGGTGAGGAGTGGGAGAACAGAGAGGATGATGATGAGGTTGCAGAACCCACTTGGTGTGAACTCAGACACAAGCAGCTGAGTAGGTTGAGGAGCAGGAAGACAAGGAAGTTTTGTTGCGGCTTGCCGATCAGACACAGAATGATGCAATCATTATAAGTGACAAGCACTGCATCCTCAGCCAAGTGTTCTCACACAGGTCTCCAGCTGCAGAGCCTCCACATTTTTACCCCCCTACAATTGGGAGAGTGCGAGCCCATCAGCTGTTTCGGAAGTGGAGATGCCTGCTGTTTTTATTTCACCAAGCACACCACATCTTTCTCAATCTACCATAACATATCCGCCTGCACCTCACTCACAGTCCAACAGTTTGTCCTGTGCACACTATTCCACCCTCTCACTGCACAGCAGCAAGCCCTTGGTCACGCAGTTGTGGTCATGTAAAAGAATGTTTCCTCCCACACATGCCAAAGTTAAGAGATTGAACTCCACCATCTCCAATCTGTTAACCATGGAAATGCTGCCTTTCCACCTGGTGGATACAGATGGTTTCCAAAAGTTGATGGCCATTGCAGTCCCCTAGTGCCAGTTGCCCAGTCGCCATTACTTCTCTAAGAAAGCTGTCCCTACACTACACCAGCATGTTGCAGACAACATCACCTGTTCCCTGAAAAAAATCTATGTCTGCCAGGGTGCATTTCACAACTGACACCTAGTTGAGCAAACATGGGAAGGGGCATTACATCTCACTGACTGAGCACTGGGTGACTTTGATGGCTGTTGGGGCATGCGGTCAGGGGACTGCTTGACAAGTCTTAGCATTTCTAAGGTTTTCTGGACAAACTTATGTATCAAACACTTCCTCCACTGCTTCTGGCTCCTCCACCTCCTCTAGGGCCTCCACCTGCGCCCTCAACCTCTCCCTTTCTCCCACATTTCAACAGTGAAGAGAGAATCCCCCTCCCTGTCTCCGTACTGCACGGCCAGGGCTCACCACAATCAGGCAGTGTGTAAGTTAATATGCCTTGGAACCACATAGATCAAGAGTTTTGGAGAGCTATCCTGGCCAAGTTTGAGCAATGGCTGTCTCCACTGAACCTGGAGCAAGGGAAGGTTGTGTGGGATAACGTTGTGAACCTGGTGGTGGCCTTATGCCGGTGCAACCTTACATGGCTCAAGTCCTAAACCTGGTGGTACAGCAATTTCTCTGCCACTATGTGGATGTGCTGCTGCAGAAAGCACCGTCGCTGTGTGCTCATTTCTGACGTTTGCACCCCGTAGGTCATCGCTACAGAGGCCTTTCGGCATACCGGTTAACCCTTTGATTACGTTGTAAAAAAAGAGAAAAAGCAGGATGGCACTCACCGTTCATGTGAATTAAATCACTTTATTTCACATACACAAAGCATCGGCATAGGCATGATAGCAATGTGCTGGAAGACGGACAACAGCCGTTTCGCGCTCAATACGCTTCAACAGGTCCTATGCTCAGAATACAGGTAATGCAAATTAAAACACATGTGTGAATAATAACTACTCCCCTTCACGTTAGCATGTCTTGTGACTGACTCCTCTACCAATAAAACTCTTTAATGAAAAACAAAAAAGCAAAAAAAAACACAAGAAGATAAAAAACATTTCCCTCTACAGCACTATATTGCAATTGAGAAATATGATGTTAAATATTCAAAGGAATACCGCCATATCTACCTTTTCATTTAACCCTAATGGACCTGTGGCTTTAGTGCGGAGAATCCTTCTAGCTTCGACCTGCAAAAGACGCTTATCATGATTCCCTCCATATTGCGGTGCAGAGACTCTTTCAATACCAGCAAAACGCAGTGCCTCTGCATTTCCACCATGAAATTTCCTCATGTGTTCTATAAGTCTGGGGACTCCTTTTCCTGTAGTAATTGAATTAAAATGTTCTCTAAACCTGATGTAAAGAGGCCGAATTGTTTTGCCAATGTAGAAAAAAAACGCATGGGCAAAATAGGACATAAACCACAAAGGCAGCTTTACATGAGATAAACTCTTCTACCTCGTGATACACAGATCCCATTTTTACAGTTTTTCCACTCAGCTTAACCCCTTCACCCCCAAAGGTGGTTTGCACGTTCATGACCGGGCCAATTTTTACAATTCTGACCACTGTACCTTTATGAGGTCATAACTCTGGAACGCTTCCATGGATCCCGGTGATTCTGACACTGTTTTCTCGTGACATATTGTACTTCATGATAGTGGTAAAATTTCATTCAAATAACTTGCGTTTATTTGTGAAAAAAACGGAAATTTGGCAAAAATTTTGAAAATTTGGCAATTTTCCAACTTTGAATTTTTATGCCCTTAAATCACAGAGATACGGCACACAAAAAACTTGATAACTAACATTTCCCACATGTTTACTTTACATCAGCACAATTTTGGAACCAAAATTTTTTTTTCTTAGGAAGCTATAAGGGTTAAAATTAGACCAGCGATTTCTCATTTTTACAACACCATTTTATTTTTAGGACCACATCACATTTGAAGCCACTTTGAGGGGTCTATAGGATAGAAAATACCCAAAAGTGACACCATTCTAAAAACTGCACCCCTTAAGGTACTCAAAACCACATTCAAGAAGTTTATTAACCCTTTAGGTGCGCCACAGGAATTTTTTTGAATATTTAAAAAAAAATGAACATCTAACGTTTTTTCACAAAAAAAATACTTCAGGTTCAATTTTTTTTTATTTTACCAAGGGTAACAGGAGAAATTGGACTGCAAAAGTTATTGTGCAATTTGTCCTGAGTACCCTGATACCTGATTTGTGGGGGGGAACGACTGTTTCGGCGCATGGCAGAGCTCAGAATGGAAGGAGCGCCGTTTGACTTTTTCAATGCAAAATTAGCTGGAATTCAGATCGGACGCCATGTCACGTTTGGAGAGTCCCTGATGTACCTAAACAGTGGAAACCCCCTACAAGTGACCCCATTTTGGAAACTAGACCCCCCAAGGAACTTATCTAGATATGTGGTGAGAACTTTGAACCCACAAGGGCTTTACAGAAGTTTATAACGTACAGCGGTACAATTAAAAAATCATATTTTTTCCACAAAAATGATCTTTTCACCCCAATTTTTATTTTCCCAAGGGTAACAGGACCCTAAAAGTTATTGTGCAATTTGTCCTGAGTATGCTGATACCCCACATGTGGGGGTAAACCACTATTTGGGCGCATAGCAGAGCTCGGAAGGGAAGCAGCGCCATTTGACGTTTTTGGCTGGAATTGAGATCGGACATCATGTCGCGATTGGAAAACCCCTGATGTACCAAAACAGTGGAAACCCCCCACAAATGACACCATTTTGGAAACTAGACCCCCTAAGGAACTTATCTAGATGTGTGGTGAGAACTTTGAACCCCCAAGGGCTTCACAGAAGTTTATAACATAAAGCCGTACAATTAAAAAATCATATTTTTTCCACAAAAATGATCTTTTCACCCTCAATTCTTATTTTTCCAAGGGTAACAGCACCCTAAAAGTTATTGTGCAATTTGTTCTGAGTACGCTGATACCCCACATGTGGGGGTAAACCACTATTTGGGCGCATGGCAGAGCTCGGAAGGGAAGCAGCGCCATTTGACGTTTTTGGCTGGAATTGAGATCAGACACCATGTCACGATTGGAAAACCCCTGATGTACCTAAACAGTGGAAACCCCCCACAAATGACACCATTTTGGAAACTAGACCCCCTAAGGAACTTATCTAGATGTGTGGTGAGAACTTTGAACCCCCAAGGGCTTCACAGAAGTTTATAACATAAAGCTGTACAATTAAAAAATCATATTTTTTCCACAAAAATGATCTTTTCACCCTCAATTCTTATTTTCCCAAGGGTAACAGCACCCTAAAAGTTATTGTGCAATTTGTTCTGAGTACGCTGATACCCCACATGTGGGGGTAAACCACTATTTGGGCGCATGGCAGAGCTCGGAAGGGAAGCAGCGCCATTTGACGTTTTTGGCTGGAATTGAGATCAGACACCATGTCACGATTGGAAAACCCCTGATGTACCTAAACAGTGGAAACCCCCCACAAATGACACCATTTTGGAAACTAGACCCCCTAAGGAACTTATCTAGATGTGTGGTGAGAACTTTGAACCCCCAAGGGCTTCACAGAAGTTTATAACATAAAGCCGTACAATTAAAAAATCATATTTTTTCCACAAAAATGATCTTTTCACCCTCAATTCTTATTTTTCCAAGGGTAACAGCACCCTAAAAGTTATTGTGCAATTTGTTCTGAGTACGCTGATACCCCACATGTGGGGGTAAACCACTATTTGGGCGCATGGCAGAGCTCGGAAGGGAAGCAGCGCCATTTGACGTTTTTGGCTGGAATTGAGATCAGACACCATGTCACGATTGGAAAACCCCTGATGTACCTAAACAGTGGAAACCCCCCACAAATGACACCATTTTGGAAACTAGACCCCCTAAGGAACTTATCTAGATGTGTGGTGAGAACTTTGAACCCCCAAGGGCTTCACAGAAGTTTATAACATAAAGCCGTACAATTAAAAAATCATATTTTTTCCACAAAAATGATCTTTTCACCCTCAATTCTTATTTTTCCAAGGGTAACAGCACCCTAAAACTTATTGTGCAATTTGTCCTGAGTACGCTGATACCCCACATGTGGGGGTAAACCACTATTTGGGCGCATGGCAGAGCTCGGAAGGGAAGCAGCGCCGTTTGACTTTTTCAATGCAAAATTAGCTGGAATTCAGATCGGACGCCATGTCACGTTTGGAGAGTCCCTGATGTACCTAAACAGTGGAAACCCCCTACAAGTGACCCCATTTTGGAAACTAGACCCCCCAAGGAACTTATCTAGATATGTGGTGAGAACTTTGAACCCACAAGGGCTTTACAGAAGTTTATAACGTACAGCGGTACAATTAAAAAATCATATTTTTTCCACAAAAATGATCTTTTCACCCCAATTTTTATTTTCCCAAGGGTAACAGGACCCTAAAAGTTATTGTGCAATTTGTCCTGAGTATGCTGATACCCCACATGTGGGGGTAAACCACTATTTGGGCGCATAGCAGAGCTCGGAAGGGAAGCAGTGCCATTTGACGTTTTTGGCTGGAATTGAGATCGGACATCATGTCGCGATTGGAAAACCCCTGATGTACCAAAACAGTGGAAACCCCCCACAAATGACACCATTTTGGAAACTAGACCCCCTAAGGAACTTATCTAGATGTGTGGTGAGAACTTTGAACCCCCAAGGGCTTCACAGAAGTTTATAACATAAAGCCGTACAATTAAAAAATCATATTTTTTCCACAAAAATGATCTTTTCACCCTCAATTCTTATTTTTCCAAGGGTAACAGCACCCTAAAAGTTATTGTGCAATTTGTTCTGAGTACGCTGATACCCCACATGTGGGGGTAAACCACTATTTGGGCGCATGGCAGAGCTCGGAAGGGAAGCAGCGCCATTTGACGTTTTTGGCTGGAATTGAGATCAGACACCATGTCACGATTGGAAAACCCCTGATGTACCTAAACAGTGGAAACCCCCCACAAATGACACCATTTTGGAAACTAGACCCCCTAAGGAACTTATCTAGATGTGTGGTGAGAACTTTGAACCCCCAAGGGCTTCACAGAAGTTTATAACATAAAGCCGTACAATTAAAAAATCATATTTTTTCCACAAAAATGATCTTTTCACCCTCAATTCTTATTTTTCCAAGGGTAACAGCACCCTAAAAGTTATTGTGCAATTTGTCCTGAGTATGCTGATACCCCACATGTGGGGGTAAACCACTATTTGGGCGCATGGCAGAGCTCGGAAGGGAAGCAGCGCCATTTGACGTTTTTGGCTGGAATTGAGATCGGACACCATGTCGTGATTGGAAAACCCCTGATGTACCAAAACAGTGGAAACCCCCCACAAATGACACCATTTTGTAAACTAGACCCCCCAAGGAACTTATCTAGATGTGTGGTGAGCACTTTGAACCCCCCAGTGCTTCACAGAAGTTTATAACGCCCGGACGTGAAAATAAAAAATTCGTATTTTTTCCACAAACATGATCTTTTAGTCACCATTTTTTTTATTTTCCCAAGGGTAACAGGAGAAATTAGACCCCAAAAGTTGTTGTCCAATTTGTCCTGAGTACACTGATACCCCATGTGTGGGAGAAAACTACTGTATGGACACACGTCAGGGCTCGGAAGGGAAGTAGTGACGTTTTGGAATGCAGACTTTGATGGAATGGTCTGCGGGTGTCATGTTGCCTTTGGAGAGCCCCTAATGTACCTAAACAGTGGAAACCCCCCACCACAAATGACCCCATTTTGAAAACTAGACCCCCTAAGGAACTTATTTAGATGTGAAGTGAGCACTTTGATCCCCCAAGGGCTTCACAGAAGTTTATAATGCCAGGGCATGAAAATAAAAAAATCGTATTTTTTCCACAAACATGATCAATTAGTCCCCAATTTTTTTATTTTCCCAAGGGTAACAGGAGAAATTGAACCCCAAAAGTTGTTGTCCAATTTGTCCTGAGTACGCTGACATCCCATATGTGGGAGAAAACTACTGTATGGACACACGTCAGGGCTCGGAAGGGAAGTAGTGACGTTTTGGAATGCAGACTTTCATGGAATGGTCTGCGGGTGTCATGTTGCCTTTGGAGAGCCCCTAATGTACCTAAACAGTGGAAACCCCCCACAAATGACACCATTTTGAAAACTAGACCCCCTAAGGAACTTATTTGGATGTGAGGTGAGCACTTTGAACCCCCAAGGGCTTCACAGAAGTTTATAATGCCAGGGCATGAAAATAAAAAAATCGTATTTTTTCCACAAACATGATCAATTAGTCCCCAATTTTTTTATTTTCCCAAGGGTAACAGGAGAAATTGAACCCCAAAAGTTGTTGTACAATTTGTCCTGAGTACGCTGACACCCCATATGTGGGAGAAAACTACTGTATGGACACACGTCAGGGCTCGGAAGGGAAGTAGTGACGTTTTGGAATGCAGACTTTGATGGAATGGTCTGCGGGTGTCATGTTGCCTTTGGAGAGCCCCTAATGTACCTAAACAGTGGAAACACCCATAAATGACCCCATTTTGGAAACGAGAACCCCTAAGGAACTTATCTAGATGTGTGGTGAGCACTTTGAACCCCCAAGGGCTTCACAGAAGTTTATAATGCCCGGGCATGAAAATAAAAAAATCGTATTTTTTCCACAAACATGATCAATTAGTCCCCAATTTTTTCATTTTCCCAAGGGTAACAGGAGAAATTGGACCCCAAAAGTTGTTGTCCAATTTGTCATGAGTACGCTGACACCCCATATGTGGGTGAAAACTACTGTATGGACACACGTCGGGGCTCGGAAGGGAAGCAGTGCCATTTTGGAATGCAGACTTTGATGGAATGGTCTGCGGGTGTCATGTGCGTTTGGAGAGCCACTGATGTACCTAAACTATTGAAACTCCCCACAAGTGACCCCATTTTGGACACTAGACCCCCCCACGGAACTTATCTAGATGTGTGGTGAGCACTTTGAACCCCCAAGTGCTTCACAGAAGTTTATAACGCTCGGACGTGAAAATAAAAAAATCATTTTTTTCCACAAAAATGATATTTTTGCCCCCAATTTTTTATTTTCCTAAGGGTAACAGGAGAAATTGGACCCCAAAAAGTGTTTTGCAATTTGTCCTGAGTAGGCTGATACCCTACATGTGGGGGTAAAACACTGTTTGGGCGCATGGCAGAGCTTGGAAGAGAAGGAGCACCATATGACTTTTTCAACTCAGAATTGGCTGGAATTGAGATCAGACGCAATGTTGCATTTGGAGAGCCCTTGATGTGCCCAAACAGTGGAAACCCCCAATTCTAACTCCAACCCGAACGCCAACACACCCCTAACCCTAATCTCAGCCCTAACCCTAGCCCTAACCCTAGCCCTAACCCTAACCCTAGCCCTAACCCTAACCCTAGCCCTAACCCTAGCCCTAACCCTAGCCCTAACCCTAACCCTAATGGGAAAATGGAAATAAATAGATTTTTTTAATTTTATTATTATTCCCTAACTAAGGGGGTGATAACGGGGGGTTTGATTTACTATTTATGGCGGTTTTTATTTTTGGCAGCTGTCGCACGCTGATAGACGCTTTTTATTGTAAAAATAGTTTTTGCATCACCACATATTGAGAGCTATAATTTTTCCGTATTTTGACCCACCGAGTCATGTGAGGTCTTATTTTTTGCGGGACGAGTTGACGTTTTTATCGGTACCATTTTCGGGCACGTGACATTTTTTGATCACTTTTTATTCCGATTTTTGGGACGCAGAATGAACAAAAACCAGCGTTTCATGAATTTCTTTTGGGGGAGTGCGTTTACACCGTTCCGCATGCGGTAAAATTGATAAAGCGGTTTTATTCTTCGGGTCAGTACGGTTACAGCGATACCTCATTTAGGTCGTTTTTTTATGTTTTGTCAGTTTTATGCAATGAAAACTATTTTATATAAAAAATAATTATTTTTGTATCGCTTTATTCTGTGAGCTATAACTTTTTTATTTTTTCACTGATGGAGCTGTATGGCGGCTCGTTTTTTGCGGGACAAGATGACGTTTTCAGCGGTACCATGGATATTTATATGCGTCTTTTTGATCGCGCGTTATTACACTTTTTGTTTGGCGGTATGATAATAAATCATTATTTTTTGCTTAGTTTTTTATTTTTATTTTTTAAGGGGTTCGCTAAAGGGGTTAACTAATGGGACAGTTTTATAGGGCGGGTCGTTATGGACGCGGCGATACCTAATATGTGTACTTTTATTGTTTTGGTTTTTTTTTATTTTCAAAAAATGAATTTATTGGGGAATATTTTTTTTTTTTTACTAATTTATTTGGCGATTTTTTTTAAATTATTTTTAAACTTTTTTTTTATTTTTTTTTTACTTTATTACATAGTCCGAGGTGGGACATCACTGTCCTGTGACAGATCGCTGATCTGTCACATCACAGATCACTGTGACAGATCAGCAATCTGTCACAGGCATTGAAGAAGACTTCCTCTTTCCTGCGCTTTGCAGGCACTGAGGAAGCCAGCTTCCTGCAGGCCCCCGAAGGCCCCTGTCGCCATCTTGGATTCGGGGGCCTGGAGGAAAGGAGTCCCCCGCAGCAGCGCTGCACATTGCGCTGCCGTGGGGGGCTCAGGGAAGCACGGAGGGAGCCCCCTCCCTGCCGATGCTTCCCTTTAACTCCCGGTACACCGCGATCGTGTTTGATCGCGGTGTGCAAGGGGTTAACGTGTCGGGGGCGGTCCGTGACCGCCCCTGACACATTGTGCCGGGTGTCAGCTGTGATAATCAGCTGACACCCGGCCGCGATCAGCGGCGCTCACCACGTGGGCGCCGCTGATCGCGGTAGACGTACTATCTCGTCCATGGGCATAGGGGCCCGGGTCCCATGGACGGGATAGTACGTCTCATGTAAGGAAGGGGTTAAAGGGGCACCAAGAACAGTTCTTGCACTTGTAGTTCCCTACTGGACTACTGGATTCCAGCCAATTGTTCCGTTGATCTTGATATCTATTTTTTACCAGCAAATCTCGGAGATTAGTACTCCGTTTACATGCAAACAGGGGACCTCTTCCGACCACATCCAATAAATCTCTATCACCTTCCAAAAGATGCCAGTTCTGTCTGATTACAGTTCTAATATGTCTGTCCATAGAGTTAAAGGTAAAACAAAACACAAAACGTTTTTCTTTTTGCTTTCTGCTCTGATTAGTGATTGCTACATCATTAACCCTTGATATGGCCGAGTCTAACATAGATACAGGGTAACCTCTCTGTCTGAATCTGCTGTGTAGTTCACCTGCTTGTTTTTGGAAACCCTCCTCATGGCTATTGAATTTTTTAAGTCTGAGAAATTGGCTAAAAGGTAGGGAATTTTTGACATAACAGGGGTGTGCACTGTTGTAATGCAGGAGAGAATTAGTCGCTGACGGTTTGCGAAAAATTTCCGTGGGCAAAATTCCATTTTCCAATAGTAATCTGACGTCCAGAAAATCTATCTGGGAACCCCCAAAATGAGATGTAAATTTCATGCTCATGCAATTATGCAAATTCAGAAATTCCACAAATGAATCAAAATCTGCTTTGGATCCATCCCAAACTATAAAAATATCGTCCACATAACGGATGAAACGTTTTATATGTTTCAAAAAAGGATTGGTAGTTGCATATATCACTTTTTCTTTTAAGACCGCTAAAAATAGATTAGCAAATGTACACGCGACGGGTGTACCCATCGCTGTGCCTTCTATCTATCTATCTGTACCAATTATTATCAAATTGAAACACATTGTGGGTAAGAATAAATTTGAGGCCATCAGTAATAAAATTAATGGTCTCTGGATCTTTTCGAGAGCTCTGCAAAACCTGTCTTTCGACATCTATAGAGGCCATCTGAAAATTTTCAGATGGCCTCTATAGATGTCGAAAGTTTGTATACCCCCATGAAAGTGGGGTAGATTCAGTAAGGCTAGTTTCACACTAGCGTTTGTGAGCGCAGCGACGGCCTGCGCACGGCCGCCGCTAAGCCCCGCCACCTGCCCCGCCTCCATCGGTATCTCCGCCTCCGGGCGCATGACGTTGCATGCGTCATGCGTCTCCTATCTTCATCACAGAGGGCGCAGGCCGTGCGCAGTCTGCGCACAGTCTGCGTTTGGCGGCGCATGCGTCCTTTTGACGGTGCGCCGAGCAGCGCCAAACGCAACCTGTTGCATTTTGGTTGTGCTCGGCGCACCGTGAAAGGGACGCATGCGCCGCCAAACGCAGACTGTGCGCAGACTGCGCACGGCCTGCCCCCTCTGTGATGAAGATAGGGGACGCATGACGCATGCAACGTCATGCGCCCGGAGGCGGAGATACCAATGGAGGCGGGGCGGGGCTTAGCGGCGGCCGTGCGCAGGCCGTCGCTGCGCTCACAAACGCTAGTGTGAAACTAGCCTTACTGAATCTACCCCACTTTCATGGGGGTATACAAACTTTCGACATCTATAGAGGCCATCTGAAAATTTTCCTGCCAACAAATTTCCTTTACCACCGCAATAAAATCTTTAGAGTCCTTGATGTAAGAAGGAATCTCTTTTAGAAGGGGTCGCAATAACCAATCTATATATTGGGATAGGGGCTCAGTGAGTGATCCTATCCCCGACACTATGGGGCGGCCAGGGGGATTAGAACCAGACTTGTGTATTTTCGGAATGTGATACCAATGAGCCTTCCGTGGATACTCATAAAATAATTTTTCAGCCCTCCGTTTAGACAGCACATTATCCTCCACCTGTTTTTTTTAGAAAGGATCGCAATTCTTCTTTATGCCTATTAGTTGGATCGCTTTTTAGTTTGGAATAGGTCGAAGAATCAGATAGTTGTCTGTTCGCTTCCATAACGTAACTATCTTTTTTTAATAAAACTACGTTACCTCCCTTATCAGCGGAGCGTACAATTACATCCGACCATCCCTGTATTTCTTTAACTGCCTGTCTTTCGTCTATTGTCAGATTAGAGGTTTGTTTCTGGTATATTTGTGCTTCTAAATCTTTAACTACCTTCATGCCGAACAAATCTACAACATTGCCTGGGGAGATGGGAGGCATATAAGATGAACTGCACCCTCCCTGAAACGGATCATATGTATTAGGTGTCACTGCATTATGCCTTGGCTCTGGATTAATATCCAATAGAACCAAGGCATCATCTCTGATATCTGCTAATGATCCTCTGCCTGCCATAAATCCCAAAGGGCCAATGGTACAGGGAATCTCACCAAGACAAGTATTAACTTCAGAAGAAACATTGGACACAAATGATTTATGCAAATGAATTTTCCTCAGGGCTTTGAACAGGTCTATTTGGAATTCAACCATGTCAAAGTCCTGAGGTACACAATAATTCAAACCCTTGGATAATACCGCAAAATGTCTTTCTTCCAAAATATGATCAGTTAAATTGACGACCGAAACATATGCAGGGTTAATTTCTGTTACGTTTTCCAAGATACTTGTTTTCGCTTCCGTTGATTGCCACTTGGGCCTCCTCTTTCCTCTGCGGATTCTGTGTCCAAAGGGAGAGGCGTAGATGCAAAATTACTCCTCATATCACCTGGACGTGCAGGATGAATGGTTTCTTCATTAGCGCTAGAATCTGAGTCCGTAGGTAAATAGTCCTTTCTGTTATATCGTGATTTAACTCTTTCCCTTTTAGGGTATCTTTTCTTAAAACGAGGATTGAGCTGAGAAGATTTATTCTTATTCCATGAAAAAAACTGATTATTTTCAAAATCATGCTTGTCCCGAATAAATTTATCTCTCTTTGTTTGATCTCAGTCTGCAAAATCACTAATTTATTATCCAATTTTTTGTTCAAAGTCAACCATTGCTGTTCTGTCAATCTTGTTTTTAATTCCTCCTTAGTTTTATCCGGATCAACTTTCATCTGTTCATAATTGGAGATATTCTGTTGTAAAACTAAGTTCAAGAGATCTTGTGAACACTTTAATAGAATCCGATTCCACTCTTCAGAAAATTTGACATTATCCTGAAACTGAGCCATAGGATTAAAAACTCTCAGTCCACGCGGTACTCTGCCACAGTCTATATACGATTGTAAAGAATTGTTAGTCCAAAAAAGGTTGATTTCTCCTTCGGCTATTTCTTGCAATTTAAATTCCAATGTCTTAGTGGTGTAAGACAAAATGTCGTCTGACTTCTCACATTCAAGGAAGTAAGAGTCTACATTCTCCCGGCCTGCCAATATGCCATTCGATAAAGGGAAGGTGTTTGGCTCCATTTTCAACAGGAACCTAGTGAAAAAATTTTTCCACTATGTGAGTGTGCACATGGGTGAAAACACTGAACGTGCTCAAGGATAAAAAAGTATGTATGACTGTCCACAAAATGAGAAAATAGATATCCGGCACCGTTGTGTGAAAAAATACCCTGAACGTCTGCACATATATTTTTCACATTAATAAAAAACACCTTAATCCCACTTGGAACGGGTGCTCAATCCCATATTGAAAAAACAGAACATTTTGTTGTAAAAAAAGAGAAAAAGCAGGATGGCACTCACCGTTCATGTGAATCAATTCTATTACTACAGGAAAAGGAGTCCCCAGACTTATAGAACACATGAGGAAATTTCATGGTGGAAATGCAGAGGCACTGCGTTTTGCTGGTATTGAAAGAGTCTCTGCACCACAATATGGAGGGAATCATGATAAGCGTCTTTTGCAGGTCGAAGCTAGATGGATTCTCCGCACTAAAGCCACAGGTCCATTAGGGTTAAATGAAAAGGTAGATATGGCGGTATTCCTTTGAATATTTAACATCATATTTTTCAATTGCAATATAGTGCTGTAGAGGGAAATGTTTTTTATCTTCTTGTGTTTTTTTGTTTTTTTGCTTTGTTTTTGTTTTTCATTAAAGAGTTTTATTGGTAGAGGAGTCACAATACATGCTCAGGTGAAGGGGGGGAGTTATTATTCACACATGTGTTTTAATTTGCATTACCTGTATTCTGAGCATAGGACCTGTTGAAGCGTATTGAGCGCAAAACGGCTGTTGTCCGTCTTCCAGCACATTGCTCCCGTGCCTATGCCTTGTGTATGTGAAATAAAGTGATTTGATTCACATGAACGGTGAGTGCCATCCTGCTTTTTCTCTTTTTTTACAACGAAATGTTGTTTTTTCAATATGGGATTGAGCACCCGTTCCAAGTGGGATTAAGGTGTTTTTTATTAATGTGAAAAATATATGTGCAGACGTTCAGGGTATTTTTTCAAACAACGGTGCCGGATATCTATTTTCTCAATTTGTGGATAACCCTTTGATTTGCAATTTGCTGACAGGTGGAATTCCACTCTGCACATTGCAGCGACTGTGGCAGCAGCAACGGGCCCTGATGCAGTATGTCCTTTTGCATAGCCTGAGCCAACGCAGTATGGACATGGTCCAAATCACGCTTGTGGAGTGGGCACAGATGAAGGGCCTCTGCACCCTGATGCACAGTCTTGAAATAGTTACTAAGATGGTTAGTGCTGAAGATGCCATCATCGGTATCACTATTCCGGCCATCTACATGCTGGAGCACACCTTCAATAGCTTGCGGGAGGAGGTGCTGGTCCCAGAGGAAGCAGGGGAGGATGTGGAAGTGATAACAATATCTGTAAGTTACAAACTGCTATCGCACAGGCAGGTTCCATGGGAGGGTGGATTAAAGCAGTTGAGGGGGACTCATAGTACCAGACAAACTGTTACTGAAGGTGCAGGAGCCGAGGAACAAATTAAGAAGGAAATGGGCATGCAACAGTCAGGAGATAAAGAGGATAATCATCCCCTCTCTGATGTTTGTGTTTGGCGTGAGAGGATGGAGAAAGCAAGCTTGAGTGCTACCCTGCCACCAACACCACAGGGGTGGGCTGTGCCGGGTGGCAGGGAGGAAAATGTCCCCCGGGCCGCTTCCCCAGCAGCTGTGTAGGGTCGGCTGCCTGATGGCCCTGCACAGTGAACTGCATGTGGTCATGTCTGCTGTGCTGTGATGTGGCCAGCAGCAGACACGGCCGCGCACTTCATAGCCTGTCTCAGCCGCGGTGTGCGGCTTTAACCCCTTAACGACCGCCGATACGCCTTTTAACGGCGGTAATTAAGGGTACTAAAACCACAGCGCCGTTAATTCACGGCGCTGTGATTTAAGTGAATAGCGCCCCCCAGTGTCGGATTTTCTCCGGGGTCTCGGCTGCCAGGGGTAGCCGAGACCCCAGAGAACATGAATCGCTTTTGCGATCGCCGTTATTAACCCTATAACGGCGACCGCAAAAAAAAAAAAAGCCGCGATTTTACATTTAATTTCTCTCTCCTCTGATGTGATCGCATATCAGAGGAGAGAGAAATAGGGTCCCCGATCCCCCGCCGGTACCTCTCCGTGGCCCTCCGTCCCCTCCTGGTGGTCCCACGTCCCGCCGGCATCCTCCGATGGGCGCCGCGATCTTGAAAATGGCGGGCGCATGCGCAGTGCGCCCGCCGGGAATCTGCCGGCTCCGGCTGGCAGATTCCATTCATTATTTTGATCACTATGATAAACGATCATAGTGATCAAAATAAAAAAAATAGTACATAACCCCCCCGTTTATCACTCCCTTATATAGGCCAATATAATGATATAAAGAAAATATTTTTTTTTTCAGTTTTCCATTAGGGTTAGGGTTAGGGTAGGGTTAGGGCTAGGGTTAGGGTTAGGGTAGGGTTAGGGCTAGGGTTAGGGTTAGGGTTAGGTTAGGGTTGGGCTAGGGTTAGGGTTGGGCTAGGGTTAGGGTTGGGCTAGGGTTGGGCTAGGGTTAGGCTAGGGTTAGGGTTAGGGTTGTGCTAGGGCTAGGGTTAGGGCTCGGGTCACGACTAGGGTTAGGATTAGGGTTAGGGCAAACTAGAATTAGGGTTAGAATTAGGATTAGGGTTGGGATTAGGGTTAGGGTTGGGATTAGGGTTAGGGGTGTGTTGGGGTTAGGGTTGGAGCAAGAATTGAGGGGTTTCCACTATTTGCCAACTTTGGGGGTCTAAAAATTGGGGTCTAAAAAATCACTTTTGTGGAAATAAAAAAAGACTTTTTATTTTCACGGCTCTGCGTTTATAAACTTTTGTGAAGCGCTTGGGGGTTCAAAGTGCTCACCACACATCTAGATAAGTTCATTAGGGGGTCTAATTTCCAAAATGGGGTCACTTGTGGGGGGTTTCCACTGTTTAGGCCCATCAGGGGCTCTGCAAGCGCAACATGATGCCCGCAGACCATTCCATCAAAGTCTGCATTCCAAAATGGCACTCCTTCCCTTCCGAGCTCTCCCATGCGCCCAAACAGTGGTTCCCCCCCACATATGGGGTATCGGCGTACTCAGGACAAATCGCATAACAACTGTGCGGGTATGATTTCTCCTGTTACCCTTGTAAAAATAAAAATTTGGGGGCGAAAAGATCATTTTTGTGGAAAAAAAATTGATTTTTTATTTTCACGGCTCTACGTTATAAACTTCTGTGAAGCACTTGAAGGTTCAAAGTGCTCACCACACATCTAGATAAGTTCCTTAATGGGTCTAGTTTCCAAAATGGGGTCACTTGTGGGGGGTTTCCACTGTTTAGGCCCATCAGGGGCTCTGCAAGCGCAACATGATGTCCGCAGACCATTCCATTAAAGTCTGCATTCCAAAAAAGTTGTTGGAGGTTTCCACTGTTTAGGCACATTAAGTGCTCTCCGAACGCAACATGGCATCCGATCTCAATTCCAGCCAATTCTGCGTTGAAAAAGTCAAACGGCGCTCCATCCCTTGCGAGCTCTGCCGTGTGCTGAAATAGTGGTTTACCCCCACATATAGGGTATCGGCGTATTCAGGAGAAATTGTACAACAAATTTTGTGGTTGATTTTCTCTTTTAACACTTGTGAAAATAAAAAAAATTGGTTCTGAAGTAAATTTTTTGCAAAAAAAAGTTAAATATTAATTTTTTCCTTCCACATTGCTTTAGTTCCTGTGAAGCACTTAAAGGGTTAATAAACTTCTTGAATGTGGTTTTGAGCACCTTGAGGGGTCTAGTGTTTAGAATGGTGCCACTTTTCGGTATTTTCTGTCATGTACACCCCTCAAAATGACTTTAAATATGATGTGGTCCCTAAAAAAAATGGTTTTGTAAATTTTGTTGTAAAAATGAGAAATCGCTGGTCAACTTTTAACCCTTATAACTTCCTAACAAAAAAAAATTTTGCTTCCAAAATTGTGCTGATGTAAAGTAGACATGTGGGAAATGTTATTTATTAAGAAATTTGTGTGACACATCTCTCTGATTTGAGGGCATAAAAATTTAAAGTTTTAAAATTGCAAAATTTTCAAAATTTTTGCCATATTTCCATTTTTTTCATAAATAAACACAAGACTTATCGAAGAAGGGACAGTGGTCAGAATTGTAAAAATTGGCCTGGTCATTAAGCTGCAAACTGGCTCTGTCGCTAAGGGGTTAAGCTTATAAGACAGACAGACTTTGTTGTGCTCGCAAGCGGCGCGATGATGGCATTGTCTCGCGCCGCTCTACAGGCCAGAAGAGGACACAGAGGCCGCGGTGCCAGGATTCAGGAAAAGGTGAATATAAACTTTATTATGTTTTATGTGAATGGGCTGTGGGGCCATCATACTGTATATATGGGGGAAAACGGGGGCCATCATACTGCATATATGGGGGCTGGGGCCATCATAATGTATATATGGGGGGGAACTGCGGCCATCCTACTGTATATGGGGAGAAACTGTGGCCATCCTACTGCATATATGGGGAGAAACAGCGGCCATCCTACAGTATATATGGGGAGAAACTGCAGCCTTCATACTGTATATATGATGAAAAATTGCGGCCATCCTACTGTATATATGAGAAACTGCGGCGATCATGCTGTATATATAGGGGGAAACTGCGGCCACCCTGTATATATGGGGAGAAACTGCTGCCATCCTACTGTATATGGGGAGAAACTGCGGCCATCATGCTATATATATATGGGGAGAAACTGCTGCCATCCTACTGTGTATATGGGGAGAAACTGCGGCCATCCTACTGTATATGGGGAGAAACTGCGGCCATCAAACTGCATATATAGGGGGGGAAACTGCTGCCATCCTACTGTATATGGGGAGAAACTGCGGCCATTATACTGTATATATGGGGAGAAACTGCAGCCATCATTCTGTATATATGGGGGGAACTGCGGCCATCCTACTGTATATATGGGGAGAAACTGCGGCCATCCTACTGTATATATGGGGAGAAACTGCGGCCATCATACTGTATATATGGGGGGGGAACTGTGGCCATCATACTGTATATATGGGGAGAAACTGCTGCCATCCTACTGTATATGGGGAGAAACTGCTGCCATCCTACTGTATACATGGGGGGGAAACTGCTGCCATCCTACTGTATATATGGGGAGAAACTGCTGCCATCCTACTGTATATGGGGAGAAACTGCTGCCATCCTACTGTATACATGGGGGGGAAACTGCGGCCATCCTACTGTATATATGGGGAGAAACTGCTGCCATCCTACTGTATATATGGGGGGAAACTGCAGCCATCCTACTGTATATATGGGGAGAAACTGTGGCCATCCTACTGTATATGGGGAGAAACTGCTGCCATCCTACTGTATATGGGGAGAAACTGCGGCCATCCTACTGTATACATGGGGGGGAAACTGCAGCCATCATACTGTATATATGGGGAGAAACTGCTGCCATCCTACTGTATATGGGGAGAAACTGCTGCCATCCTACTGTATACATGGGGGGGAAACTGCGGCCATCCTACTGTATATATGGGGAGAAACTGCTGCCATCCTACTGTATATATGGGGGGAAACTGCAGCCATCCTACTGTATATATGGGGAGAAACTGCGGCCATCCTACTGTATATATGGGGAGAAACTGTGGCCATCCTACTGTATATGGGGAGAAACTGCGGCCATCCTACTGTATATGGGGAGAAACTGCGGCCATCCTACTGTATATATGGGGAGAAACTGCTGCCATCCTACTGTATATATGGGGGGAAACTGCTGCCATCCTACTGTATACATTGGGAGAAACAGCGGCCATCCTACTGTATATATGGGGAGAAACTGCTGCCATCCTACTGTATATATGGGGGGAAACTGCGGCCATCCTACTGTATACATGGGGGGAAACTGCGGCCATCCTACTGTATATATGGGGAGAAACTGCGGCCATCCTACTGTATATATGGGGAGAAACTGCTGCCATCCTACTGTATATATGGGGAGAAACTGCAGCCACCCTACTTTATATATGGGGAGAAACTGCGGCCATCCTACTGTATATGGGGAGAAACTGCGGCCATCCTACTGTATATATGGGGAGAAACTGCGGCCATCCTACTGTATATGGGGATAAACTGCAGCCATCATACTGTATATATGGGGAGAAACTGCAGCCATCCTACTGTATATATGGGGAGAAACTGCAGCCATCCTACTGTATATATGGGGAGAAACTGCGGCCATCCTACTTTATATATGGGGAGAAACTGCGGCCATCCTACTGTATATGGGGATAAACTGCAGCCATCATACTGTATATATGGGGAGAAACTGCAGCCATCCTACTGTATATATGGGGAGAAACTGCAGCCATCCTACTGTATATATGGGGAGAAACTGCGGCCATCCTACTTTATATATGGGGAGAAACTGCGGCCATCATACTGTATATAAGGGGAGAAACTGCGGCCATCATACTGTATATGGGGAGAAACTGCAGCCATCCTACTGGATATACAGTATGGGGAGAAACTGCTTCCATCCTACTGTATATATGGGGAGAAACTGCGGCCATCATACTGTATATATGGGGAGAAACTGCGGTCATCCTACTGTATATGGGGAGAAACTGCGGCCATCCTACTGTATATATGGGGAGAAACTGCGGCCATCATACTGTATATGGGGAGAAACTGCGGCCATCCTACTGTATATATGGGGAGAAACTGCTTCCATCCTACTGTATATATGGGGAGAAACTGCGGCCATCATACTGTATATATGGGGAGAAACTGCTTCCATCCTACTGTATATATGGGGAGAAACTGCGGACATCATACTGTATATGGGGAGAAACTGCGGCCATCCTACTGTATATATGGGGAGAAACTGCGGCCATCATACTGTATATAGGGAGAAACTGCGGCCATCATACTGTATATAAGGGGAGAAACTGTGGCCATCATACTGTATATATGGGGAGAAACTGGCCATCCTACTGTATATATGGGGAGAAACTGCTTCCATCCTACTGTATATATGGGGAGAAACTGCGGCCATCATACTGTATATGGGGAGAAACTGTGGCCATCATACTGTATATATGGGGAGAAACTGCTTCCATCCTACTGTATATATGGGGAGAAACTGCGGCCATCCTACTGTATATATGGGGAGAAACTGCGGCCATCATACTGTATATGGGGAGAAACTGCGGCCATCATACTGTATATAAGGGGAGAAACTGTGGCCATCCTACTGTATATATGGGGAGAAACTGTGGCCATCCTACTGTATATATGGGGAGAAACTGCGGCCATCCTACTGTATATATGGGGAGAAACTGCGGCCATCATACTGTATATGGGGAGAAACTGCGGCCATCATACTGTATATAAGGGGAGAAACTGTGGCCATCATACTGTATATATGGGGAGAAACTGGCCATCCTACTGTATATATGGGGAGAAACTGCTTCCATCCTACTGTATATATGGGGAGAAACTGCGGCCATCATACTGTATATGGGGAGAAACTGTGGCCATCATACTGTATATGGGGAGAAACTGCGGCCATCCTACTGTATATATGGGGAGAAACTGCTTCCATCCTACTGTACATATGGGGAGAAACTGCGGCCATCATACTGTATATGGGGAGAAACTGCAGCCATCATACTGTATATGGGGAGAAACTGCGGCCATCCTACTGTATATATGGGGAGAAACTGCTTCCATCCTACTGTATATATGGGGAGAAACTGCGGCCATCATACTGTATATGGGGAGAAACTGCAGCCATCATACTGTATATGGGGAGAAACTGCGGCCATCCTACTGTATATATGGGGAGAAACTGCTTCCATCCTACTGTACATATGGGGAGAAACTGCGGCCATCATACTGTATATGGGGAGAAACTGTGGCCATCATACTGTATATATGGGGAGAAACTGGCCATTCTACAGTATATATGGGGAGAAACTGCGGCCATCATACTGTATATATGGGGGGAACTGTGGCCATCATACTGTATATATGGGGGGAACTGTGGCCATCATATTGTATATATGGGGAGAAACTGGCCATTCTACAGTATATATGGGGAGAAACTGCGGCCATCCTACTGTATATATGGGGAGAAACTGCGGCCATCATACTGTATATATGGGGGGAACTGTGGCCATCATACTGTATATATGGGGAGAAACTGCTGTCATCCTACTGTATATGGGGAGAAACTGCGGTCATCCTACTGTATACATGGGGGGAAACTGCGGCCATCCTACTGTATATATGAGGAGAAACTGCAGCCATCCTACTGTATATATGGGGAGAAACTGCAGCCATCCTACTGTATATATGGGGAGAAACTGCGGCCATCATACTGTATATATGAGGAGAAACTGCAGCCATCCTACTGTATATATGGGGAGAAACTGCGGCCATCATACTGTATATATGGGGGGAACTGTGGCCATCATACTGTATATATGGGGAGAAACTGCTGTCATCCTACTGTATATGGGGAGAAACTGCGGTCATCCTACTGTATACATGGGGGGAAACTGCGGCCATCCTACTGTATATATGAGGAGAAACTGCGGCCATCCTACTGTATATATGGGGAGAAACTGCAGCCATCCTACTGTATATATGGGGAGAAACTGCGGCCATCATACTGTATATATGGGGAGAAACTGCAGCCATCCTACTGTATATATGGGGAGAAACTGCAGCCATCCTACTGTATATATGAGGAGAAACTGCAGCCATCCTACTGTATATATGGGGAGAAACTGCAGCCATCCTACTGTATATATGGGGAGAAACTGTGGCCATCCTACTGTATATGGGGAGAAACTGCGGCCATCCTACTGTATATGGGGAGAAACTGCAGCCATCCTACTTTATATATGGGGAGAAACTGCTTCCATCCTACTGTATATATGGGGAGAAACTGCGGCCGTCATACTGTATATAAGGGGAGAAACTGTGGCCATCATACTGTATATATGGGGAGAAACTGGCCATTCTACTGTATATATGGGGAGAAACTGCTGCCATCATACTGTATATATGGGGGGAAACTGCGGCCATCCTACTGTATACATGGGGAGAAACTGCGGCCATCATACTGTATATAGGGGGGCTGGGGGCATCCTTTTATGTATATGGGGTGGAACTGGGACCACCATACTGTATATATGGGGGCTGGGGCCCTCATACTATATATATGAGTGAACTGGGGCCATCATACTATGAGGGAACTGGGGGTCATCATATATATGGGGTGAGCTGGGGATATCTTACTATATATGGGGAGAACTGGTGCCTCCATGCTGTATATATGGGGCTGTGGGACCATCATACTTTATGTATGAGGGTACTGGGTTCATCATACTATATATATGGGGGAACTGGGACCATCCTACTATATACACGGGGGGCAACTAGGGCCACCAAACTATTTATTTGGTGCAGTGTCGACCTTTATACTATATATACAGGGCAGTGGGGCCATCATACTATACAGTTGAAACCAGAAGTTTCCATACACTATATAAAGACACATATGACCTAAAATGGGAAAGGTTTATTCTGATATCATGTCAGATAGAGAAAAACATGCAGATTTGTGTTTTTATACAGTATATAGTGGATGTAAACTTCTGGTTTCAACTGTATATACATAGGGGGCAGTGGGGATTTCATACTATACACAGGGAGCAGTGGGGACCTTCATACTATATGTAGGGGGCAGGGGGACCTTCATGCTGTATATAGGGTCATTGGGGTCCATCATACTACAGTATATTTAGGGGCAGTGGGAACAACTTGTTTTATATAGGGGCTATGTAGCCATTTTACTATATATAGGGAGATCTGGGGTCCTCAATGTATAATAAAGGGCTTTGGGGACCATCATATTGTGTTTTGTGGTATTTAGGGCCTTCATTCTGTATATTCAGAGCTTTGTGGGCACTCAGAGGACATCATTTGTTATAAATGGGGACATTATTAGTTTTGATAGGGGCACTCAGGTTCCATTATTTTTTTCTTAGGGCTCGGTTCTTCTCCCATATCTCTGTAGTAAGCTTGGTTCTCCCATATCTCTGTAGTAAGCTCCGTTCCGCTCCTATACTTCTGTAGTAAGCTTGGTTCTGATCCTATATCTCTATAGTAAGCTCCGTTCTGTTCCCATATCTCTGTAGTAAGTTCCGCTCTGCTCCTATACTTCTGTAGTAAGCTTGGTTCTGCTCCCATATTTTTGTATTAAGCTCAGTCCTGCTCCCATAGCTCTATAGTAAGCTCTGTTTTGCTCCTATATTTCTGTAGTAAGCTCTGTTCTGCTCCCATATCTCTGTAGTAAGCTCTGTTTTGCTCCTATATTTCTGTAGTAAGCTCGGTTCCGCTCCCATATCTCTGTAGTAAGCTTGGTTCTGCTCCCATATCTCTGTAGTAAGCTCCGTTTTGCTCCTATATTTCTGTAGTAAGCTCGGTTCTGCTCCCATATCTCTGTAGTAAGCTTGGTTTTGCTCCCAAATCTCTGTAGTAAGCTTGCTTCTGCTCCCATATCTCTGTAGTAAGCTCCTAACTGCTCCCATATCTCTGGAGTATTCTCTATTCTGATCTATATCTCTGTAGTAAGCTTGGTTCTGCTCCCATATCTTTGCAGTAAGCTCAGTTCTGCTCTTATATCTCTGTAGTAAGCTCGGTTCTGCTGCCATATCTTTGTAGTAAGCTCGGTTCTGCTCCCATATCTCTGTAGTAAGCTCAGTTCTGCTCCCATATCTCTATAGTAAGCTTGGTTCTTCTCCCATATCTCTGTAGTAAGCTCGGTTCTGCTCCCATATATCTGTAGTAAGCTCGGTTCTGCTCCCATATATCTGTAGTAAGCTTGGTTCGGCTCTCATATCTCTGTAATAAGCTTGGTTCTGCTCCCATATCTCTGTAGTAAGCTCCGTTTTGCTCCTATATTTCTGTAGTAAGCTCGGTTCTGCTCCCATATCTCTGTAGTAAGCTTGGTTTTGCTCCCAAATCTCTGTAGTAAGCTTGCTTCTGCTCCCATATCTCTGTAGTAAGCTCCTAACTGCTCCCATATCTCTGGAGTATTCTCTATTCTGATCTATATCTCTGTAGTAAGCTTGGTTCTGCTCCCATATCTTTGCAGTAAGCTCAGTTCTGCTCTTATATCTCTGTAGTAAGCTCGGTTCTGCTGCCATATCTTTGTAGTAAGCTCGGTTCTGCTCCCATATCTCTGTAGTAAGCTCGGTTCTGCTCCCATATCTCTATAGTAAGCTTGGTTCATCTTCCATATCTCTGTAGTAAGCTCGGTTCTGCTCCCATATATCTGTAGTAAGCTCGGTTCTGCTCCCATATATCTGTAGTAAGCTTGGTTCGGCTCTCATATCTCTGTAGTAAGCTCGGTTCTGCTCCCATATCTCTGTAGTAAGCTCGGTTCTGCTCCCATATCTCTATAGTAAGCTTGGTTCTTCTCCCATATCTCTGTAGTAAGCTCGGATCTGCTCCCATATATCTGTAGTAAGCTCGGTTCTGCTCCCATATATCTGTAGTAAGCTTGGTTCGGCTCTCATATCTCTGTAGTAAGCGCAGTTCTGCTCCCATATCTCTGTAGTAGTAATCTCGGTTCTGCCCCCATATCCTCTGTAGTAAGCTTGGTTCGGCTCCCATATCTCTGTAGTAAGCTTCAGTTAGTTTCCTTATCTACATAGTAATCTTGGTTCCGGTCTCATGTCTATGTAGTCAGCTTGCTTCTGTTACAGTATCTATGTAGGCAGCAAACTTGGTTCTGCTTCCATATATATGCAGCTAGCTCCATTCTGTTCCCATATCTACGTACCACCCTGTTTTTAAAGCCTGTTATCTCTGCTTCTTTAATGCAGAGGCCAGAGATAAGCAGGGCAAAAGCACCACAACTGGAGGGCCACTGCCTTGTGATTGCTCCCCAGGCTGAAAAGTGCCAACCAGCCCCTGCAACACACCATGGACTTGTACCTCATGGAAGCACCTGACACATGGCCGCCTTCTTACTGCACAATCTGCAACATGATGCCTGTATTGTTAGGTTTAGAAACAGTGCTGACTACTGGGTTTCCACTCTGTTAGATCCACGGTACAAGAGTAAATTTTGCCAGATGCTCCCCCCCCCCCCGGAAAGGGATGCACGCATGCTGGAATATTGAAGCACACTTGCAGACAATCTTAAGAGAGGTTTCCCCAAGGCATTTGTGAGGCCCACAATGTGTATTGCACTTATAGACTTCAAACCTCAGGAATGTCAAGTAGTCAATGCAAAAACTTTAGCAGCAGCAGTGTAATTGGCATAAGCAGTTTCTGTGAGTCATTTCACACATTTTTTAGACAAGCAGAACACAGCACAAGTCGTGAATGACTGGAGAGGATTGAGCTCGATATCAATGCCATCAGGGGGAATTTGGACCCTTTTGCATTTTGGGCTTCAATAATGGATGTGGCCTGAGCTCGCCTGTCAACCCTTAGAGGTTTTGTCATGCCCAGCAACAAGCATTCTCTCGAAACGTGTCTTCAGTCCTTCTTGTGGTGTCCTGACAGATAAGCGCACCTGGCTGTCCCCTGAAAGTCGCAGACTGGGAAGACTAGGCAATGGTGGTGTGTTAGTGTGATGCAATGATCTTGCGTTATTGCAGTCTTACACCTTTGTTTTGGCTTCTGTGCCTGCTGTTTCTGCTGCTGCTGATGTTACAGACAATTTTTTGAAATGGGGAGACTCTAAGTTGGGTCTCAATCTGTTGGGTTGCCTGTAGTGGAAGGGGTGTCAGAGGCCCATTATACTATTTCTACTCTGGGGAAATTGATTCCATTTTACTGGCGTATGATAATTTTTTGAAATTTGGAGACTCCATGTCTGTTGCCTGTAGCAGTAGGGCTCCCAGACCCGCAGGCCAGCACTTACTTTCAGTCAACTACCTGTGTTACAATCATTACATTTTTTTACCAATAGTAGTCTACGAAACTGATGTCTGCCCCTAATTTGAGCTGTTGGGAACCTTCCCTCCCCCCTTTAAAGTGTTGTCTATGTGTTTGTTTTTGCCTCCCTTTGAATTCAATGATGTTTGGGAACATTAGATGAACCGTTTTGTGAAAATGATCGTCGAACATCGGAACATGCTGCTGGCTGTGCCATTTGCAATCGCCAACCAATGACATACCAGATGTGCTCGATGGGAGACAAGTCCAGAGACGCTGCAGGCCAGGGTGGCATGTTTAGGCCACGTGGGCTGCTGACAGTAGCACGAGTAACATGTGGCCAAGCATTTGGTTGGCCCGCCTGAGGACCCTCCAAAATGTATGAGTAAGAGCCATTAACTTTTTATTTTTCCATCATCATGGAAATATGAGATATTTTTTTTGCGGGATGACTTGTAGTTTTGAATGACAAAATTCATTTTACCAAATAATGTACTGAAAGATGGAGCAAATATGCCAAATGCTGTGATACAGTGAAATGAAAATAACAAACAATTCCGCCATTGTTGTTTGATCTCGTAGTGCAATAAAAATAAACTGGTAATATGATTCTATAGATCAGCATGAATAAAGCAATACAAAACTTAAGAGTCTTTTTTATAAAAAAAATTATCTTTACGTTGCCATTCTCTGATACCACTAACTTCAGTATTTCTTGGTCTATGTAAGTGAGTGAGTGCTCTTTTTTTTGCACATTGAGCTGATGTTTTGGTGATACCATCTTGAGGTACATGTGAAATTTTGATCACTGTATTTTTTATGATGATCAAAAAAAAAAACAGCAAGTCTAGCATTTCCATTTCTTTCATGTTCTCCATTTAATGAGCAATTTAAATATTATGTTTTGATAGAATGGACTTTGTCGGACACCTCGATGCCAAATATGATTATTGTAGTCATTTTTTAACTTCTATATTTTTGAATGGGGAAAAGAGGGTTGATTCAAAGCTTATATATTTTTAAAACTTTTTTACTTTATATTCTAGACCCTGTAAGAGACTTGAATTTGTGATCAGCTTGTAGTATATACTATATACTATTACCATAGTATTGCAGCATATTGTGAAATTGTGGTTCATGTGCACATAGGAAATTGCATCATGAAAGGTCGCTGACAGTAACTGATAGCAGCATCTAAATAGTTAACAGCAGTGATCAGTGTTCAGCCCTAGCTTCTACTATTAGGGACAGATGATGGCTATATAAAGCAGTTGGAATCAGCTGTGGATGAAGCAGGTTAATTACAGCTCTAAGCAAAAACGCTGTGACAAAAATGTACATCCCAGGTCATTACGGGGATTAACTCTATTATATCTATATTTTTTTGTAAGCTACTTAGAACTCTCTACTGCAATTGTAAAGAGGTTTTATACAAACAAGCATTTCATAGTCCTCTCTTTTGTAGAGAAAAATGTAATAAAAATGAAATATTTCAGTTTGAAGAACAGAACAACTTGTGTATCAGGCCATTTCAATAATACAAAAGTCCTTGGAAGCCTTGTAACCATGATTATATAAATCAAATGTAGCATTTGTGGCTTTATAATTAACTCACTGGAACTGCTATTAATTTTAATGGTATTACAGAAGAACTAACTGGAAAGTCATTAACAAATAAAAGTCAGTAAATAAATACGGAACGGCTACTTTTAATTTTCTAATTTCGTTTTTTTATCACCTCTAATTTTATAATGACACAGAAAAATTTATTTAAATTCAAATGCGGCTTGTTTTATTTTTGTAAATTTACTAGAATGTTTGACAATTTTTATGGTTTTCCTTGTGTCATATGGTACATTCACGAGTTTACCATGAGTCCACAACACAGAGGGGCCAGAAGACTGCAGCATCTGATTTCACATACCCTTGCACTGATTAGAAGCACTTCTCCTTCATATTAACTGGTGCAGGATTATGTTAGCAGTGCAGGGGGTAAACTGCTCAGATCAGAGTCTCTGGGTCACGCTCACGCCCTGACTGGTAGGCGTGAGCCAGGGGGTTGTGGCCACACAGTGCCACAAACCAGACTACCCTGGAAGGGGCATGACTAGGACAGCTGCCTTGGTTTTCACTGGAGCCTCTGATGGTGAGGTCAGGCTTGTGCGGCAGGCAGCTGCCAGGTGCCACTCCATGGTGGTGTCTGGCTGTAGCTGCTGATCCCACTTGGGGAGACGGTGGCACGGCTGAGACACTGGCAGGCAGGTATGGCTGAGACACTGGCAGGCGGACACAGCTGAGACACAGGGCAAGTGGGCAAGGCAGAGACACAGGGCAGGCAAAACTGCCACCTGATGAAGACGGTTCACCGTCGAAACGCGTTGTGGGCTAAAGAAACCACTGCTCTCTTCTCTTATTCCTGGCGCTCCTCTGACCATTTACTCACATCGTCCTACCTTATCATCCTCCATTGGAGGTCTACGGCTGGAGTTGCATTGGACTACTAATTCAAAAACATCTTGTCGTCACTTCCCTGCGCTCCCCAGTGACCACTATAGCTCTGGACAGCTAAAGCTAGGACAGAGACACAGAGATTAGCAATAAAGCCTCCAGAGAAGGTGAGACATAGGACAGGGCCTGGCTTACTCAGCAGAAAGAAACTAACTGAGTTAACACATTGCACAGGCAGAGTCCATTGGGAGCAACTGCCCTAAATACTAGAGGGCTCTTGGTAATTGGCCAGGGACACATCAGGCAGGTGCACACTGATACCATAAGAACCAGAGAGTTCTGGCGCCGCCCCCCTATACACACAGCCCGGAAATATGCACAGAGCAGAGGAGACAAGAGGCACAGAACATGGAGCTGGCAGCAGGCAGAAATCACAGCACGGTCTGGAGCAGTGAGAAAGTTGGTGAGTGGGGAATGGGATGCCTTGCAGCGATGCCAGCAGGATTGTTACATTCTGAAGCTTTCCTACTTGAATGATCTCAACTGTTCAGAATTGTCCACTCCCCTCCCCTATACGCGCATATACTGGCCTCTGGCAATCAGGATTTCCAGTATTAATGTTATGCTGCCTGGTGAGGAGTTGGATAGTTGTAGAGGCGTTTGAAGTGTTGACCTGTGACTTTTGCTATGTGTTTCAGCTGTGTGCAAATCCTAATCCTCTCATATTTGCTTTTCCTTCCTTTTCTCCCTGATGTACCGCACTGTTTTCTGTGAGTGCATATTTGTATTTTTGGTATTTCATTTATCCCTGTGCGTCCTCCCTTGTTAGTCTGATTTGTGTACAGGGTTGGACTGGGGTGTCTGGGGCCCATAGGGGAAATTGACTCTAGGGACCCACCCTACAGTTATATGCAAATACCTGTTAGCCATTATCCCCATTATAACCATTATAGTGGCGCGTCAACTGTAAAACACAGGAGGCTCCTGCACATCTACTGTGCGCACATCATAACTGGGATGTACAATTATGGTAGTTTGCAAGGTGTTCTTTTGTTCTTTAGTTAAAAGAAGTTATAATAATACCACATACAAGGGAGAAATACTTCCACACCAAGATTGGACTACATATTTCACCACGTAGTGACCAAATGATAGCACATACTGTCATGATCCCAGTGCAGGTTTTTGAGCTGCACGTCAGGGGTTAATGTCTGGAGCTCAGTGCAGGTTTTGACCTGCACACCTGGGGTCAATGATTGTGGCCTCTCTATGGTTCTGGGAGAGCTTCTTAAACCCCTGGGAAGCTCCAATCCCTTTCATACTTTTGCCTTTGGCCGAGTGTGGTGACCTCTGTGTGCCTGTGCCTGTTCGTTGTTATAGCTTGTTTATACGGTTCTGACCCGGTTCTGTTCCCCGTTGTAAGTTTGCCTGTTGATTCTGTACTTCGCTACCCTCCCTGTGTATGACTCATTGCCTGTGATCTGACTAATCTCTGCTCGCCCCTCTTGTACCTTGTAGCTATCTCTGTGTATGACTCATTGGCTACGTCCTGACTATCCTCCCTGTCTATGCCCCTTGGTAACTTTGTCTCGCAGTTACCCTTCTAGGAGTTCTCGTGCAGCTCCAAGCTCTCTGGAGTTTAGGCCATGCCCCCAGCAGTCACGTGCTTCAGGTCCTGCTGTTCTGAAGTACGCACCTACTCAGCTGCTGCCCGCTCCACAGGTATCTTTGAGCACAGTTCGCTTTACTCAGGACACGCGCACTGGCTCAGTGAGCAAGTGCAGTGCGGTGTTCCTGACATTTACAAGGGACAAATACACAGTGACCAGACCACATATTACCACATTCAAGGAATACTACCACACCATGACCAGACCAGATATTACCACCACATAGTGACTGAATAATACTACACACAAGGGAGAAATACTGTCACACCATGACCAGACCACATATTACCACCACAATGCTCGAATACTACAATACTGATCATGAATAAAACTTTCAATACTAACAACACTGTTAATACCACCGGCGAATTATACGCAGGCGTGTATAGTGTACAGTATAGTGTCAGGGATCTGTTATGATTGAGTCACCGTAGGAGGCAAAAACAGAAATGCTAGCTAAGTCCAGAAAACCAGAGAAGTTGGCAGCTATCGGATTGCAGACCCCTGAACCTAACAACACAACTAGCAGTAGCCGTGGGGGGTTCCTACGATGCCCTAGACCCCTCGATCACAGCCGGAGAATTAAATAGGCCTAAAGAAAGAAAGGGGAAATCTAAACTGCCCCAGAGCAGACCCCAAAGCAATAGGCAGCCCCCAACATATAATGACGGTGAAGCAAGATGAAAATACTAACACAGACAGAAAGATAGACTGAGCAAAGAGGGGCCCAAGCTAACTAAATAAAAAAGGACAGGAAGGCTGCTGTCTGCAATCCGTGAAAAACCCTATGAAAATAATAGCCAACAGACTGACAGTGAAAAAAGCCCTGAAGACGCTAGGCTTCAAAAAAGCTATGTCAGTACTCAGGAATATACTGAAGACAGAGCTACAGGCAAAAGGAGATTCAGCTCACCCCAGCAGGGAATGGAAGAATACTGAAAAGCAAGGAAAACAAAAAACAAAACAAAAAGCTAACAGACAAAACAGAAACTTAGCTTTAGAGGAGCAGGAATCAGACTGGTGTCCTAGAAGTCCACAGAGAAATCACCCGCAGGGCAGAAGGGCGTCGGCAGCCTTATATCCAGTCCGTGACTCCACTCAGCCAGTCATCCTCATTAGACTCAGGTGCCTGTTAACCAGGCTCATTACCTTCCTTTACCAGAATAGGGAGTTCACCAGACCCCAGTGACGAAGGGGAAAATGAACTCACAACAGTACCTCCCCCTTGAGGAGGGGTCACCGAACCCTCAACCACGCCACCAGGGTGATCAGGGTGAGCCCGATGAAAAGCACGCACCAATCTTTTGCCATGAATATCAGAGGCAGAGACCCAGGAATTATCCTCCTGACCATAACCCTTCCACTTAACCAAATACTGGAGTCTCCGTCTAGCCAGACGGGAATCCAGTATTTTCTCTACCTCATATTCCATGTTACCTTCAACCAATACAGGGTCTGGAGGTGCCACCCCAGGAACAACTGGTTCAACAAACCTCTTCAACAAGGACTTATGGAACACATTATGGATTTTAAATGTGACAGGAAGAGCCAAACGAAAAGAGACCGGATTAATAATCTCCAAAATCTTGTAAGGTCCAATAAATCTAGGCTTAAACTTAGGAGAAGCCACCTTCATAGCAATATTTTTTTATGATAACCACACCATATCACCAATCTTAAACTGGGGACCAATGGTCCTATGTCAATTGGAAAACCGCTGGGCCTTTTCCTGGGAGAGAGATAACTTATCCACCACTTGGTCCCAGATCTGGTGCATTCTCTCCACCACAGTGTCAACACCTGGGCAGGCAGAAGGCTCCACCTGCCCTGAAGAAAATCGAGGATGAAACCCAAAGTTACAAAAAAAAGGTGGCATCAAAGTGGCAGAACTAGCTCTATTATTTAAAGCAAATTCGGCCAAAGGCAAAAACGAAACCCAATCATCCTGATCAGCGGAAATAAAACATCTCAAATACGACTCCAAGGTCTGGTTTGTTCTCTCTGTCTGCCCATTGGTCTGAGGGTGAAAAGCAGAGGAGAAGGACAACTGAATTCCCAGCTTGGAACAGAAAGTCCTCCAAAATCTAGACACAAACTGAACTCCTCTGTCAGACACAATGTTCTCAGGAATCCCGTGTAAGCGAACCACCTGTTGCAAAAACAGGGGCACCAACTCAGAGGAAGATGGCAACTTAGGGAGTGGTACAAGATGAACCATCTTAGAGAACCTATCACAAATCACCCAAATAACAGTCATTCTTTGAGAGACCGGCATATCAGAGATGAAATCCATTGAAATATGGGTCCATGGCCTCCTGGGGACCGGCAAAGGCATCAACAACCCACTAGAGCGAGAACAAGATTTAGACCGGGAGCAAGTCCCACAAGACTGCACAAAATTCCTGACATCATGAGACAAGGTGGGCCACCAAAAAGAGCGACTCACCAGATCTCTAGTACCAAAAATACCTGGATGACCAGCCAATGCAGAGCAATGAACTTCAGACATCACTCTCTTCTTCCACTGGTCAGGAACATACAACTTTCCACTGGGACAACGCTCAGGTTTGTCCTCCTGGAACTCTTGCAGAGAAAGTCTCAAATCGGGCGAGATGGCAGAAAGAACTACCCCTTCGCCTAAGATGGTAGCAGGCTTGGTCACCACAGGAGAATTAGCAAAGAAACTCCTAGAGAGGGCGTCTGCCTTGACATTCTTAGTTCCAGGAAGAAAAGAGACCACAAAATCAAAACGTGTAAAAAACAAGGCCCACCTAGCCTGTCTAGGGTTCAAGCGTTTAGCCGACTCTAGGTAAATCAAATTCTTGTGGTCAGTGAGGACCACAACTTGATGTTTAGCTCCCTCCAACCAATGTCTCCACTCCTCAAATGCCCATTTCATGGCCAACAGTTCCCGATTCCCCACATCATAGTTACGTTCAGATGGAGAGAACTTTCGGGAAAAGAAAGCACAGGAATTCATTTTAGATGTTACAGGATCCTTTTGGGACAAAACAGCTCCTGCACCAATCTCAGAAGCATCCACCTCTACCTGGAACGGGAGTGAGACATCAGGTTGCCACAAAACCGGGGCGGAGGTAAATCTTCGCTTCAGCTCCTGAAAGGAAGCAACAGCCTCAGGAGACCAATTCAACACATCAGCACCCTTCTTAGTCAGATCAGTCAATGGCTTGGCAATACTAGAAAATTTTGCTATAAATTTCCGATAAAAATTAGCAAAACCCAAAAACTTCTGGAGGGCCTTCAAAGAAGTGGGCTGAACCCAATCATAAATGGCCTGTACCTTGGCCGGGTCCATTTCAATAGTTGACGGAGACAAAATAAATCCCAAAAATGAAATCCTCTGTACTCCAAAAAGGCATTTCGATCCTTTGACATACAGGGAATTCTCCCTCAAGATCCGGAACACAGTCCGAGTATGTTCCACATGAGAATCCCAATCCTTGGAGAAGATCAAAATATCATCCAGATAGATAATCAAAAATTTATCGACAAAGTCTCGGAAAATATCGTTCTTGAAGCACTGGAAGACAGAAGGGGCATTAGTGAGCCCAAAAGGCATCACCAGGTACTCAAAATTTCCCTCCGGAGTATTAAACGCCGTCTTCCATTCATCCCCCTGCTTAATGCGGATAAGATTATACGCCCCCCTGAGGTCAAGCTTGGTAAACCAGCAAGCACCTCTAACTCTAGAGAATAGATCCGAAATCAGGGGTAACGGATACTGATATTTAATAGAAAAATATTCAGGATTGAGAGTCCTCAGTAGTTGATACCTTTTAATGGCTAACTGAAAAGATGGTAACACATTGCAAGCTTTCGAGACTACTCAGGTCTCTTCATCAGGCTAGACTAATACAAAATCTGAAGAGTCACATATTTATGCACAATACAGCCTAGAAAAAATGCAATAGATAAGACAAGTGACGTGAAGCAGAACTATCAATATGGGAGAGGGAGAAACATAAATATAAACATTGGACCAGTTCATAGATAAGGAGTCCAGATGTTTTATGGTCCTCTGATTGGGGTCTAGTTCTGTGTTGTGATGCCCCCACACGGTTTTAAAAGGAAATTCCTTAATTGATATTAAGTGATATTAAGTGATATTTAATAGTAATTTTATTGAGGGCACGATAATCAATACAAGGCCTTAAAGAACCATCCTTTTTGGCCACAAAAAAAAACGGCACCTAAGGGTGAAGAGGATGGTCTAATATGACCCTTCTCCAACGCCTCCTTAATATAGGACCGCATAGCCTCGTGCTCGGGTACAGATAAATTGAAGAGCCGACCCTTGGGAAATTTACACCCCGAGCTTAGTTCAATTGCACAGTCATAACTCCTATGAGGAGGCAAGGACGCAGACTCATTCTCACTAAATACATCATAAAAGTCCGCCAAATAGTCAGGAACATCATGCGACTGAGGAGAGGTGGAAAAAACCGGAGCCTCACTAAAGGCACACCGACAACCCCAACTCACCACAGACACAGATTTCCAATCCAAAACTGGATTATGAATTTGCAACCAGGGAAACCCCAGAACAACGGCATCATGCAGACCATGCAATACCAAAAATCTGCAATTTTCTTGATGGTCTGGGGCGACCCGCATGACCACCTGGGTCCAAAACTGAGGTTTATTTTTAGCCAAAGGAGTAGCATCAATCCCCCTCAAAGGCATAGGCGTCTGCAGAGGTGTCATCGGAAATCCACAACGTTTAGCAAAATCCATGTCCATTAGGTTTAGCGCTGCTCCCGAATCCACAAAAGCCTTGGCAGAAAATGTGGACAGGGAGCAGATCAGAGTAATTGCCAGAAGAAACTTAGGTTGAACACCACCAACAGAAAACGTGTGTGCAAAGCGTTTCTCTCGTTTAGGACAAACAGAAATAATATGCGAGGCATCTCCACAGAAAAAACACAGCTTATTACGCCTTCTGAACTCCTGACGTTGCGCCTTAGACAAAACTCTATCACATTGCATAGGTTCAGACGTCTGTTCAACCGGTGGCAACACCTCTCGTGCAATCCTGCGTTCACGTAAACGCCGATCAACCTGAATGGCTAATGACATAGAATTGTCCAGACCAGAGGGTACAGGAAATCCCACCATAGTATCTTTTACGGCTTCTGACAAACCCTTCCGAAAGAGAGCAGCCAAGGCATTATCATTCCAGGTAGTAAGGACCGCCCACTTTCGGAACTTTTGACAGTACAACTCTGCAGAATCTCGACCCTGGTTCAATGCCAACAGGGTCTTTTCAGCCTGATCAATAGCATTAGGTTCGTCATACAACAACCCCAAAGCTTGAAAGAATGCGTTCACATTAGTCAGAATAGGATCATCTGGTTTCAAAGAAAACGCCCAATCCTGGGGATCGCCACGCAGCAAAGAGATGACAATTTTAACCTGCTGCGCGGAGCTCCCTGACGAGTTAGGCTTCAAGGCAAAAAATAATTTACAATTATTTTTGAAACTCAAAAATTTAGATCGATCCCCAAAAAATACATCAGGTGTAGGGAAATTCCCCGCACTTCCGCAGCGAGCTGCTCCACACGATCAGACAATTGCTTTATCTCCATTGAGAGAGAAAAAAAAATTCCCCCTACGGCCTCAGAGATATAGAGGAAAGAATATACACACTCTTTTTTTTTTAAACACAATTCTTTCCTGCTATTGAGTACCCTAGGATCTGCGGTATGGCTGTTGATTCTGTTATGATTGAGTCACCGTAGGAGGCAAAAACAGAAATGCTAGCTAAGTCCAGAAAACCAGAGAAGTTGGCAGCTATCGGATTGGATTGCAGACCCCTGAACCTAACAACACAACTAGCAGTAGCCGTGGGGGGTTCCTACGATGCCCTAGACCCCTCGATCACAGCCGGAGAATTAAATAGGCCTAAAGAAAGAAAGGGGAAATCTAAACTGCCCCAGAGCAGACCCCAAAGCAATAGGCAGCCCCCAACATATAATGACGGTGAAGCAAGATGAAAATACTAACACAGACAGAAAGATAGACTGAGCAAAGAGGGGCCCAAGCTAACTAAATAGAAAAGGACAGGAAGGCTGCTGTCTGCAATTCGTGAAAAACCCTATGAAAATAATAGCCAACAGACTGACAGTGAAAAAGGCCCTGAAGACGCTAGGCTTCAAAAAAGATATGTCAGTACTCAGGAATTTACTGAAGACAGAGCTACAGGCAAAAGGAGATTCAGCTCACCCCAGCAGGGAATGGAAGAATACTGAAAAGCAAGGAAAACAAAAAACAAAACAAAAAGCTAACAGGCAAAACAGAAACTTAGCTTTAGAGGAGCAGGAATCAGACTGGTGTCCTAGAAGTCCACAGAGAAATCACCCGCAGGGCAGAAGGGCGTCGGCAGCCTTATATCCAGTCCGTGACTCCACTCAGCCAGTCATCCTCATTAGACTCAGGTGCCTGATAACCAGGCTAATTACCTTCCTTTACCAGAATAGGGAGTTCACCAGACCCCAGCGACGAAGGGGAAAATGAACTCACAACAGGGATCACAGGTGACATCATACACAGGAGCTCTGTATATAGTGTATAGTGAACAGGTAACACAGTGATCACCAGTGACATTATATACAGGAGCTCTGAATACAGTGTCAGTGTACAGGTAATGCAGTGATCACCAATGACATTATACACAGGAGCTTTGTATATAGTGTACAGGTAATACAGGTATCACCTGTGACATTATGCATAGGAGCTCTGTATATAGTGTCAGTGAACAGGTAATACAGTGATCAACAGTGACATTATACACAGGGCTATGTATATATTGTACAGGTATTACAGGGATCACAGGTGACATCACACAAAGGAGTTCTGTATATAGGGTAAAGTGTGCATGTACCTATGATACGATATGTATGATATGATGGTCCCTGGCTACACCCCCTAGATCCCTTAGCCTGGCCCCAGGATCATGCCACATCCACAGTAAGACTAGAAAGAGAAAAAAAATCCCTCCTGCCTGCACCACGCGGCATCCTCTTCTTAGATCCGGCACTCTCATGTTAAAATGGCCGTCGATCTAGCAGAGGCTAGCGGCTGATGCCACTGCGCCTGACAGTGACATCATACGCCAGTTCGATGGGCGCACACAAGTCAGCCGCCTGACTCTGCTAGGTCGACGGCCTATTGATACGGTGACGGGGTAATAAATTTTAACTCAATGTGCATCCGAGGACACACATTCAGTTGACAGCAGTGGGCACCTTCTGCATCCTGCTTTGAGACCCGCCAAAGCCCCAGGGCCCACTGAAGAATTCTCCGCTGGTCCCGGAGGGCTAGTCTAACCCTTTTTGTGTATATAAATACACTATTACTCCCCACTTACTTGGATGGTGGAGAGGGACAGATAGAGGGCTGATTTAGGTGTTCACCAAGGTACGTGACCCCGGAGTCTTCACCATCAGAAGTAATTCGAGGAGCAGGGATAGCTAGGGCGCTCTTAGTATTATTGACAGGAAAGGAGCCTCTGGCCCCAGGTATTCCGACAACAGAGTGGTGACAGGTACATTTGTAAAATTATATGTGAAACATACTAAAATGCGCGGATGGATGGAAGATCAAGGTTTCAGGGCTCAAAACAATATGTCTCAGATGCATGTTAATAGATTGTATTAGTAAAGTTCTTGAAATTGGACTATTTCTAATTTATAGATTGAAGTGCCTACTGAATGCTGAAGATCACTTTAACTACAAGGAACATTCCTAACACCATTTATTTCAATCACTGTTCATTTAGTAGGCCGCAACAAATAGTGTTTGATTGGAAATTTCCAACCCATGCCCAAAAGTTTGATATTTTTGGAAGTCTGAGTTCATGCACTCTGTTAAATTTAACGTATATTACTATATAGATTAAAAAAATCCTTTGGGCTGATTCCAAGTGCAAAAGTTGTAGAGTGCATAGAGTTAATAGTTGGTCCCAGCTAAGTTGCTTAAAGGGGCCCAAAGTTTCCACTGCCTTAAAAAAAGTTACAGAGAATAAAAAAAGTAATATCAATACAAGGTTATAATACCAATAGTCTGCAGGATGCAGACAAGCCACAGTGATATATGACGAAGATTGCAAAATGAACAATCACTAACACACCCACCATTCATGATCGGATGATTGCTTATCATTATACGCATACAGGGTCGGACTGGGGTGCCTAGGGCCCACCAGGGGAATTGACTCTAGGGGCCCACCCCATGGCTACCATAAATGGTTTTATTATGTGTTCATTTTTTGGCCTCTCCCACTAAAACGTGTGCCTTTTAGCAAGCTGTACAGTGTGCAAAAGAGAACGCTCTCAGCCTCCTATATATCGTACACACTGTACTCTTGGTATCCTATATCACATACAGACCGCACTCTCGGTCTCCTATAACAGATACTTTCTATAAGAGGTTGAGAGTGTGGTATGTACAGTATATAGGATGCCGATATTGCGGTATGTACGGCATATTGGCCTCGTATATGACATGCAGACTGTCAGCCTCCTATTACACCCCCTATAAGACAGAGTGTCGTCCTCCTATTAGGCCCCCTATAAGACATATAGACTGTCAGCCTCCTATGAGACATGCAGACTGTTAGTCTCCTATTAGGCCCCCTATAAGACATACAGACTATCGGCCTCCTATTAGGCCCCCTATAAGACATACTGAGTGTTGGCCTCCTATTAGGCCCCCTATAAGACTTACAGACTGTTGGCCTCCTATTAGGCCCCCTATAAGACATACTGAGTGTCGGCCTCCTATTAGGCCCCCTATAAGACTTACAGACTGTTGGCCTCCTATTAGGCCCCCTATAAGACATACTGAGTGTTGCCTCTGTACAGACCGCACTCTCTGCCTATGTACGGCATACAGGAGGATGATAGTACGGTCGGTATACTGGCCTCATATGACATATTAGGCCATATAAGCGTGTGGTGCGTGTGTATCTTATCTAGGAGGCACTGGCAGAGATTGTGATCTGTGATGCTGCATCATGTCATGTGTATGACCAGGGCCAGATTTGGGATTTGGATGTTTCGCCCCCAGCAGTTTTGCCCCCAGCAGTTCGCCCCCGTTTGTTTGCCCCAGCAGTTCGCCCCCGGATATTTCGCCCCCAGCAGTTGGCCCCCGGATGTTTTGCCCCTGGATTTTTCGCCCCCAGCAGTTCACCCCCGGATATTTCGCCCCCAGATTTTTAACCCCGGGCAGTTCACCCCCGGATTTTTCGCCCCAGCAGTTCACCCCCGGATGTGTGTACCCTGTTTTGCCATGTTTTGCCTATATTGCGAAATATCCGGGGGCGAACTGCTGGGGCGAAAAATCCAGGGGCGAAACATCTGGGGGCGAACTGGTGGGGGGTGAAACACCCAGGGGCAAACTGCTGGGGTCGAAAAATTCGAGGACAAACTGCTGGGGGCGAAATGTGCGGGGGCGAAATGTACCTGGGGTGAACTGCTGGGGGCAAATTGCTGGGGGCGAACTGCTGGGGACGAAACTTCCTAAAACCGCCAGATTTAGGCAAAGTGGGGCCCTAGGCCAATTTTAAAATGGGGCCCCAAATGCTAACATATTGCACATCACACAGAAGCATTTTGGTTGTAGTTACATGCGCTGAGTTCAGGACGGTGAATCAGTGTGATCGACAATATTGAAGTCGTTCAAACTTGTTTCCCGGCCTCTTTCCACTGTCTGAGAAAGAATGATGGGGACAGAACAATCACTAATGGATTAATCTGTCCCCATACAGTATCATGTTATCAGCAGCACATCTACAGTTTCCATATAATATAATGTCCCCCATAGTCCTCCATATAATATATTCTGCCCCATAGTCCTCCATTTAGTACAATATACTCCTCAGTCCTTCATATATTAAAATGCACTGCTCAGTCCTCCATATAGTTTAATACACTCCTCATAGTGTTCCATATAGTATAATAGACCGCCAGTCATCCATGTAGTACAATTCACTTCCCATAGTATAATGCACCCCATAGTTCTTTATATAGTATAATGTATTCCCCATAGTCCTCGATACAGTATAATGCAGCCCACATATAACATAATGCAGCCACCCCATAGAACATAATGCAGCCACCCCACAGAGTATAATGCAGCCCTGCCATACAATATAATGTAACCCCCATAGAATATAATGCAGCCCCCCTCTTATAGTATAATGCAGCCACCCCTTAGAGCATAATGTAGCCACCCCACAGAATACAATGTAACCCCGCATAGAATATAATGTAGCCCCTCCATAGAATATTATGGCAGCCTCCTCTTCCTCCTCCGGACCCCTCTTCTCGACCCCTCTGGCCTTCTCCGGACCCCTCTTCCCTCCTCCTGACCCCTCTGGCCTCCTCTTCCTCCTCCGGACCCCTCTGGCCTCCTCCGGACCCCTCTTCCCTCCTCCTGACCCCTCTGGCCTCCTCTTCCTCCCTCTTCCTGCTCCAGAACCCTCTGGCCTCCTCTTCCTCCTCTGGACCCCTCTGGCCTCCTCTAGACCCCTCTGGCCTCCTCTTCCTCCTCTGGACCCCTCTGGCCTCCTCTTCCTCTTCCGGACCCCTCTGGCCTCCTCCGGACCCCTCTTCCCTCCTCCTGACCCCTCTGGCCTCCTCTTCCTCCTCCGGACCCCTCTTCCCTCCTCTTCCTGCTCCAGACCCCTCTGGCCTCCTCTGGACCCCTCTGGCCTCCTCTTCCTCTTCCCTCCTCTTCCTCCTCTGGACCCCTCTGGCCTCCTCCGGACCCCTCTGGCCTCCTCCGGACCCCTCTTCCCTCCTCCTGACCCCTCTGGCCTCCTCTTCCTCCTCCGGGCCCCTCTTCCCTCCTCTTCCCCCTCTGGACCCCTCTGGCCTCCTCTTCCTCCTCTGGACCCCTCTGGCCTCCTCTTCCTCCTCTGGACCCCTCTGGCCTCCTCTTCCTCCTCTGGACCCCTCGGGCCTCCTCTTTTTCCTCCGGACCCCTCTTCCCTCCTCTTCCTCCTCCGGACCCCTCTGGCCTCTACCATGGAGACTTTGTTTCCCCTCCTCTCCAGGGACACAGACCACCCGTCACCCACTCACTCTAGACTCTACTCACCGGACCAGAGCAGAGTAGGAGCGGGAGCAGCAGCAGGGAGAGCGGAGCTCGGCGGCGTCCTCTTCTCTCACACGCTGGCTGCTATGCTATTAGTCAGCCAGCTACAGAGCCGGAAAGCAGAGCACGGGGCGTTTCACCGCCCATCAAGAACAGCGCTGACGTCACGTGGCAAGGTCCTGGGGCTGGGTGAGTCATCAGAGAGACCCAGAGCCAGCAAGGGGGTCACCCGACGCCGCGTCAGCGCCTCAGACGGGGGTATGCTGAGCCCGCGCCGCCTCGCGCTATGGTATGTACACGCGCGCGTCCCTTCAAATCATGGGACACGCTTTTAAAGGGCCCACGCACTTAAAGGGGCAGCATTTTTAAAGGGCCCCCAGCGACCCTCGGGGCCCACCGTGCATTTACTAGGTACCTCGCCAGGCCAGACCGAGCCTGTACGCATACATGGTTAAAGGTTATATCAGGTGCCAGTAACACAGTTATGTGTAACCACAGCCTATTTGTCTTGCCTTAAGGGGGTTTTACACATAGCGATATCGCTAGCGATATCGCTATAACGTCACCGATTTTTGAGCATCTCCCAGGCAACAAGAAGCCACACACTCCACCCACCGCTGATAACTGTGGGCGCTACTACCGTGCATGCCTCGGCATGCGCGGTAATAGCGGTAGCCTGCCTTATGCCTGACATGAGCAGTACATCGCTAACCTGCGCCCTTATGTGTGGAACAGGAAGCACATTCATCATCATTGCTTCCTGGCAGCATTTGATAACAGCTGTGAGCTAATATGCGCTCCATGTGGAACTCACGATAACCACCACCGCCCAGCAGTCTGGTTAATCCACTGGTCACAATTGTGACTGACAGTTGCATCCACCCATCATGGGCTGATCCATCTATGTCACAAAGCCCGCTTGCAGTTTATAGAGTATAAGGCCATTTGTATGTTTCTACCTATGCCTAGCCACACTTACATCTTACTAATTGGACCTCTATAATATGGAGGAGTGGTTATCATCTATTGGTTGTTTTTTTGACTGCTAGGTTATATATATGGGGTATTTTGGTCAGCTTTCACACAGCATCTGATTATCTACCTCCTGATGATCCAAATAGGAGAAACGCGTTGAGGTTTCACTTCATCAACTACTAACCTTGAGTACCCTTTTATTGTTATCAATATGAATTATATATATTTTTGTCTCATATGGGCCAATATTGGACTAATGGGTTAAAATGTACCTTCTGGCTATCTAGTTTTTGCTATCCTTATTTGATTTATCAGTCATATCAGGGACTTTAGGGATAGCCGTCGTGGAGCGGGGGCGCCATTCCGCTGACCAGTAGTGTGCCAACCTCCGCTGATAGGAAGGTTTTCAGTCACAGGGAACAGTATAGTTAGGTACTCATTTGTCTGCACATGTCACTTTATGTCTTGTGTTTACAGCACTTTGTTTGCACTTTTTCTATTGTTGCCTAACCTACCCATATCGGCGACACCTTTACACTCCTTTCCTGGTTAAATGGGTGACTGTGTGCTGCACCAGTCCAGGGTTATTTAGGAGCAACAGGGTCTGCCATCGTGGAGCGGGGGCGCCGATCTCGATTGTGTGTAGGGTGCCAACCTCCGCTGGTAGGTAGCTGCCATCAGGGCCCCAGTGTAGGGCCAACATAGGTGACACGGTTATTTGTTGGCTTTCTGTGTGGTTGTCTTGTTTTTAGACAAGCTTTAATAAAGGTTGTATTTCATTTATAAATGGTTGAGTAATGCTCCCTTCAAACTCATAATGAATTTTTGAGCTTACATTTCTAACTTTTATACAGGTTTCACCATTTTCTTCACTGTAAGTAACATTAATTGAGTTCAAAGTCAACTACAATTATTGCTAATTTGACTTTACTAAACTGTGAAATGAGACTTTCCACATCACATTAGGGCTTTGGTGCCATCTGCTGTCACATCTACTGTATGGGTTTTATTTAAATGAATTCCTGCAAAGTTTATGAAAGTACAGAGCTTAGCTAACTTATTCCCACAGACTTTGAATGGACTGTAAGTTTGCCTGATTAATTGACATTCTATTCAAACAGGGCACATGATGTTAGAAGGTGGAAGAGTTGCCCACAATTCCTCTGAAAGACACGTGCATTGTTGCAATGCATTTTATGTGTGACATGTTTAGTTATGTGTGTTATTAGTTATAGGCTTTGTTCTTCCCAGCATGGAGTTAATAGGGATGGTTAGGGCTAATAGTTGGGACTAGCCCAGAGCTGGAGGGGCTAGTGTTAGTTACGGAGACAGTTTCCTGTCAGGAAGTCACATAGGGCCCAGAAGAAGATTGATAAGTAAGCAGAGCCACATGACATGGGTGTCCCAGGGGTGAGGTGAGACCGAGGGAACAGATATCGAGATCCAGGAAAGAGGCAAAAGAAATTGACAGAAGGTGTGAGCGATTTCCCATAGATGGGATATTTGGGAAGGAAACCTGGCAACTCAATACCGATCTTGCAATTCAAGAAGGTAATGGAACGGATCAGAGCAGGGAACGTGAGACGAAGAGAGTGCCCCGGGCAGTAGTTCCAAGGCATCAACAAGAAGAAGCTGAGTAATGGCCATAGTGGCCCAGAAGCTCCCCTAAGTGGAAAAAGGTACGTGGAACCGAAGGTTCAAGTGCACGATCTCATGTCCTACCTGTAGTATTGGGGAAAGGGAAGTTCCTGAAGTATTGTGCTGGGTTACAGTGAAGAGAGAGGACTAAGCCAGGCAGAACTGAGTCATTTTTGGAAGGACGGAGAGAATGTGTACAAGGATTTTCCATGTACTAAGAGAAATGTTCATGAAGTTATGCACCCTCTATCTGCAGTATATCATTCCCTCCAAGTTATTGTTGAGTAAAAACACAATGTATTCTTAAGTGATGGTCTCCCTTATTGCACGTTTCAAGACCTGGTCCTCGCCAGCAGAAGTCAATGGTATTATGCGACCTGTAAGAGCGTAACGACTCCATAGCTAAAATCCACGGATCCTGCCAGGACCCCATATTCATGTAGAGTGCCAGGGCATAGAACACAAGTACTATGTTCACGACTACCACCCCGTGCTACTTTACAATGGAATCCATGTTTTTCTGTTCATTGGGGAGTCCAACATGTGGTTATCAGCTATGAAAGACTTCTCACTTTCCTATATATAGCTGAAAGGTGTTAATTGTGAGAAAAACTCTTTAGAGAGGGGTTAGGATCGGATGTTTGTGTGGTGTAGGGTAGCATATCCACACTGAGCAGTGACGAGGCAGTGACCCAGCAAAGTTCCAAAACTCAACTCACAACACAGCACATGATATCCTCCGGATCGCAGCCGGGAACCATATCCTCTGGATTCCAGTCGATAAACATGCCAGTCCACCTCCAGATCGCAGCTGGGCACAGGAAGTCTAACTCTGATTCACAGCCAGGCAAATGACAGTCTACCTCCAAGACCGGTTGCCGTGGGTGACTGCACCTGCACCGCCATGTACGCTGTGGGTGCCAGGCCTTTCAGCTCCACTGGACTGTGTTGCCTCACACAGGTGGAGCTCTGCAGAGCCTTCTGTTCTGCACACTTGCTAGACCAAACTAACACTGACTCTGACCCTGACACACCCAAACCCTTTACTGCAGAGCTTTTAACTGGAATCTTTGGCCATGGTCCCCATGGAAAACCCAGGCCTGGAATGAAACGGACTGCACCACTACCATCTTGTAGTCGGTTTCAAAATCCAAAAGCCCAGAGCAGGTTTTCTTTAAATCTCTCTTGGACAAATAACTTGTCCAAGACTACACTTACTTTTTTTTTATTTTTGCATTGCAATCACAGTTACACCTGTGACTGCTGTAAGGAACAAACAGTTTGTGGGATGCAGTGAGTTACCATAGACAGAGAAGGAGTTAACAAGGATTTACTGAACAATCAATAACAAGTAGTACTCCACGCAGGGAGGTAAAGGCAATCACAGAAAGAATATATAAGAAAACGGGACGACTTATTAATTGCAGTTCTGGCAACAGGAAGGCTGGAAAATCTCCTGGCGGCTTCTCAAATGATGCACAAAGTCTCTGACTCTGCTACAGAGAAACGAGTAACATGTGGCGCCCCTGAGGGTTCAGTCGCCACAGAGGTACTGCACCTCCTCCTGAGGTGTGGTACCCCACTATTCAGGTAAGGTGGAGACACCTGACCACACTCCAACACCTGCACCCCACACCACAAAGTAGTGTAGCAAAGCACCTTCGGCGGCTCCCTGCTTGGAGTATAGCAAAGCACCCATTGGTGGCTCCCTGCTTGGAACACGAAACGTGCTTGGAGATGGGTGGAGTTTAGTTTGCACAAAAGAGCGGGAAGAGTTGAGTCAGTCAGTCAGTCTTTCATTCAGTCAATGAGTGAGGATGTAGAAGGACAGAGAGTGAGAAAGAGAAGATCCTCGGGAGAGGGATGGGAGAGGGATGGAAGAAGGAAGTGCTGCAGCAGGCCACAGTGATCTGGGTCTGCTGGCACAGGAAAGAGGCAGAGAAAGGAAGCTTGATTCTCCATTGGGAAGAAGGATTAGCACGGAATGTGTGGAGAATAAGAGAACAAGGACCAGGGTTAGAGGAGGACCCTTTTCAAGTTCTAAGCGCAAGGCCGGGGTCCGGTCACCGAGGTTGCACGGATACTAATGGTCCTGCAGCAGACACCGGAGGAATAGAAGTAGTGACCGCTTTATTCCCACACCAGACTTGGGGGCACAACAGCAACAGATTAGTGAGCCGGGACTCAATAGCAAGGAGTCCCCGAAGCAGGCTACAGCTGTCTGCCGTACAAGTAGAGTTCATAGGAACATCTGACAGGAGGAACTCCAGTGTAACTCAGTACTAGGAGTACTTCATACAGAGGCGCTATAAGAGGAGACGTTCAGAAAAGGCACATATGTTGGCGGAGTGTTGGAAAGGAGTACTTCATCTTGCCTGGAAGTTGGCTGAGCTCCTGACCCGGAGGACACGGCACGGATGCGGGCACCTGTACCTGCAACAGACTGTGAGTAAAGCTTTGGAACTACATGCCCTGGTGTCCTCCACTTATTCCTGCGCCAACCTGCCCAGCACTACTAGATCCCTTGCGCCTGACACTACACCATCTAAGTGTCACTTCACCTACACTGCCCTGGGACTACAGCCCTGCCTGTGGAGGGCTATAACATCACTGCTGCACCACACCATCTGTCCCAGATGATCTGTCTGCAGCGTCGGCTTACATCTCTAAAGTATTGCCGAACACCAGAGGTGGCGTCACTAATCTCTTATAAACTTTCATCACTATAAGCATACTGAAACAACCCCCCTTTGTAATGGAGCCCCAGGGCCACGGACCGGGTCACTGCTGCCGTGACAACCCCCATTGAGAAGATCAACCGGCCCGGTACCGAGTACCCCACGGCCCTGGTGTGTGAGGGCGCTCCAACCTGGCATCACGAACAGGATGACGAGACCAGATGGCATCGGGTTCTATGTGCCTGAGATTTGTTGGACTTAAAACTTTTGGAAATGTGCAGAAGACCTAATTTAATAGACTGTAAAATGAATACTAAAAATGGCCGCCAGCGCGGAGAAGGGCGTGACAACATGGGTGGTCCTAAGAAAAGACCGCGAACTGTCCCAGCCCTCCCCTGTCTGAATTTCTATGCGACAGCAACATGGCCCACCCCTCGAGGGGTTCGTATACTGGCATGGTATGGAGGAGTAGGAAGACGCCGCCCCCAGAAGGAGGAGTGGGAGCCAGTGGCGGGAAAGGAGTCGAGAAAGGAGAAGACGCCATGATGGAAGGAGAGAGGAGGCCTGAAGAGCGCGAGGGGGTTGAGCTGAATCTCCCCGGCGCAATGGCTGAAGGCTCCGATCTGGCTTCCGACATGAACCGTCAGCAGCTGGAGGAGGAAATTGCCCAGCTGACTACCAGTCTGCGACTGAGGCAGGAGGCGTTGTGGAGGTTGGGCTGGCAGCACGCCCCAGAGGGGCCTACGCCATCGGCACCTCTAGTCCTGGTACCTTCCCCCCTGGTACCCGCTGCCGCCGCTGCCGTACTGGCATCTTCACCAGCTGTACCCACCACCGCCGCACCGAGCTTTTCTCGGCCAGCGCCCATTTACACCTCTACGCTGTCGATACGGTTGGTCGCGGCCTGTCCGGAAGAGCCACCGGAGGGCCCGGGAGCTGAGACAGTGCTCCCGCCTGGACCTGACGCGGCCGCACAGGTCCCACAAAAGTCTCGTGCGGACCCAGAGCTGCCATCTGCTCCACCACCGCCGACATCCGGACAGACTACCCCAGTGGACATCCCTGCAGCTGCCCACCGCCTCAAGCCTGCACCAGAGCTGGAACACCGCCAGGAGGCCCCAGGTACGTCTGCTGTCCCTGCACCTGGGAAGGCCCTGGGGTGTATGCCCGTGGCAGCGTCAGGACAGGTCGAGTTGGACCTTGTTTGGGACCAGGACTCTGATCCCTGGGGGGGAACGCCTGAACCCCTAGCGGTGGTACCCTTATCCATAGAGGGTAAAAGCAGGTCCCGAGAGGAGGAAGAACCTTACTATCAACAGACCCTCCACAAGCTGGCAGCGGAACAGAGGGAGAGGGAGCAGCGGAGACTGGAGGTGCTAGGCCCTGATCAGGACCGGAAGGAGAAGGTCCTTGCTGGTCACTATGGTCCCCGGGACTCGGCTGGATGGGGACAGGTCCTCAATGTAAATCAAGAGAGAGGATTCGGGTTTATTGCAGACCCCAAGAGGATCAGTGACTTGTTTTTCAGCAGGAGGGATGTCGAGTCACACCTGAGGAAGGGACACCCGGCTAGAGATCTGCAACCGGGGGAGTATACAGCAAGAAAAGAGATTTGCAAAAATACTCTGCAGTAAAATATATGACAATAGTCAGCAAGTGCTGGATAACAAATACAGGGTATTTAGTCGATATGTTTTTTTGCAAAAAAATGTATACCAAGCTGCTTCACCGCGTCAAGGTAACCCGTATTGAAGCAGTCCCTATCTAATGTATTTAAAACCTGAACATCTGAACAGTGTCTAAAATGAACAGGATTCGGACAGGCGCTTCTTAGTATGGGCTTGTGGTGCAAGACAGCTCTTTTGTGCATGCCACACAAGAGAGGGGTGGGGTCTCTCAAACCATGCTAGGCAAGGAAAAAATGGATTAAAAACACATGTGTTTTAACCGGGGGAGTATGTGACTCCCACCAGCTCAAGGGCATCGGGAATAGGCATATTGCCCTTCATGTTAATGCACTTGATTACTTTACCCTTACTCACTCCCACTAGCTCAAGGGCACACAGATTAGGTACATTGCTCTTCAGTTTCATGCACTAGATAACTACATTGTCCAGACAACAACTTTGAAAGAAACATGGTTTGGTCAATATAAACAGTCAAAAACCGTGCCTCGGCATTCTCAAGTCACATGAAAAAAGAGAGAGGGTCCTTGAAACTATAGATTGTATTGAAAAGCATGCCAACCTTGTTCCCTTCTCCCCTCCAGCCGCTGGCTCAGAGGAGCCAATTTATTCTGTAGGCATGCAAAATATGATTGCCATGACCCCAGGGGCTGTACCCTAACAGGGTCCTATAAAATATAAATGCTTCTGGAGACCAGGGGGCCATACTCGAGATGGTTACTCCCTCCACACCAGGGGGCCATACACGAGATGGTTACCCTCCACACCAGGGGGCCATACACGAGATGGTTACCCCTCAAAACCAGGGTGCCATACCTGAAATGGTTACCCTTCCAAACCCAGGGGGGGTCATACTGTGATGAACACCCCCCAAACCAGAGGTCCATACTTAATATGGTTACCCCTACTGACCAATTTATAAATAACTTCAAGGACCCACTAAAAGGAAAACAAATAACTTTTTTTTTTTTTTTCGTTTTTTAAATTTTTAATTCATGTTCGTATTAAAATAAACATAAAATAAACATCAAAGCATAAATAACATTAACACGCTGGGGGGAGTCCTTGAAGCTCCCAAATCTGGTGATTACCAAACATAAAATGCACCAACAATTACTCCCAGCCGTTACCCCACTAGCTCGGGAGCACCATAGCCACAAGGGTTCCAATGTTCACTTGAATTTCCTGGGGATCCGACAAACCCTTGCCGAAACTGCCCTCCACCTTTCACCAGGTCCAGAACCATATTAACTTCCAAAAAGAGGAATCCATATCCCAATGAATCCCCCAGACCAATTTCTAACCAACTTCAAGGACCCCCCCGTCAGGGATTTTTGTCTTCCAATTAGAAATCGTCCAGACCTGAATAAGTAAGATGCTTCTTTATTGGACATGCCGGCATGGAGAGAGAATGACGGCCACACCAGGTGTGGGCCGTCCTCTGTCTAACTCAATACATATTCATAAGAGTTTAAATAGCAAAGCCGAAAGGGTGTTGTAACATATTGCGTTTGCAGAAATGGCACATACAATTTGCTTAGCTGTTAGCTATTCTTATCTGCGCTACCAGAGTAGTCACGCAAGACAAGGAAAACCAGCTAACGTTCACAAAAAGTAACACCCAAACACAATACCTAAGCTAAAAAGAGTTTCAAAGTCTAGGCAAATTAAATGGCTTATGCAATCATGTGTATATACTGTATATACACTCACTGGCCACTTTATTAGGTACACCTGTCCAACTGTGTGTTAAGACTTAATTTCTAATCAGCCAATCACATGGCGGCAACTCAGTGCATTTAGGCATGTAGACATGGTCAAGACAATCTCCTGCAGTTCAAACCGAGCATCAGTATGGGGAAGAAAGGTGATTTGAGTGCCTTTGAACGTGGCATGATTGTTGGTGCCAGAAGGGCTGGTCTGAGAATTTCAGAAACTGCTGATCTACTGGGATTTTCACGCACAACCATCTCTAGGGTTTACAGAGAATGGTCCGAAAAAGAAAAAAAATCCAGTGAGCGGCAGTTCTGTGGCCGGAAATGCCATGTTGATGCCAGAGGTCAGAGGAGAATGGGCAGACTGGTTCGAGCTGATAGAAAGGCAACAGTGACTCAAATTGCCACCCGTTACAACCAAGGTAGGCAGAAGAGCATCTCTGAATGCACAGTGCGTCGAACTTTGAGGCAGATGGGCTACAGCAGCAGAAGACCACACTGGGTACCACTCCTCTCAGCTAAGAACAGGAAACTGAGGCGACAATTTGCACAAGCTCATCGAAATTGGACAGTAGAAGATTGGAAAAACGTTGCCTGGTCTGATGAGTCTCGATTTCTGCTGCGACATTCGGATGGTAGGGTCAGAATTTGGCGTAAACAACATGAAAGCATGGATCCATCCTGCCTTGTATCAACGGTTCAGGCTGGTGGTGGTGGTGTCATGGTGTGGGGAATTTTTTCTGGGCACTCTTTGGGCCCCTTGGTACCAATTGAGCATCGTTGCAACGCCACAGCCTACCTGAGTATTGTTGCTGACCATGTCCATCCCTTTATGACCACAATGTACCCAACATCTGATGGCTACTTTCAGCAGGATAATGCGCCATGTCATAAAGCTCGAATCATCTCAGATTGGTTTCTTGAACATGACAATGAGTTTACTGTACTCAAATGGCCTCCTCAGTCACCAGATCTCAATCCAATAGAGCATCTTTGGGATGTGGTGGAACGGGAGATTCGCATCAGGGATGTGCAGCCGACAAATCTGCGCCAACTGTGTGATGCCATCATGTCAATATGGTCCAAAATCTCTGAGGAATGCTTCCAGCACCTTGTTGAATCTCTGCCACGAAGAATTGAGGCAGTTCTGAAGGCAAAAGGGGGTCCAACCCCTTACTAGCATGGTGTACCTAATAAAGTGGCCAGTGAGTGTATATATCTACTCACACACATACACATATGTATATAGATACATATATATACACGCACATAAAAGAACTTTATTACAATTATTATAACATTCCCTCATCTTGTAATAAAATCATCTATCTGTACACATTGGGGACAGATTTCTTTTGTCAGATTTCACAGAAGATCTTCATATAATCTAGAGGGAGAGTAATATGTTCAGTATATTTATCATTGTCCCACAATTCTCATTCTTTCGTTGGATTCTAAGGTCTCCATTCCTTGATGCATAGTTTTTGTTATGGCAGAGTCAATCAGTCTTTGAACAAGTCCTCTAATGCATAGAATAGCACAGCATCCACAAACAATCAGCACTCCGGCCATGATGGTAAGAGATGTCAGCGTAGAAGTGAATAATCCGGACCATTTCCCAAACCATCCTTCAATCCAGGAATATGTCGTCATCTCCAGAGTTCTCAGCTAATTCATTAGACAGGGCAGTCAGTCCATCAAAAGCTTTGGAGATACTTCTATCAGAATCTTTATTAGGGATAAAGGGTGCAACAAAAAATCCTCCAAACATTTTATATACACCTCCCTTTTCTGCTAAGAACTTGTCTAATGCCATCAGATTCTACCAAGCCATGAGAGGAGTTGGTCCTAATTGCTCAGCTATCCATTTAACGGCATCTTGGGTATAATTACCAAATCTCTGCTGGTTATAGTATAAGTAATTTATCCAATCTACATTCATTTTTATAATCACCCACCAAATTATGGATTCCCACCCGGCTGCTACCTGGATTCTAGCCTTGTACTCGTTGGTCACTCCCCTGGGAACTCCAATGTCAACTCTGTAGATACTAGAATGGAAGGATCCTTGCAGAGTATCACGCTTCTGTCTCTTCCACTACGTACCTTTGGCCATATCCCTGTTGACAAACAGGTGGAACGGCATGATTAGCTGGACCACCGCACAATCCCCTCGGGAACCATGTGGTAGTCTGGCTCTTATCTTTTTATCACCGCATAACCACCATACATCCGCTCTCAGGGTAGTGTGGTCTGACCATATGGCTGAGTACTTGGCCCTGTGGGAGACAATGATCCGTACTTTACAAGAGTCGCATTGGAGCTCTCCAAAGTCGTGCCCATACCCTGGAAGACTCAAACAAGTATAGTTACCAGGATTAGCAATCACCTGTGGTGGGATATCCGGTTTTTCAAGTGGAGGATATAAAAATGATAACATTTTACATTTTCCTTCCCTTTCTGAGCAGACATAAGTTTTACTATATAACTTAATTTTTTAAACCTTTTTGCAATGTAGTTAAGCCATTCTAACCTTTCATTCTTCTCCTCACAGCCTCTCTCTCTAAAGCTAGTTTATCTTCATAAGTTAGGTTAGACAATCTAACTATGAGCCCTATGGACTCAGTTATGGTTCTCTCTGGCATACCTTCCTTGGGTCTATGTATGCTATTATTCTGAACTTCTATGTAGAAATCTCCTATTGGGTCTGTTCCTGACATATCAGCTCCTATGGCATATAACCTTTGATCCCTCATCTTAGGGTTTCTTTACAGTTCTCAGTAGCTGATTACAATTATTCTTATTTGTGTAAGGGGATCTCCTTTTTCCTAATGGAGAATCAGGCTTTAAATCTATGTAGCCATAAAGGCCCCGTCACACTAAGCGACTTACCAGCGATCCCGACACCGATATGAAGGTGTCAGGATCGCTGGTAAGTCGCTATGTGATCGCTGGTGAGCTGTCACACAGACAGCTTCACCAGCGATCAGCACAGCGATGCCGAGCGCCCGGCATCGCTGGCCATCCTGTAAAAAATAGAATCAAAATAAAAAATATAGTTATTCTCACATTCTGACGTCCCGTTCAGCCATCCCGCCTCTCTCCACGCTCCGGTCCCAGTGATCCTTTGCACGAATGACCGCGAGATGTCACAGTCTCGCGGGATAACAAAGTCTCGCGGTCATTCGTGCAAAGGATCACTGGGACCGGAGCATGGAGAGAGGCGGGATGGCTGAACGCGACGTCGGAAGGTGAGAATAACTATATTTTTTATTTTTTTTATTATTTTTTACACCTGATCGCTGGTCTCCCGCTGTCACACACAGCGATGCGTGCTGGCCAGCGGGAGACCAGCGACCAAAGAAATGTCCAGAGATTTCTTGCAGCGATCAGCGATACCGGCAGGGGGGCCGCTCGCTGATCGCTGTCACACATAGCGATCTCGCTGGTGAGATCGCTGTTATGTCACAAAAGTTGTGACTCAGCAGCGATCTCGCTACCGAGATTGCTTAGTGAGACGGGGCCTTTAGGCTTATACCTATAGTCTCGGGCTACAATTGTCCATGCTGCTTTACTCCAGTCACACACATTCATCCCCTCTGCTATTAGAGCTCATAACATAAACATACTTATCAGACTCTGCTAGTTTCACAGCTTGTTCCCTGTCTCTGCATCATTTATATAACAGACAGAAATCCACTAACATGGCAGCCTCTTGCCCAATTTCAAAAGTAAGATTCAAAGTCTTAAATCTGAAACCATTCTACCACCCTGGACTTTCCTCTCCTGCTGGGTCTATTACTCTCCAATCTCCCATCACCATGGTCACGAAGAATATACCCGTGACTAACCCTGATGTACACATCCTAGATCTGACCGTCTTGTCCTGGTAGGGGGATGAATGGGAGACTTCACCAGTTTGAGACAAGCTTTCCCTTGTGGAAAACCTCCCTTTGTAGCTGGACTTTGACAAGCAAGTCAGATCCTACTCTGTCCCTACCTGTCTGACAAGTTTACAGTATGAGAGATGGATCCAGGAGCTGCGCTCAGCAATCTTGACCGCAGTAGGAGAAGTCCACAGGACTTGATAAGGACCTTCCCACTTAGGATGGTGCTGGTGTCTCTTCTTTATCACCTTCACAAGGACCCAGTCTGCAGGTTTCACGATCTCAGGTTTTGTTAGTGGGTTTCCTGGAACAAAACTACGAGTAGAAACTTCTTTGTGAGTTAATATCTTAGCCATATATTCTGCTAATGTACAATCAACTTCCTCATCTATCCTTTTAAAGGATTTTAGCTGAGGTAACAGAAAAGGTCTCCCATATATGACTTCAAAGGCTGTCAGCACTACAGATGTCTGTGTGACATACATATTTAGTACAACCAATAGGAGACAGTACAACCAATTTTTCCTGTTTCCTGCATGGTCTTTGTCAACCTATTTTTCAAGATCCCACTGTGTCTTTCAACCAGTCCGGCTGACTGAGGATGACAGGCACAGTGGTTTCCCAACTCAATTGACAATGTTTTAGGTAATAATAACATTACTTAGTTTACTATATCTTTTCTGGAACCCCAAATCTGGGTATGATTTCCTTTAGAAGGGCCTTCGGTACCACTAATGCATCAGGGTGGACAGCTTCAATCCACCTGCTGAAAGCATCCATAATAACAAGGCCGTACTTTTTCCCTCACACTTGATACATAAAATCCATACAACTGTGTTGAAATAAGTATTCAGGGTGAGGACATTGTCCTCTCTCTGGTCTCAGATTCCCTTAGGAATTATTTTTGCACAAGTAATGCAGATTAAACAAAAAATTTTAATAGTAAAGCCATACATCCTAAATACGTAAGATATGACCTCTACCATCCCTCCTGTTGAGACATAGCTTATGCCATGGCTCAATACTGTGACATATCTTAGGAGGTTACTGGGCAGTTTATACATATAGGTCATCTTTAAAGATAACCCCTTTTGTTACCAATTTTTTTTTTTTTTTTCTTTTAAATGCCAATAGCATGTCATCCACATATAAGAGCATCTGGCTGCCTTCTGGTGACTCACATTGACCTAGATTAGCTGATTTTACCTGGAAACAATAGTAGGTAGTTCACAGTACCCTTGTGGGATTCCAGTGAATGTATACCTGCTCCCCTTATATGTGAATACAAACCAAACCTGGCTATTTGGATGTACCAGGATGCTGAAGAAGACATTACTGACATCACTGTAAAGACCTTATGTTCCATCCTCCAGTCATTCAGCAGAGTATGGGGGTCTGGCACTGTGGAGGCTCTTGGAATCACAGCCTCGTTTACAGATGGGGCGCCCTCCCTACTGGAAACAAGGCCGTGTTACAAGGTGAGCTGGACAGGGTATAATCACCCCTATTATCAATCCCACATCTGCAGGTCATGAGGACCACAAAGATTCTGGGTATGTGGTCAATTCTTCCTCTAATTCTAGGAAAGGATCAGCATTTCTCACTTGTTCCCCTGCCTCCCTGCAGGTGGACACTGGGTTTAGAACTGGTGTTCCACTTTAGTACTTGTGAACATGCCTGCAGTCTGGCATTGTAAAATGAGCCATCACCCAAATCCTCCCATCGTTACTTTCCTTACGCTCTTCAACAAAATCACCAAGGAATTTCCATGATCTACCTTTACATCTGGAGAGGGAAACATGTGGCTCGGTGCCTCTAAAAAGCAAAAAACAACAATTTAATTTGTTCTGACAGTTTACAACTGACGGCACAGTTCCCTTTATAATTCCAGTATATGGTGTGCAAAGAACAATCTAGAGCATGAAAATTCTCATATTTTACATCAGGACCCCTAAATACCTATAGTACATGGAGCAGTGTAGTTCTTCAGGTGTGTGAAAATCTACATTTGTATACCTTTATCTATTGCTTCCTTGATGAAGGACTCGGTAATAAAGGATGGTCCTGCAGTTATTAGATCTAGACTGTCATAATATCTAGATTCCCCATACCCCTGGATCACCATTGTCTCAGTCATGGATTTCACCTATAGTCCTGCAGCAGTAGGAATTATTCCCAGGCTCAGGGTTGCATCATATCCCTCCCACACAGCTGATAATATAATTTGTATAATTGCACTTTTACCTGTGCCGAGGGCCCGGTGTCTCCACAGGCGTAGACAATGGTTTTCTGTGTCTTACCACTTGCTCCTTTTACCACTATGCAGGCAGCAGACCAGTGGCGTAGGAAGGGGGCCGCCCCAGGGGGCACGTGTGTGGGGGCGGCGCAGCACGGGAGGAGCAGAAATTCCTCCTCTCTGTGCTGTGGGAGAGAAGCGTGGAGGCGGCCGAGGCACAGTGACAGGAGAAGACTGTGTGTATAGCAGGAGATTTTGGCAGCGGCTAGCGCAGGTGGGTCACTCACCATTTGGGAGGAGGACGCTCTGCCTCTCCCCAGCCTCCCTCCATGCTCAGTCAGCTGCTGAGCTCTCCCTGCGGGCGGCTTCCTTCGTCAGTGTCACACAGTCACACACACAGCAGGCAGCCGCAGGCAGCCTGTGTAAGTGTTACTTATACTGCGGCCAGGGGCAGAGGAGGCGGAGCTGAGCCTGTACATTACTGTCTGTGCTGCGTGGGAGCACTGTCGCAGGCAGTGTGTCAGAATGTCTGTGTGATTAATCATTAACATCCCTAACCAGTAACCGCCCAGGCCGGTACCCCCTCCCAAACATGGCCATTTTATTCCTTTCCAGACCCCGCATCCGAGCAGGCCATTCACCGCCCGGGGGTGGCGCCAAATTCGGGAACAGCCCCGGGCGGCAAAAGCTCTAGCTATGCCTCTGCAGCAGACAGTCCAATAGTCGGTATCTCTTCTGGATGTACTAAGGTTCTAGTGGCTCCTGAATTAACAAGAAAAGTGACCTCATGGCTTCCCACAAGGATGGTTACTTCTGGAAATACAGTGTTTTTTATAAATGTATTTCTACTTTAGCCAAATTAAATATTTCCTCTCATTACACATTTCTTGTACCAAATTTTCACATTTTATGAAACTAAGTTTATCATAAAATACAACCCAGCTGTCAAAAGACAGACTCAGCTCTTCTAGTGGCCCCTTCTTATCTCAAAACCACAACCACATTCCACAACAATCCTCATGTTAACAGCTTATCTCCCCACCTCAGGACTGTGTGCTCTGTGTGGTGTCTTCTTCTAGTGTTTAAGACTAAAAAGACATTGTCAGGGATATAGAATATTTACTCTCTATTTGTTATAATATGTAAGAGTTAGGCCTATAAGTTACCAATAAGGACACAATGCACATCTGATCTGAAGACTGTTATCTCCGGGTACCTGATGAGAAAGGACCATATCCAGTCTCATTCCAGGGATACCTTCTTGATACAATCTTAATAACTTTCCAGCCATCAGATGAAATGGTCAATAACAATCCTGCCTTACAATGAGGACAAGGTCTTAAAATATATATATATGGGATAAAGTCCGATAATGATGTTACATAAAATTCTTAAACACAAAAAGACAAACAAGATGAGGACTATACACAATATAAACCCTGGAGCACAATGGATTTTTACCCACTTATAAGAAGTTTGACAAATATCAGTGAATTTCATATGTCAACAAGAATATAAAAAACCAATAGCAACACTTCAATTACTGTTACTAATATCCAGGATCTAAATAATCCTCACTGATTACACTATGTCCTAGATATTTACCAGCTTGTATCTCTATATCTTGCCATCTCCATCCAATGAAGGCCTGTAAGGACGAGTGTGACAACACAGTGTAACAAACATGAAAGTCCCCAAGGGCTATTGTTGTGAGTTCATTTTCCCCTTCATCACTGAGGTCTGGTGAACTCCCTATTCTGGTAAAGGAAGGTAATGAGCCTGATTATCACGCACCTGAGCCTAATGAGGATGACTGGCTGAGTGGAGTCACGGACTGGATATAAGGCTGCCGACGCCCTTCTGCCCTGCGGGTGATTTCTCTGTGGACTTCTAGGACACCAGTCTGATTCCTGCTCCTCCAAAGCTAAGTTTTCTGCTTTGCCTGTTAGCATTAGTGTTTTGTTTTTGTTTTCCTTGCTTTTCTGGATTCTGCCATTCCCTGCTGGGGTGAGCTGAATCTCCTTTTGCCGGTTGCTCTGTCTTCAGAATATTCCTGAGTACTGAAATAGCTTTTTTGAAGCCTAGCGTCTTCAGGGCCTTTTTCACTGTCAGTCTGTTGGCTCTTATTTTCATAGGGTTTTTCACGGATTGCAGACAGCAGCCTTCCTGTCCTTTCCTATCTAGTTAGCTTGGGCCCCGTCTTTGCTCAGTCTATCTTTCTGTCTGTGTTAGTGTTTTCATCTTGCTTCACTGTCATTATATGTTGGGGGCTGCCTATTGCTTTGGGGTCTGCTCTGGGGCAGTTTAGATTTCCCCTTTCTTTCTTTAGGCCTATTTAATTCTCCGGCTGTGATCGAGGGGTCTAGGGCATCGTAGGAACCCCCCATGGCTACTGCTAGTTGTGTTGATAGGTTCAGGGGTCTACAATCCGATAGCTGCCAACTTCTCTGGTTTTCTGGACTTAGCTAGCATTTCTGTTTTTGCCTCCTACGGTAACTCAATCATAACAGAATCACCCGCCATACCGCAGATCCTAGGGTACTCAATAGCAGGAAAGAATTGTGTTTAAAAAAAAAAAAGAGTGTGTATATTCTTTCCTCTATATCTCTGAGGCCGTAGGGGGAATTTTTTTTTCTCTCAATGGAGATAAAGCAATTGTCTGATCGTGTGGAGCAGCTCGCTGCGGAAGTGCGGGGAATTTCCGCCTACCTTGCTCGTTCGCATGCTGTTGAACCAAAGATCCCTACACCTGATGTATTTTTTGGGGATCGATCTAAATTTTTGAGTTTCAAAAATAATTGTAAACTATTTTTTGCCTTGAAGCCTAACTCGTCAGGGAGCTCCGCGCAGCAGGTTAAAATTCTCATCTCTTTGCTGCGTGGCGATCCCCAGGATTGGGCGTTTTCTTTGAAACCAGATGATCCTATTCTGACTAATGTGGATGCATTCTTTCAAGCTTTGGGGTTGTTGTATGACGAACCTAATGCTATTGATCAGGCTGAAAAGACCCTGTTGGCATTGAACCAGGGTCGAGATTCTGCAGAGTTGTACTGTCAAAAGTTCAGAAAGTGGGCGGGCCTTACTACCTGTAATGATAATGCCTTGGCTGCTCTCTTTCGGAAGGGTTTGTCAGAAGCCGTAAAAGATACTATGGTGGGATTTCCTGTTCCCTCTGGTCTGGACGATTCTATGTCAGTAGCCATTCAGGTTGATCGGCGTTTACGTGAACGCAGGATTGCACGAGAGGTGTTGCCACCGGTTGAACAGACATCTGAACCTATGCAATGTGATAGAGTTTTGTCTAAGGCGCAACGTCAGGAGTTCAGAAGGCGTAATAAGCTGTGTTTTTTCTGTGGAGATGCCTTGCATATTATTTCTGTTTGTCCCAAAAGAGAGAAACGCTTTGCACACACGTTTTCTGTTGGTGGTGTTCAACCTAAGTTTCTTCTGGCAATTACTCTGTTTTGCTCCCTGTCCACATTTTCCGCCAAGGCTTTTGTGGATTCGGGAGCAGCGCTAAACCTAATGGACTTGGATTTTGCTAAACGTTGTGGATTTCCTATGACACCTCTGCAGACGCCTATCCCTTTGAGGGGGATTGATGCTACTCCTTTGGCTAAAAATAAACCTCAGTTTTGGACCCAGGTGGTCATGCGGGTCGCCCCAGACCATCAAGAAAATTGCAGATTTTTGGTGTTGCATGGTCTGCATGACGCCGTTGTTCTGGGGTTTCCCTGGTTGCAAATTCATAATCCAGTTTTGGATTGGAAATCTGTGTCTGTGATGAGTTGGGGTTGTCGGTGTGCCTTTAGTGAGGCTCCGGTTTTTTCCACCTCTCCTCAGTCGCATGATGTTCCTGACTATTTGGCGGACTTTTATGATGTATTTAGTGAGAATGAGTCTGCGTCCTTGCCTCCTCATAGGAGTTATGACTGTGCAATTGAACTAAGCCCGGGGTGTAAATTTCCCAAGGGTCGGCTCTTCAATTTATCTGTACCCGAGCACGAGGCCATGCGGTCCTATATTAAGGAGGCGTTGGAGAAGGGTCATATTAGACCATCCTCTTCACCCTTAGGTGCCGGTTTTTTTTTTGTGGCCAAAAAGGATGGTTCTTTAAGGCCTTGTATTGATTATCGTGCCCTCAATAAAATTACTATTAAATATCAGTATCCGTTACCCCTGATTTCGGATCTATTCTCTAGAGTTAGAGGTGCTTGCTGGTTTACCAAGCTTGACCTCAGGGGGGCGTATAATCTTATCCGCATTAAGCAGGGGGATGAATGGAAGATGGCGTTTAATACTCTGGAGGGACATTTTGAGTACCTGGTGATGCCTTTTGGGCTCACTAATGCCCCTTCTGTCTTCCAGTGCTTCATGAACGATATTTTCCGAGACTTTGTCGATAAATTTTTGATTATCTATCTGGATGATATTTTGATCTTCTCCAAGGATTGGGATTCTCAGGTGGAACATATTCGGACTGTGTTCCGGATCTTGAGGGAGAATTCCCTGTATGTCAAAGGATCGAAATGCCTTTTTGGAGTACAGAGGATTTCATTTTTGGGATTTATTTTGTCTCCGTCAACTATTGAAATGGACCCGGCCAAGGTACAGGCCATTTATGATTGGGTTCAGCCCACTTCTTTGAAGGCCCTCCAGAAGTTTTTGGGTTTTGCTAATTTTTATCGGAAATTTATAGCAAAATTTTCTAGTATTGCCAAGCCATTGACTGATCTGACTAAGAAGGGTGCTGATGTGTTGAATTGGTCTCCGGAGGCTGTTGCTTCCTTTCAGGAGCTGAAGCGAAGATTTACCTCCGCCCCGGTTTTGCGGCAACCTGATGTCTCACTCCCATTCCAGGTAGAGGTGGATGCTTCTGAGATTGGTGCAGGAGCTGTTTTGTCCCAAAAGGATCCTGTAACATCTAAAATGAATCCCTGTGCTTTCTTTTCCCGAAAGTTCTCTCCATCTGAACGTAACTATGATGTGGGGAATCGGGAACTGTTGGCCATGAAATGGGCATTTGAGGAGTGGAGACATTGGTTGGAGGGAGCTAAACATCAAGTTGTGGTCCTCACTGACCACAAGACTTTGATTTACCTAGAGTCGGCTAAACGCTTGAACCCTAGACAGGCTAGGTGGGCCTTTTTTTTTGCACGTTTTGATTTTGTGGTCTCTTTTCTTCCTGGAACTAAGAATGTCAAGGCAGACGCCCTCTCTAGGAGTTTCTTTGCTGATTCTCCTGTGGTGACCAAGCCTACTACCATCTTAGGCGAAGGGGTAGTTCTTTCTGTCATCTCGCCCGATTTGAGACTTGCTCTGCAAGAGTTCCAGGAGGACAAACCTGAGCGTTGTCCCAGTGGAAAGTTGTATGTTCCTGACCAGTGGAAGAAGAGAGTGATGTCTGAAGTTCATTGCTCTGCATTGGCTGGTCATCCAGGTATTTTTGGTACTAAAGATCTGGTGAGTCGCTCTTTTTGGTGGCCCACCTTGTCTCATGATGTCAGGAATTTTGTGCAGTCCTGTGGGACTTGCTCCCGGTCTAAATCTTGTTCTCGCTCTAGTGGGTTGTTGATGCCTTTGCCGGTCCCCAGGAGGCCATGGACCCATATTTCAATGGATTTCATCTCTGATATGCCGGTCTCTCAAAGAATGACTGTTATTTGGGTGATTTGTGATAGGTTCTCTAAGATGGTTCATCTTGTACCACTCCCTAAGTTGCCATCTTCCTCTAAGTTGGTGCCCCTGTTTTTGCAACAGGTGTTTCTCTTACACGGGATTCCTGAGAACATTGTATCTGACAGAGGAGTTCAGTTTGTGTCTAGATTTTGGAGGACCTTCTGTTCCAAGCTGGGAATTCAGTTGTCCTTCTCCTCTGCTTTTCACCCTCAGACCAATGGGCAGACAGAGAGAACAAACCAGACTTTGGAGTCGTATTTGAGATGTTTTATTTCCGCTGATCAGGATGATTGGGTTTCATTTTTGCCCTTGGCCGAATTTGCTTTAAATAATAGAGCTAGTTCTGCCACTTTGATGTCACCTTTTTTTTGTAACTTTGGGTTTCATCCTCGATTTTCTTCAGGGCAGGTGGAGCCTTCTGCCTGCCCAGGTGTTGACACTGTGGTGGAGAGAATGCACCAGATCTGGGACCAAGTGGTGGATAAGTTATCTCTCTCCCAGGAAAAGGCCCAGCGGTTTTCCGATCGACATAGGACCAGTGGTCCCCAGTTTAAGATGGGTGATATGGTGTGGTTATCATCAAAAAATATTGCTATGAAGGTGGCTTCTCCTAAGTTTAAGCCTAGATTTATTGGACCTTACAAGATTTTGGAGATTATTAATCCGGTCTCTTTTCGTTTGGCTCTTCCTGTCACATTTAAAATCCATAATGTGTTCCATAAGTCCTTGTTGAAGAGGTTTGTTGAACCAGTTGTTCCTGGGGTGGCACCTCCAGACCCTGTATTGGTTGAAGGTAACATGGAATATGAGGTAGAGAAAATACTGGATTCCCGTCTGGCTAGACGGAGACTCCAGTATTTGGTTAAGTGGAAGGGTTATGGTCAGGAGGATAATTCCTGGGTCTCTGCCTCTGATATTCATGCCAAAAGATTGGTGCATGCCTTTCATCGGGCTCACCCTGATCGCCCTGGTGGCGTGGTTGAGGGTTCGGTGACCCCTCCTCAAGGGGGAGGTACTTTTGTGAGTTCATTTTCCCCTTCGTCACTGAGGTCTGGTGAACTCTCTATTCTGGTAAAAGAAGGTAATGAGCCTGATTATCAGGCACCTGAGCCTAATGAGGATGACTGGCTGAGTGGAGTCACGGACTGGATATAAGGCTGCCGACGCCCTTCTGCCCTGCGGGTGATTTCTCTGTGGACTTCTAGGACACCAGTCTGATTCCTGCTCCCCCAAAGCTAAGTTTTCTGCTTTGCCTGTTAGCATTAGTGTTTTGTTTTTGTTTTCCTTGCTTTTCTGGATTCTGCCATTCCCTGCTGGGGTGAGCTGAATCTCCTTTTGCCGGTTGCTCTGTCTTCAGAATATTCCTGAGTACTGACATAGCTTTTTTGAAGCCTAGCGTCTTCAGGGCCTTTTTCACTGTCAGTCTGTTGGCTCTTATTTTCATAGGGTTTTTCACGGATTGCAGACAGCAGCCTTCCTGTCCTTTCCTATCTTGTTAGCTTGGGCCCCGTCTTTGCTCAGTCTATCTTTCTGTCTGTGTTAGTGTTTTCATCTTGCTTCACCGTCATTATATGTTGGGGGCTGCCTATTGCTTTGGGGTCTGCTCTGGGGCAGTTTAGATTTCCCCTTTCTTTCTTTAGGCCTATTTAATTCTCCGGCTGTGATCGAGGGGTCTAGGGCATCGTAGGAACCCCCCACGACTACTGCTAGTTGTGTTGATAGGTTCAGGGGTCTGCAATCCGATAGCTGCCAACTTCTCTGGTTTTCTGGACTTGGCCAGCATTTCTGTTTTTGCCTCCTACGGTGACTCAATCATAACAGGCTATGGTCACTGATATGACAGATACATATACTCACAAGGACATTTGACAACGTACAACAGCTTGCACAGTTAGGGACTGGACATACACACGTACACAGACACATAAGACAAGAGATTAGTAAAGTTTCCTCGTACTCCTATTCCTGAAGTGCTGAGATAAAGTCCAATGACACCGCCTCTTTATATACAGAGACGTTCCCGTTCTTAATATCAGGTATTCCGAGCACCACAGGCGCAGACTCTCCTCAGTGAAACGAGGAGGGTTCAGTCACTCTGTGTTATTAAAAGAAAAACATATAACAAAACAACATAGAATATTCTCTATGGGGATCAGGTGACGTGTACCTAGGTGATTTATACCACTATAATAACCTATGATTTGTCTCCAGTCCACACATGACTGTTGACCACGCCTACTGGACTCCCTAAATACAGTCAGGATTTTATATTGCAATCCTCATACATTCACTCAAGATAACATTCAAGGAGTCTCATGTGTAACATAAAACATATATTTATGGCGTTTTAGTTCTATGTAATTTTAAAAGACAGACAAAACAGCACACTTAACAGAAAACAACATTCAACAAAGTACAGAAGACAAAACAGAATACCGGCAAAAATTAATCTTATACTGGGTTCTATTTTAGGTAAATCCAGCGGATTCCTTAATCTGACGAGAATCTCCCTCGATTCTCCCATCTAGATCAATTTAACGTGCACACAGAGTTTTTTATTCCACAGTAGCCTTCTCACACTGGCTTTGTACCCATTCAAAAATAAAAATAAAAACATAAAGATTATTGTTATTCAGCGGAATATCTTAAAAGAACAAACAAACCCCAAATCTATGGAGCTTCGCAACTTACAGGAGTTCTTATAACTCCAATTGCATGTAAACTACCAACTTACAGGAGCCAATCACAAACTCCAATTGGAAAAGTCTACCATCACAGTCCCCATTCAATTTCAAGAATAACAGTCATAAAATAAAATTAAAAATTAAAAAACAAATATTATTATTATTCTACGGAATATCTTACAAGAACAAACAAACCCCATACACTATGGAGCTTAGCAACTTACAGGAGTTCTTATAACTCCAGTTGCATGTAAACTTCCAACTTTACAGGAGTCTCTCACAAACCCCAATTGGAAAAGTCTACAATCACAGTTCCCATTCAATTCCAAGAATAACATTCATACTGGATTAACAAGGTTACCGAATATAATGAAAATTATTAAATGTTCTTACCTGTATTCAGATACAGACGATTCCCAGAGATCCTTAAACTATACGAAATCCGTCACTTTCCCTCAGGCCGGTATAACTGTTAATGCCCCTTTTTACGCCTAATGTCAAGGCGGAGGACTTACTTAAGGAGTCCCAGACTCCCCCGTGCACAGTTTACAGTACTCACCGGTGAGGGAAAGGTGTTGGATTCCCGGCCAACGCACCAAAATGTCAGGGATTTTTGTCTTCCAATTAGAAATCGTCCAGACCTGAATAAGTAAGATGCTTCTTTATTTGGACATGCCGGCATGGAGAGAGAATGACGGCCACCCCAGGTGTGGGCCGTCCTCTGTCTAACTCAATACATATTCTTAAGAGTTTAAATAGCAAAGCCGAAAGGGTGTTGTAACATATTGCGTTTGCAGAAATGGCACATACAATTTGCTTAGCTGTTAGCTATTCTTATCGGCACTACCAGAGTAGTCACGCAAGACAAGGAAAACCAGCTAACGTTCACAAAAAGTAACACCCAAAGGTAACACCCATATATTCACAATACCTAAGCTAAAAAGAGTTTCAAAGTCTAGGCAAATTAAATGGCTTATGCAATCATGTGTATATACTGTATATATATATATCTACTCACACACATACACATATGTATATAGATACATATATATATACACGCACATAAAAGAACTTTATTACAATTATTATAACACCCCCAACCACCAGGTAATCCACTCAGGCCTGTGTTATCCGCCATCTTAAGTAATATAAAATAAGCACTTGGTAGGTATACACCGATCCTTTTTTTTTTTTTAATTATTATTCACGCCTTTATTAAAACAAACATACAATAAAACATCAAAGCATAAATAATATTAACACGCTGGTAGGAGTCCTTGAAGCTCCCAAAATCTGGTGATTACCAAACATAAAGTGAACATAAAATGTACCAACAATTACTCCCAGCCGTTACCCCACTAGCTCGGGAGCACCATAGCCACAAGGGTTCCAATGTTCACTTGAATTTCCTGGGGATCCGACAAACCCTTGCCGGGACTCCCCTCCACCTTTCACCAGATCCAGAACCATATTAAATTCCAAAAGGAGGAAACCATATCCCATTGGATCCCCAAGACCATATTTAACCAACTTCAAGGACCCCTCCAACCGCACAAGATGTGAGATAAGTGAGGGTGAAAACCATGCAGGTTTACAACCAAGGTATACAACAGGTTAATAATGGAAAATATCCCATCGTAAGGTCCAGAAATAGACAGAGATGGGCAATGCTGTGTTATATGCTGTAACAATAAATGAGAAGCTGCCTGCTCCTCTACAGCAGTTAGAGACAGACTCTAATCACCAGCTGCGCATAAATGGTAAGAAACATGTAGGTCTAATATAAGCTGCCTGCAGCTATAGGTGTGTGAGCAGAAAACTGCAAGTTCTGTATCCCAGTCACTCTACTACATACAATAGACGAGAGACAGGGCTGAAAACTGGGCCATGATGTGTTTTCCAGAGCAATGTGCAGCACCACACTAGGAGTGCCCACTCACTGCCCGCCATGTGCTGAGTTATTAGTGCCCCCTCACTGCCCGCCATGTGTTGAGTTATTAGTGCCCACTCAAATGTGCCGAGTTACTCAACGATTATTTATTTTACACATGATAAAACATAATCCATTCAGGCCTGTGCTATCCACCATCTTAGGTAATATAAAATAAGGTCCCGGTGGGTATACTCTGATCATGCAACATACGAGGGAGACAATATACAGAAACAGGATGGATATATCCGGCAGGACAGCATGTAACATAAGAGGAATAAAGGCAGCAATAGCTACAGAAATTAAGCACTAAGCTGGAAGTCATGTCCAGATTATATGTACAGCCAGGAAAATGACCTGGAGACACAGGATGTCTATACCCAGCATGATCCGTATATAGCAGAGTGAGGAGTGATATCATGTACACAGACCTGTGGTACAGGTTAAGTATACAGCACAGGAATAGAGCCTTTACACATATATGACATATATAGTGAGTAACCTGGCTACACTGGATCTGTACACCCAGCTTCACAGTATGTAACAGAGATGAGGTCACATACAGATCATCAGACTCCATCACTGGGAAGGGTAATCCGCACACAGCAGGGTCAGTATACAGTGCACTGACATGAAGTGCAGCCTCTCATCATCATACATATACCATCCCCAGACTGCTCCTCTCTCACCAGTGTCTCTAATACATGTGACTGCCCAGCTCCACCATAGTAATGGCAGACACTGTATGTGTCCCTGCTCTGTCCTATCAAACATAAACCCAGAACTCATGAAGACTCTGTATAATACAGCAGTAATGTGGTATATCAGAAATGTCTGCAGGAAGGTCACACAAAAGCTGCCTCTGCAATAAGTGAGGGAACATGGCAGCTACATGAATTTCTGAGGTAATCTTGATCCCAGATATGATGTAGGAGCTGATATTACACTAGTACACACTACACAATGTCTGAGGTGAATGCAGAGGAGTATATCAAACATGTCTGCAGGGAGGTCACACAGAAGTTGTCTCACAGTCTGTGAGGAAAATGTAGCATGCACATGAGGGACATGGCAGCTCCATGAATCGCTGAGGTAATATTGATCCCATACATAATGTAGGAGCTGATACTACACTAGTACATGATGTCTGAGGTGAATGTGCTCCTATCATCTGTCATGTGAGGTGATAACCCCAGTATTATACTCCCTGACACTGCAGACATGCTTCCACCTGTTGATCATGTGTAAGAAAGAGGGAGAGACACAGATTTCCTGTTCTATATAAGGCCTGTTTCACACTTCAGTTTTTGTCCATCAGTCAAGATCCGCCGTTTTGCAAAAAAAACGGATCCGCTATTTTTCTTGGCGGATCCGTTTTTTTCCCATTGAGTTGCATTACCGGCGGATCTTGACGGACAGCCATCCGTTGGATCCGTTTTTTTGCGGATCCGCCAAAATTTTGCCGTTTGCCAACATGCCCGAACGGAGCATGTAACGTTTTTTCGGGCGGCAGGATCCGCACATCACACTGCGCATGCCCGAAAGTCTTCACTCAGCCTGAAATTTAACTCTAAAGTCTGTTCTGGCGCCTGGGGAAAAAAAAAAAAAGTCTCTCCCTCCCTTTCTCCCTCTCTCTCTCTCTCTCTCTCTCTCTCCTCCCCGGGCTGCGGTTCCTTTAAAATTCTTCATTCATCGGATCCGTCAAAAAAACGGTCTGGTGGCATCCGTCCACATCAGTTAGCAACGGATCCACTTTCCGCCATTTTGGCGGATTTTAACTGACACAAAAAAACTGAAGTGTGAAACAGGCCTAAGCCCCACTCTCCTCACAGTAACCCCCAGGCACAGACATACTGGGCTTCTTACTCTGAAAGCAACATCACTCGTGCTTAAAAATCTACACCACTATACCAAAAAAGCTGCAGGAGTAAAGGTCCACCCATCCCCAAGTCATGTCCTCCTCCGCCTATGGCTCCAGTGGTTTCTAATATTACCATGCAAGGAGGAAATCAAGACTTACCCCAAGACCAAAAAGTTTTGTTCCTTTTTCACTTTAGTAAAAGTCGGGAGGTATGTACCGTATTTGTCATGGTCCAAGCATGGATTTGAAATTGACAGCTTCATACACTGTATGCCCAGGAGGCTGTCTCATTCAGGTCAGCAGACAGACCACGACACTTGGATTTATGAATACCGCATTACCTATACTAGTCTATGGGTTAGAGGAAAACACGGACAGCACATGGATGATATCAGTGTGTAGCACCTTGTACTGTCCATGATTACAATTGGAATGTATAAGAGAAGCTTTATCATTTCTGTATTATCCATATATGAAAATCTGCATACATGATTTTTATGCCGGCACAAACGATCCAATCACCCACTGAATTAGCTTTTTGCTCGTTCATCGGGTTATCGCAGGCATGTTTGCATAAGATAGTAAACAGGACAGAGTCCTCCAGCAAATCCTTGCTGTTCACAAGTTATCGGCTGATTTAAATGTGCCATTATGTGCTTCTTGCTTTTAACATTGCTCAGACTGTGCTGTAATTTGGAAATAAAGCTCTTTCCATTTAACTTATATTCAGCAAAAGGCAACAATCACTGACAGCATTTCTCAGTGACCTAGAGGTTCTGAAAACATAAAAAGATGTTCATAAACATCCAGGAGATCTTGTCAGGTCCTCACATCCTTGGGGATGTGTGCCGAGGTCCATGCACTATGCCAAGATGCGTTTTGGCAGGTATGTGGTGTCATAATGTCATCTGCACCCCTCGCTTCAAATGCTGATATGACTAGCACCAGAATTTCACTTGTAAAGAAGTTGTCCACTACTAGATAACCACTTCTTATTACCTCCCAAACCACAGTTCCTACAAGCCTGGTCCTTGTCCCCTTGCAAGGGTGTGGATGGTATTGTCATGTTCCTGTCCTTGAAGACACCAATCGCATCATGTGAATAGTGTTCTGCATCTTTTACATATATGGCGTCATGTGAAATGTAAACTATGTCCTGAGGCTAATGATATTTATTGTAATATAGACTATGATATGGACATATGCATAGTGTAAAGATAATGCATAATGTGAGTAGTGTACAGTGCCAAATAAGTATAGGGTAAGACAAAGATTAGGATTTTGGACAGAAGATAGTGACTACAGTTATATGAGGATAATAGGATAAGATACAGTTAATGTTTGGGACTAGCCCACAATGGGAAGGGGTTAGGGCGAGTAAAAATGGACTCCTTCCTGGATAGAGGGAGTTAGAGTTCATTAGCTAGAGTGATAAGGTGAAGTTCAAAGTGCAGTGGGAGGATAGTGGAAGGAAGTACGAGGCCTTACAAAGTTCCCTGCGGACATTCCTACAACTTACGGCACTCAAGGCTGGATACAAATGCTATGGTGAGCACCTTAACCCCTTCCGTAAAGAGGAAGATGGACTTGGAACAGCGTGTGGGAGAGGTAGCAGATCTAGGATGTACTGCGGAACTGGACTGGGAATCCCTGGGGTTGACAGGATCAGTGAACGTACAGATAGTTCAGTGTTATGAAATGGTCACCGAGGAGGATGGCAAGAACAGGCTAAGCCACCAGAAAACCGGAGAGGTTGGTAACTAAGCGGATTGCAGACCCCTGATCCTATTCACACAACTAGCAGCAGCCGTGGAGCGTACCTACGATGCCCTAGACACCTCGGCACAGCCGGAGAGCTAACTAAGACTAAAGCAAGAAAGGGGAAATCTAAACTGCCCCAGAGCAGACCCCAAAGGAATAGATAGCCCCCAAACATATATTGTCAGTGAGACAAGATGAAACACCAACGCAGGTAGGAAAATAGACTGAGCATATGATGGGACCCACACTGACTAGACAGGACAGGAAAGAAAAGACACTGTCTGCAATCACGCAAAAAACCCTGAAAAATCCAACACATGTGATGTACACAAAAACACTGAAGTCACACGACTTCGCCCCCACTATATCAGCACTCCGGTATTAACTGGCAGCAAAGCAAAAGAGACCAATATAACAGGGGACTGAACAAACTGACACAAGCAGTAACATATGGAGCGGTGGTCCAGCACAGCCCCCAGCAGGAGCAAGCTGAACCCGCACAACAAGCAGAGATAGACAAAACCATATCAGATGCAAAGGATTAGCAAATTAATCACTTAGCTGAACACTACAGGAACAGGGAAGGAGACATCAGATTTCTGAATGCACAGGAAAGCAATCACCAGCAGGGATTGCAGGAATTCTGCAGACTTAAATACTCCAATCCGTAACCCCAGATCTCAAATCGTCATCATCATCATGTGGCAAATCTCTATCAATCTGGCCAACTCCACTACCTCCAGTAACCACCGGAGGGAGCAGGGGGAGCTTCGGCTCAGAAGTCTGAGCCTGGGAATTCACAACAGTTCAGGTGGATTGGAAAGAATTGCTAGAAATGTACTGTACTATGGAAACAATAAACTGAGAGTGTTGTGTCCAATGCTGTGCGTTACAATCTGACACTTGAACTAACGAGTAAACGTCTGTGTTGAAACGTAATAGGTGTCCCCTGATCTATGTGCGATGACTCCTGAAGTTGAAGACCTGGAGACAGCTGAGGCCTGCAACCTACAAGTGAGTGTAATGCACGCACCCTACACACAACAGCACACTTGAACAGGGACACGATTTTTTTGTAAAGTGCCAGGGCAATATGGAGCAGCCACCTACCCAAAACTACTGCCCTCTGGCACCTTACACCCTGTCAATATCCTGTCATAAACAATGTCACATGACCATCGCTGCTGGCTGCAGCAAAGCAGCCGCCATGTGTCAGTGTTGTAGGGATTCGACTCGCTCAGGTGCAGCGGGAGACAGTCAAGAGGCAGGTTATTTCATGCGGTTTATTTTCATCATAAACCATAAATCAGCATATCACCAAAAATAGCCTCTAGCTTAGGCAAAAACAAGCATAACAATGTCCATTACTTCAGGCTCAGTCCTGGAGCCTCAGCACAGCACAGGAGGCTTATCCCTCCTCACATACAGCCAGCATACATAGGCCTCACCGGGTCAGCAGCCTCAGCACGTGGTCTTCAGGAAGGTAGCCCACCTTCCTCCACCTAGGCCTGCCGGGACCTTCCACATGGTCCAATCAGATCCATGCGCTCTCTCTCCCATGTGACCAGACCTCAGGTACCTTATATGGTCCATAACCACACCCACAGGTGATCACATGGCTATGACCTCACTAAAGATCCTATTACACACATCCACACACAGGCTTCCCTGACACACTGTAACGGAAACATCAGCAGTACATAGCGGTCATTCAGCATCCTATACAAATTACCACAATGGATATGCCTGTAGGCCCGTCCTGGGACACCCACACAGCGCCCCCTAGCGGACATAGTGGTCACTACACCACAGTGTTTATATCAGTATACAAGCAGGGGAATAGCATCAGTCCGGAAGCACAGTGTATTTTATTTCATAGTATACGCTGGGGCAATTAAGAAGTGTTCCTCTGGTTGTGGACAAAGCCTTTACAATAAGAACAGGAACCCTTCTCTCGGTTTGTTATTGCAGTACATCCTATTCCGACTACCATACTCATAAGACTAAAGTCAGCGGGATCGGCCAACAGACTAGTGTGTATGGGGCCTCCCAACTCTCCCTCGACAGATGTCTTGGAGTTAAGGATCTTACCTGCTGAATATCGTAGGCTGATAATTTTTTTCTCCTTTAAACTAAGTCTCTGTAGGATCTGCTCTCTACTCTGCAACAGAGAACTTAAGAATGCATGGGCCAGCGTTCCTGTATGTGGGAGACAGGGAAATAACTGTCAGCCATACAGTTGTTTAAGGATGACAAGTCAAAGAAATTCAAGCCATCTTTCGGGCTCATGGTGCAGCAGTGTCAGTGCGAACTATCCATCTACATTTGAATGAATTGAAATGCTATGGCGAGAAACCCACAAGGATGCGACTGCTGACACAGACATAAAAAGCTAGACTGCAGTTTGTCAAAATGTAAGTGAGTAAGCCAAAATCCTTCTTCCTTCTGGGAAAGCATCTTGTGGACAGATGATACCAAGATAGAGCTTTTTGGTAAAGCACATCATTCTACTGTTTACCGAAAACAAAATGAGGCCTACAAAGAAAAGAACACAGTACCTACAGTCAAATATGGTGGAGGTTCAAATATGCTTTGGGGTTGTTTTACTGCCTCTGTCACAGACTGTGTGCAGGGCATCATGAAATATGAGGATTACCAAAGGATTATTGGTCGCAATGTAGTGACCAGTTTCACAAAGGTGGGCTTGCGACCTAGGTCATGGGTCTTCAAGCAGTTCAATGACCCCAAACATACTTCAAGAAGCACCGAGAAATGGATGGGAAAAAAGTGCTGGAGAATCCTGAAGTGGCCAACAAGGAGTCCGGATCTAAATCACATTGATCACCTGTGGAGAGAACTTAAAATTGCTGTTTGGAGAAAACAACTTTCAAATATGAGAGACCTGGAGCAGTTTGCAAAAGAGGAGTGATCCAAAATTCCAGCTGAGAGGTGTAAAAAGCTTGTTGATGGTTATAGGAAGCGATTAATTGCAGTTATTTATTCCAAAAGGGTGCAACCAAATATTAAGTTGAAGGTGCCAACAATTTTATCAGGCCCATTTTTGGTGTTATGTGAAATTATGTCCAATTTGACTTTTTTCCTCTGTTTTTGTCTTGATTCCATCCCTCAGTGCATCTTGAACTTAGTGATTGACAGCTCAGTCATCCAATCTGGTGCAGAGGCTTGCTGAGTTGTCTTTGTTTTGATTAACAGCTGAGCCATCCAATCTGAGCGTAACGAATGGAAGCAGAGAAACAGATGTTGAAGTGCACATTCGTTTAAAGCAATTTTCGTGAAACCACAGGACCACTATTCAGGGTCTCTGAAGGAAGCGTAACTATGTGAACCCCTGACATCTGTAGAAAGATCCCTCAAACAAGGCCAGATTGGAATGCCCGAAGGACGCAAGGTGCTTCCTCCAGTAAGACCCCGAACACATGGAAGCTGACCCAGTGGGACAGGCGGCCTGACAGGAACTGCCGGAGACGGAGACTTTGGAAGATAATAGATGGCTGGAGTGGGTAGTAGCAGAAGCTGACAGGAACCGGAACGGAGGGTACTGGCATAGTCCAGAGTGGTGAAGAGAGAGACTTGGTTGGTACTCTGCGAAGACAAACCGGGATTATCAAAGTACTCATAGAATACCGGCACACAGGAGCAAGGAACCTGGAATTAGCAACAGGGAACACACGTTGCTCAGGCACTTCCCTTTGGACAGAAGTGGCTAAAACATGAAGAATGGCACAGCCATTGGTTGAAGCACTTTGTGGAATTAGCGAGCTGCCTCTTTAAGAGACCGGGAGCGCGCGCGCCCTCAGAGCCATACCAGGATGCCTGCGGGGTGCTCGCCCCTAGGTTATAATGGGTATGTGTCTCCAATATGTGTAAAAACGGATGCCACACATACATCTGTATTAGGCCTAACAAAGCCTTTGAGAGGTGACCTGAAAGCACACTTTTTTTTTTTCTACATGTGAATACCTCAGTATTGCAGGTTATAGTTCTAGTCACAAACTCTTATGAACTGTCAGCCACAGGTTGTTCTTGACAGGAAAACTGTCATGGCCGGCACAGGGGTCATAGCAACCCCTCAATACCGATGCCAAGAGGTGCGCAGAATGGATAATGAGTGGTATTGCATGGTTCAAATGCTGATCTCAGTGATTGCAGTGGCATTTAATGGGTTAACAGCAGTAATCAGAACTCACAGCGTCCTTCAATGTTAGAGGTAGATGCTGCCTGTGTAACATAGTCAGCGTCCGCCTTGTGTGAAGTGGACGCAGCTTCATGAGCCATCCCCATGCACCCATGTTCTGTCCCCACTTAATGGCGATTAAAGGTATGCAGACATGTAAGTGAGAGAAGTTCCTACCTTTGTGTATCCAATCTCTTGCATGGAGCTTGTCTCTGGAGTCGCTACTTGCGGGTCAAAAGACTTTGCTTCCTCAGCTCATGAGGGAGAACAGTTCTCTCAGGTAAGATGTCTGCCGATGACTGAGCAAACAGGAAGAGAAGAGGCTGAAGAGAAGCCCCTCCCCATAGGCTGAACAAGGAAAGACCGAGGAACTAAATGGTCTGGCCAGTAGATGGCAGCAGAGACAAGCGAAAAAACATAAATACATTTCTTTAACTAGAAACATGCATGGAACAGCACACTCCCCGTCTGGAATTCACTATGGGGATTCCACTATTGTCCATAATAATAATAAACCTAAAAGAAAGGGCATGTTAAATGCAACAATTAAAGTTCAAAAAATCAGAAAAACGGCCAAACTTCGGGTGCAGAACGCTCATCCCGTAGTGGCGCTCTCGATAGGCAGTAAGAGGACGAGTTCATGGATTGGCCTGGTGTCGATGTTCAGCTCTCTACATGCACCGACGAAGTTGCTGCCGCGGTCAGACCTCAGCTGCTTTACTGGTCCTCTGATGGCGAGGAATCTTCTCAAGGCGTTAATCAGGCAGGAGGTATCCATGGACTCTAACACCTCGATGTGAACGGCTCGGATGCTCAAGCAGGTGAATAGCACAGCCCACCGCTTACTGTCCACACGGCTGCTACGAGTTCTGCGTGTGGATACCATCCATGGTCCGAAAACGTCTAGGCCCACATAGGTGAAAGGTGGTTCCATGGAAAGTCTATCTGTAGGTAGGTCGGCCATTTGTTGGCACAGTTGCTTTCCTCTCACTTTGCGACAGTGCACACAATCGTGAAGTATTTGTGCTACACGTCTCTTCATCCCGACAATCCAGAGGCCTGCAGACAGGTGTTCAGCCCTTTCATGATGATGACGGATCAGTAAGACTGTAACGTGGTGTTTGTTGGGAATGATGAGAGGATTTTGCTCTGCGACACCGAAACGAGCCTGGCTTAAACGACCGCCAACCCTCAGTAAGCCGAAGCTGTCCATTACTGGGTTTAAATTGGCGAGGGGGCTTCTTAATGGAATCTGCTGTTTGTTATTTAAGCACTTCCATTCGGTGGCGAATTCGCTCTGTTGGAGGTGGCGTATAATGAGGGACTCACTACGGGAGATGTCCTCAGCAGAAAGAGGTCTGTGGCATACATGCCAGCGATGACAGTCCTTGTCTTTAAAGTCTGCACGATAACATCTGGCGATGTGCACTAACCTGGCAACAGTCCTGACGAGTCTTAACCAGCTGGAGAAACGTTCAAAACGTTGGCAGCCGAGGTAGGATGTTTTCTCAGCACTGGTGGTCAGGGTATGGACCTCAGTTCGGACATCTGGATCGTTGTCTGGATCTAGGATGCTGAAGTCTTCCTGGACACCTTCTTCTGACCGTCTCAGCAGGAACTCTGGACCTGTAAGCCAAGAAGAGTTAACGAAAGAAGATATAGACATGGGTCTGGTTGCAAGATCTGCTGGATTCAGCTCCGATGGTACGTAACGCCATTGTTCCGGTTTGGAGGATCTCCTGATCCTTTCGATGCGGTTACTGACATACACGTAGAATCGTCTCGATGTATTGTAGATGTAACCCAAAACGACCTTGCTGTCGGTGTAGAATTGGACCTCATCTATTTCGATACACAGTTCTTGTAGTATGAAGTCAGCAATTTCCACTGCCAAGACGGCTCCACAGAGTTCGAGTCTGGGGATGGTGTGGTCGGGCTTCGGGGCTAGCTTCGCCTTGCCGAACACCAATCCGACGTAGCTTTGCCCGCTGGCGTCCATCACCTTCAGGTATGCAACCGCCGCTATGGCTTCTGTGGAGGCGTCTGAAAAGACGTGGAGTTCTTTCCTTCCGCTAGAGGCAAGGGAGATTTTGGTGTAGCATCTCGGGATGTGAATATTGTTCAATCCGCACAACGACTGTTTCCAAGTTTCCCATTTTTTCTCTTTGTCGGAGGGGAGCGGGGTATCCCAATCCTTGACAGTTTCAGATAGTTGTCTCAACAAGGATTTGCCTTGTATGGTGATGGGCGCCACGAACCCCAGCGGGTCAAATAAGCTGTTCACTATGGAGAGGACACCACGTTTTGTGAACGGTTTGTCCGAGCAATTCACTTGAAACCCGAAGGAGTCGGCTGCGAGATCCCATCTGATGCCTAGGCTCCTCTGCACGGGTGGGCTGTCTAGCCCCAAGTCAATGTCCTTGAATCCGGGGGCGTGATCACCCGAATCAAAGGCTCTCATTACGGTCGGGCTGTTTGAAGCGATTTTATGAAGCCTGAGCCTTGCCTGGGCCAGCATACCTTGGGTCCTCTTGAGCAAATCAATGGCTGCTTCTTCAGTGGGCAGTGATTTGAGCCCGTCGTCTACATAGAAGTCTCTTTCAACGAAGTCTCTTGCGTCTGTGCCATACTCAGACTCTCCCTCTGATGCGGTCCTTCGGAGACCGTAGGTTGCTACTGCGGGTGAAGGGCTGTTCCCGAAGACATGGACTCTCATACGGTATTCCACCATCTCTTTGTTGGTGTCGTCGTCCTTGAACCACAGGAATCTGAGGAAGTTCCGGTGGTCCTCCCTGACTAGGAAACAGTGGAACATCTGTTCGATATCGGCAGTGATGGCGACGAGTTCTTTCCTGAACCTCAGCAACACTCCTACTAAGTTGTTCGTCAGGTTGGGACCTGTGAGGAGGACATCGTTGAGTGATACGCCTCCATGTTTGGCGCTGGAGTCAAAGACAACCCTGATTTGGTTCGGTTTCCGTGGGTGGTAGACACCAAATGAAGGCAGATACCAGCACTCTTCGTTCTTCTTCACGGGAGGAGCGGGTTCCGCGTGGTTGTTGCGAAATATTCTGTCCATAAAGGCGACAATGTGCTCCCTCATTTCAGGTTTGTGGTTCATTGAACGTTGAAGAGAGTTGAATCTGTTCTGAGCTTGGTCTCGGTTGTTTGGCAGTCTTACCCTGGTGGATCGGAAGGGTAATGGAGAGACCCAGTGGTCGGTTTTGTCCTTAGAGAACTCACGGTCCATTATGTCGATGAATTCTCTGTCCTCCACTGACAAGGCTACTTTATCGTCGTCCTTGGTGATGTGAAAGACTGATCTTCCCAAGTTGTCGGTACGCAGAGAAGAAGCGATGTCAGGCAGCTGTATTGAGTCTGGGGGCTTCTCTTTCACTTCATAGTGATGAGGACATGGCCTTAGGCAGGTTGTGCGTCCGTCTCCATGGACGTAGGTCCTGAAGGAGTCGATTTCTGATCGATCAACGCACACGTTTCCTATGACTACCCATCCGAGGTCCAGTCTCTGGGCGTATGGTGCGTAGTCAGGTCCGTTGCACTGTTGTCGCACCTTGTGTACCCTCAGGTTGTCTCTGCCGAGCAGGAGTAGAATCTCCGCGTTGTTGTCCATAGGTGGGATGACGCTTGCGAGGTGCTTCAGGTGCGGCTGATGAAGTACAGCTTCTGGGGTAGGAATTTCACTCCTATGGCTGGGTATTTGGTTACATTCAACTAGCGTTGGCAGAGGTATTTCAGTCTTCCCGTTGATAGGAGAAGCGATGAATCCCTGGGCTCTTCTGCCGCTAGTCTCTATGCGGCCTGAGCAGGTGTTCAAGGTGTAGGGCTCTGATGGTCCACTAATTCCGAAGGCTTCAAAGAATTTGGCTCCTGCCAGGGACCGGTTGCTTTGGTCGTCTATGATGGCATACACCTTCATTGCCTTTTCTGGATGTCCTTCGGGGTAAACCTTGATGAGGCATATTCGGGCGCAACATTTCTCCATGCGGCCCTCTCCACATACTTCTGAGCATGAGCAGGAGACAGTTGTGGCGGTGTCGGTCTGATTCTGTGGCTCCCCGCCATGACTTGGAGCGGGAGCAGTGGTGACTGCAGCCGGTGTGTCTCTAGCTATTCGGGTTGAGTGCATGGCTGAAACATGCTTTTCGCTGTGGCACTCCCCACACTTGACTGTGGATTTGCAGTCCTTGGCCATGTGCTCAAGTGATGCGCAGCATTTGAAGCAAACCCCGAGCTCTGTGAGGATCTCCTTGCGCTCCTGTAGGGTTTTGGATCTAAACCCTTTGCACTTGGTCAACGAGTGTGGCTTCTTGTGGATGGGACATTCACGATTAAAGGATTTATCTCGTGTTGAGACGATGTTCTGTTCGTCTGTGGGCGTTGCAGGTGACGGTAGCTCGGTCTTCCTAACGCTCACAGCTCTCTTAGTGTCTCTGCGTTTGTATGTGGTGTTTTCATACCTTGGCGCAGGAGTTGGTGCGGCTGTCGAAGCGTTGGACTCTAGGAAGTCGAGGCTGGGGTCATTCCTCATCTGGGCCTGTTCATCGATGAACCTGCAGAAGTGGATGAATGGAGGGAAGGTAACGTCGTTCACTCCTTTGTATCTTGATACTGACATTGCCCACTTTTCCTGCAGGCTGTATGGCAACTTCACCACGATCGGGTTTACTCAATGGGCTGAATCCAGATAGCACAGCCCAGACAGACGAGGGTCTCTTTTGGCGAGCTCCAGCTCCATTAGCAGGTCACTTAGGTCTTGCAGCTTGTGGACATCTTTAAGGTTGATCTTTTGGAAATCCTGCAGTCTCTTGAATAGGGCTTTCTCTATTGCCTCTGCGCTGCCAAAGGTGCGTTCCAGCCTTTGCCATGCGGCAGCGAGACCTGCTTCTGCTTGTCCCACGTGGACCGCTCTGAGGCTCCTGACGCGGGTTGAAGAGCTTGGACCTAACCACTTTATCAGGAGGTCAAGTTCCTGTTCTTCAGTTAGGTTGAGATTGGCGATGGCTGCCTTAAAGGTTGCTTTCCAGGCCCTGTAGCTCTCTGCACGATCATCAAACTTCGTAAGACTGGTGTTGATTAGCTCTCTGCTCACCATGAACCTGGCGAACTCGGACATATCCGACTTCTCACCACTCGTTGCCACGACGACTCGTGATGCCCCTGGGGCGTATGGGCCGCCTGGTGTGAATGGATGAGCTGTTCCCGGATAGAATGATGTTGCTGCAGGGTTGAGCTTTGGTTTAGCCCTTGAAGAATCTGACGAATACCGCTTGAGCTGTAAAGGTGGGTCAGGAAACACTTGGTTGCCATCTTGTGGTGACTGTGTTTGAGAAGGTATCTCTGGGAGTACGTTGGAGGTTTTGGTGTCGTCGACTTGGACGGTACTGTAGACCGGGGTTGCTACAGGTAGCTGGTTTAGTACATAGTCTTTCGTGCGATTGACTGGATCGTCTGATTCCAGTGGTGGCAAGTTAGCTGCATCAGGACCTTGGATCAACGCCTGCTCAAGTAGTCTCACTTTAGCTAGTGCGACCTCCTCTTCCATCTGTGACCGAAGAATCTTCAGCTGAGCCTCCGCTTCTGCTTCTGCTCTCTTGGCTTCCACTTCTGCCCTTTTTGCTTCCACTTCTGCCCTTTTTGCTTCCACTTCTGCCCTTTTTGCTTCCATGTCTGCTTCTGCCCTTTTTGCCTCTGCCTTAGCTTCTCTCTCAGTGAAAGAACGTCTCACTCTGGATTCCTCTGCCTTTATGCGGGCCTCTAGTATCCTGTCGCTCATGGTTGAACTTCTTGAGGACGATGCCCTGGATGACCGAGAGGAACGTTTAGATGAGGTCGATCGGTGTGACCTGGTTTCTTGCAGGTGAGAGATACGGTGTTCAGCCTTGTTTATGGCATGTTGGACCTTGGCGTCTCTCTCCTTGTCCGTCTCTAGCGCCTCACTGAGGTCTGGAAGAGCTTCATCAGAATTAAAATCTTTTAGAAGAGCGATGTACTTTGCTGATAGTCTTTTGTACCTTTCACGGGCGGTGTTCAGCCGCTCCATCAGCTCATGAGGGAGAACAGTTCTCTCAGGTAAGATGTCTGCCGATGACTGAGCAAACAGGAAGAGAAGAGGCTGAAGAGAAGCCCCTCCCCATAGGCTGAACAAGGAAAGACCGAGGAACTAAATGGTCTGGCCAGTAGATGGCAGCAGAGACAAGCGAAAAAACATAAATACATTTCTTTAACTAGAAACATGCATGGAACAGCACAACCCACACCTGCTCTATGACATAACAGTATGACATAGGATGAGAAGAAGTGTCCTAAGCTTGTGGTCTACTGAGGTAGAATACACAAGCCAGCTGCCCAGATTTCAGTCTCTGGACCTGTATAGAGAGTAGTAGCCAGCCTCCTTGACTACTTTTCCAGGACTGGCGGAGATTGAAGTAAATTAATCAGTCTGCATCTCTGAATGGTGGGATAACTTGACGCTCATTGTACCCCATGCAAAATCTCTACGAGACCCCCAACCATTATGGATCTTTAACAGAATTGGTCTGCTCATATCGGCCAAAGGGACCTTTTGGCTCCCGTGGATCCGGGACTTGGACCCTTGCACCCAATAGTTACGCCCGTGTCTCTGTAAATGGTTATTGATGTGTTAACCCCTTAACAACATGCGCCGTACATGTACAGCCCAATTCGGAAGTGGGTGAATGGAGCTGGCTCACAAGGTAAGCTCACCCTATAACCAGCAGGTGATCGGTGTGTTACAGCCAGGACCTGGCTCTAACAATTGCGGAGGAGCTCCACCCACATTTGGTAATGGGTCGCCCTCCCAGGGCTGTGGGGTACTCGGTATCGGGCCGGTGTCAGCGGGATGTGTCACAGCAGCAGTGACCCGGTCCATGGCCCTGGGCGCCCAAGTAATGGGGGAATTGAAATGGTGGAATATAATTAATGGAATAGTTTGTGACGCCATCTGTGGTGTTCGGCAAGTGAGATGTTAAGCCGACGCTGCTTGCAGATCCTCTGGGGCTGGTGGTGTGTTGCAGCCAAGATGGTGAAGCTCCCCACAGGTGAAGCTGTAGCCCCAGGGCAGTGTAGATGTGGAATTAGAGGAGAGGCACAAGCGGTGTAGAAGCTGGTACCCAGATGTAGCAGTGCTGGGTGTGTTGGTGCAAGAATCAATGGCGGACACCAGGGCTTGTAGTTCCAAAGCTTTACTCACAGTCTGTAGTTGTCACGCCGTGCTCACCTGGGGGCGGGACCTCGGTCCCGACGTCATCTCTTTCAGAGCCGCGGTCACTCCGGGGGTCCCGTCGTGTGCGCATGCGCAGCTCTCATCCCCGGGTCTCCTCCTACATGTCACGTTTGCGCTTGCACGCTCCTGTCAGTGCTGTATAGGGCTCGGTCCTCTCTATGGTAATGGAGGACCTGACCCAGAACCTGTAGTGGTCATGTGCTTTCTGGCTAGGTCCTGACCCGGAACCAGTAGTAGTCATGTGCTATATCAGACGACCTCCCCCTAGGGGAGGTGCCTGATTATTGTTGTGCTTCCTGGCTTGGTCTGCTGTGTCCCTGCCTGGCTGTGCGCTGTATTCAGGTGCCCTGCCTTGCACTCTCTTGTGCCTCTTGGCACACGCTCTGAATCTGCACTCTGCTTTGTACTTGGTTGTGCCTCCAGGCACACGCTCTGACCCTGTGCTCTGTCTCGTACTCGGTTGTGCCTCCTGGCACATGCTCTGACCCTGTACTCTGTCTTATACTCGGTTGTGCCTCCTGGCACACGCTCTTACCCTGTACTCTGTCTCATCCTCAGTTGTGCCTCCTGGCACACACTCTGATTCCGTGCTCTGTTTTATACTCAGTTGTGCCTCCTGGCACACACTCTGATTCCGTGCTCTGTCTTATACTCAGTTGTGCCTCCTGGCACACACTCTGATTCCATGCTCTGTCTTATACTCAGTTGTGCCTCCTGGCACATGCTCTGATCCTGTACTCAGTCTCTTACTCTGTTGTGCCTCCTGGCACACGTACCAATCCTGCGCTCTGTCTTATGCTCAGTTGTGCTCTCTGGCACACACCCTGTTCCTGTACTCTGTTACACCTCCTGGCACACCTGCTGCCTGACTCAGTGCTCTGACGTGCTCCTTGCACGCATCCTGCTTCACTCACACCCGGACGAACGAAGTCTCTGTATACCACGTGTTCCCGTGTCCGCGCTTTACACGTTCCTGCAGACACACTCACCCACTCGTGTCTCCTGTGAGCCGGCCGCCTGGTGCCAGCAGTCGTGGTGCCTCACCCCCTGGGGCTTGCCCCTGACACTCCCTGTATAGGGGGTGGTCTTCACTAGGTCAGCTCGCCCTGGGAGGGTTGGTGTCACGACCCAGAGGGTCCACTCCAGGAGTCGTCACAGTATAATCAGGCCATGGACCCCGCTGGTACCACCACCTCCATCCAAAAGGAACTGGTGTTCCTACGGGAGAGTCAGACCAGGATTATGGCCTTTTTAAAATCCATGGAGTCCCGTTTGTCGGCCATACAATCTGTTTCTGCCCAGTCCTCGGCCCCGCACCCGATGCCGCGCCTCGGCAAGCCACTCCGATATAGCGGGGACCCTAAGTTTTGTCGAGGATTTCTGAACCAATGCCGGTTACATTTTGAGCTTTTGCCGCAGCACTATCCCACTGAGCGCGCCCAAATTGCCTTTATTGTTTCACACTTAGAGGGGGAGGCGTTAGCATGGGTGAACCCCCTCTGGGAGCGCAATGACCCACTCGTCTCTCAGCTTTCCACCTTTTTGGACACCTTCTGCAAGGTGTTCGACGAGCCGGGTCGGCTGGCCTCTATCACCGAGTCCCTCTTTAACCTCCATCAGGGTACGCTACCGGTGGGACAGTATGCCATCCGTTTTCGTACCTTGGCCTCCGATCTCGGTTGGAACAACAAGGCTCTCGTAGGGATCTTTTGGCGTGGCCTGTCCGGTCGGATCAAAGATGTACTGGCAGGTCGGGATACCCCCACCTCTTTAGAGAAACGCATTGACCTGTGGTTTCAGGAACGTGCCCGTGAATTAGCCAGAGAGAGGAGCTCCTCTCACCTCCTCCGTTCCTGCTCCAAGAAGCCGGGAAACTTCTCCGCCTAGCGTTGATAGGAGAGGCCTCCCTAGGTGTACGTGATTCCTCTCCTCCCCTGCTCGTGTCCGTATTATTGAATCTCGGTGCCAAGCGTTATTCTGAGGAGGCTTTTCTGGATTCTGGCACGGAGGGGAATTTTATCACACTCGAGGCAGTTAAAAAATATCGGATTCCTGTCAGATCCCTGGAGACTCCTCGGTCGATTGTTTCGGTCAATGGTACGTCTGTGCAGGAGACCGTTACCCAGGCCACCGAAGAGATAGAGCTGCAGATCGGAGCCCTGCACCTGGAGAAGATCTCCTTCCTCGTCTTGTCTACCATGTCCTACACACTTCTTCTAGGCCTCCCTTGGCTACGGACTCATGAGCCAACCCTGGACTGGCGGTCAGGCGAGATACTCCAGTGGGGACCGTTCTGTCAGGAGAAGTGCCTGTTGCCCGTCCGTCCGATTAACTCTGCCGGTCCATCCCCGGCACCTACAGGTCTGCCGTCGGCTTACTGGTCCTTTGCAGATGTCTTCGACAAGAAGGAGGCAGAGACTCTGCCCCTCCATCGGCCATATGACTGTCCGATTGACCTCATTCCTGGTTCTACGCCACCCAGGGGTAGGATATACCCGCTATCCCCTGCTGAGACCCAAGCTATGTCTGACTATATCCAGGAGAACCTCGCGAGAGGTTTTATCCGTAAGTCCTCATCGCCCGCGGGAGCAGGATTTTTCTTTATGAAAAAGGACGGCTCCCTCCGTCCTTGCATAGACTACCGAGGCCTGAACGATATCACGGTCAAGAACAAGTACCCATTGCCATTGATCCCGGAGCTCTTTGACCGACTTAGAGGAGCTCGAATTTTCACCAAACTAGATCTTCGTGGGGCCTACAACTTGATCCGCATTCGTTCCGGGGATGAGTGGAAGACCGCGTTTAACACCAGAGACGGTCACTATGAGTACTTGGTCATGCCCTTCGGCCTCTGCAAAGCCCCAGCAGTGTTCCAGGAGTTCGTGAATGACGTCTTCCGGGATATGCTGTACTCCTGCGTGGTAGTCTATCTGGATGACATCCTCGTTTTTCTCCAGACCTCTCCGCCCACAGAAAGAACGTGCGTCAAGTCCTCCAGCGCCTGAGGGAGAACCGCCTTTATGCCAAGCTCGAGAAATGTGCCTTCGAGCAAACGTCCCTGCCATTCTTGGGGTACATTATCTGAGAATCAGGTCTACGCATGGATCCGGAAAAGGTGTCCGCCGTCCTCGATTGGCCACAGCCCCATGGGGTGAAGGCAATCCAATGCTTCCTTGGTTTTGCGAACTACTACCGACAGTTCGTTCCTCATTTCTCCTCGTTGGTTCGCCCCATCTCGTCCCTTATCTGCAAGGGAGCTAACCCAAAGGCTTGGCCCTCTGAGGCTGAAGAGGCCTTCCAGTCGTTGAAACAAGCCTTCGCCGCTGCTCCGGCGCTTCACCGACCTGAGGTTAGTAGACCTTTCACTCTCGAGGTGGACGCATCCTCTACTGGGGCTGGTGCAGTCCTTCTGCAAAAATCCTCTTCTGGACGGTTTGTCCCCTGTGGCTTCTTTTCTAAAGTATTTTCCTCCACTGAGCAGAACTACTCCATTGGCGACAAAGAGCTATTGGCCATTAAGTTGGCCTTGGAGGAGTGGAGGTACTTACTGGAAGGTGCCATACATCCATTCAAGATCTTCACGGATCATAAGAACCTGGCGTACATCCAGTCCGCACAGAGGCTCAATCCTCGGCAAGCCAGGTGGTCCCTATTCTTCGCCCGCTTTGACTTTGAGCTACATTTTCGGCCCGGCGATAAGAACGTTAGAGCGGATGCATTGTCAAGATCATTCCTGTCGTCTGATGCAGAGGAAGAACCCTCTCATATCATTGATATATCCAAAGTAATTACTGTGGCTCCTGTCACGTTAACCACGTTACCTCCGGGAAGAACCTTTGTGGCTGAGAATAACCGAAAACGAGTGCTAAATTGGGGACATTCGTCCAAGATTGCCGGCCACGTTGGTGTCAAAAAGACTTTGGACTTAATCTCTCGCCATTATTGGTGGCCTTCACTCTCCCAGGATGTTAAAGACTTTGTAGCATCTTGCCCGTCCTGTGCCCAGAACAAGATACTCAGACAACCACCCTCCGGTCTTCTGTTCCCGCTTCCCGTTCCATCGGCTCCATGGCAGCACATAGCCATGGATTTCATTACTGATCTGCCTTGTTCTTCGGGTTGTACTGTGGTCTTGGTGATTGTAGACCGATTTTCAAAGATGGCACATTTCATTCCTCTTCCTGGACTACCCTCTGCTCCTGACTTGGCGAAGATCTTCATTTCCCATATCTTCAGGATTCACGGCTTCCCCCAGCACATCGTGTCAGACAGAGGGGTCCAATTCACCTCCCGATTCTGGAGAGCTCTATGCGGACTCATGAAAGTGTCATGGGATTTCTCTTCCGCCTATCACCCCCAAACCAATGGGCAGGTGGAACGTACCAACCAGATCCTTACATCCTACCTCCAACATTTTTCTAATGCTCATCAGAATGACTGGGTCGGTCTACTTCCTTGGGCTGAGTTCGCCTACAATAATCACTCCAGTGAATCGTCTACCAAGTCTCCTTTCTTCATCGTCTATGGACAGCATCCCAATGTGCCTCTGCCGGTGCTTCCTGTCTCGGGGGTACCTGCTGCCGATTCTCTGTCTGTGGAGTTCTCCAGGGTATGGCAGGAGACCAAAACCGCTCTCGAGAAAGCACGGGACAGAATGAAATTACACGCTGACAAGAGGCGCCTGGACGTTCCTCCATTTCTCCCTGGTGACAAGGTGTGGCTCTCCACCAAATACGTCCGCCTTAAGGTACCATCTTACAAACTGGGTCCCCATTACATTGGTCCTTTTGAGGTCCTCAGGCGGATTAATGATGTTGCTTACAAATTGAAGCTGCCTCCTTCACTCCGTATTCCCAATTCCTTCCATGTATCTCTCCTAAAACCTGTGGTTCTTAACCGATTTCATCCTTCTCCAGGCCACACACCCCAGCCTGTTGGCTTGGGGGATGAGTTTGAGGTGAATGACATTTTGGCCATGAAGAAGGTAAGAGGGAGAACCATGTTCTTGGTCGATTGAAAGGGTTTTGGCCCCGAGGAGAGGTCATGGGAACCCAGGGAGAATATCCACGCACCCCAGATTTTGTCTAAGTTCCTCTCCAGTTTTAGAAAGAGGGGGTGTAAAGGGGGGTACTGTCACGCCATGCTCACCTGGGGGCGGGACCTCGGTCCCGACGTCATCTCTTCCGGAGCCGCGGTCACTCCAGGGGTCCCGTCGGGTGCGCATGCGCAGCTCTCGTCCCCGGGTCTCATCCTACATGTCACGTTTGCGCTTGCGCGCTCCTGTCAGTGCTGTATAGGGCTCGGTCCTCTCTATGGTAATGGAGGACCTGACCCGGAACCTGTAGTGGTCATGTGCTTTCTGGCTAGGTCCTGACCCGGAACCAGTAGTAGTCATGTGCTATATCAGACGACCTCCCCCTAGGGGAGGTGCCTGATTATTGTTGTGCTTCCTGGCTTGGTCTGCCGTGTCCCTGCCTGGCTGTGCGCTGTATTCAGGTCCCCTGCCTTGCACTCTCTTGTGCCTCTTGGCACACGCTCTGAATCTGCACTCTGCTTTGTACTTGGTTGTGCCTCCTGGCACACGCTCTGACCCTGTGCTCTGTCTCGTACTCGGTTGTGCCTCCTGGCACATGCTCTGACCCTGTACTCTGTCTCATACTCGGTTGTGCCTCCTGGCACACGCTCTTACCCTGTACTCTGTCTCATCCTCAGTTGTGCCTCCTGGCACACACTCTGATTCCGTGCTCTGTCTTATACTCAGTTGTGCCTCCTGGCACACACTCTGATTCCGTGCTCTGTCTTATACTCAGTTGTGCCTCCTGGCACACACTCTGATTCCGTGCTCTGTCTTATACTCAGTTGTGCCTCCTGGCACATGCGCTGATCCTGTACTCAGTCTCTTACTCTGTTGTGCCTCCTGGCACACGTACCAATCCTGCGCTCTGTCTTATGCTCAGTTGTGCTCTCTGGCACACACCCTGCTCCTGTACTCTGTTACACCTCCTGGCACACCTGCTGCCTGACTCAGTGCTCTGACGTGCTCCTTGCACGCATCCTGCTTCACTCACACCCGGACGAACGAAGTCTCTGTATACCACGTGTTCCCGTGTCCACGCTTTACACGTTCCTGCAGACACACTCACCCACTCGTGTCTCCTGTGAGCCGGCCGCCTGGTGCCAGCAGTCGTGGTGCCTCACCCCCTGGGGCTTGCCCCTGACACTCCCTGTATAGGGGTGGTCTTCACTAGGTCAGCTCGGCCTGGGAGGGTTGGTGTCACGACCCAGAGGGTCCACTCCAGGAGTCGTCACAGTAGTACACACAGGTGCCTGCCTCCGTGCCATGTCCTCCGGGTCAGGGACTCAGTCAACCTCCAGGCAAGATGGAATGCTCCCTTCCAACACTCCGCCAACATGTGCCTTTCTGAACGTCTCCTCTATAGCGCCTTTAAGTGTGAAGTACTCCCAGTACTGAGTTACACTGGAGTGCCTCCTGACAGATGTTCCCAAGAACTCTACTTGTACGGCAGACAGCTGTAGCCTGCTTCGGGGACTCCCTACTCCTGAGTCCCGGCTCACTATCCAAGTTGCTGTTGTGCCCCCAAGTCTTAGATGGGAGTAGTGCATTTACAGTCCACTACTCCACCGGTGTCTGCTGCAGGACCATTAGCATCCATACAACCTCGGGGACCGGGCCCCGGCCTTGCGCTAAGAACTTCTAGGCAGGGTTCTCTCCTAACCCACGTCCTCTGTTCCCTTTTACTCCTTCGTTCCGTACTAATCTCTCCTCCTGAAATATCAGGTTTCAGTTCAATGTCTTTCTCCTTTCCTTTCCCGTGCCAGCAGACCCAGGTCACTTAGGTCTGCTGCAGCACCTCCTTCCTCCATCCCTCTTCCAGGGATCTCCTTTCCTCACTCCTCTCTGAGTGGCTTCCTCTCTCAGACTGACCTGTAATCCTAAACCTTCCCGCTCTTTTATGTATTCTAACTCCACCCGCCTCCCAGCACGTTTCGTGTTCCAAGCAGGGAGCCACCAAAGGTGCTCTGCTACACTCCAAGCAGGGAGCCGCAATGTGGCTTTGCTGAACTACTGTGTTGTGTGGGATGCAGGTGTTGGAGCGTGGTCAGGAGCCTCCAACTTACCTGGATGGTGGGGCACCACACCTCAGGAGGAGGTGCAGTACCTCTGTGGCGACTGAGCCTCAGGGGCGCCACAGTAACCTAACAGGGGCATTAACAAGCAATGGCATGGGGGCACGACATTCCATACGTGATCACCGGTCGCCGATGAGTTGCTATGACAGCAGAAGGTTTGTTAGAGACCGCCATGCTTGTCATTATGGAGCTCCTTTGAAAACACTGCCTTTGGCCCGGCTTCAAAGGAGATTGTGATTTTCGCTATATCCCGCAGTGCTGTGGCATCACTGTATGTAGCACCATCGATCAGATGATCCCAGCTTAAAGTCCTCTAAGAGGACTAATAAGAAAAGTGAAAAGTCAAAAAAAAAAGTTTTAAAAAATAAAAAAACAAAAGTTCAAATCACACCACCCCTTTTCCAGGTTAATAAATAAAGTTAATTAAAACCTAAAAAGTAGACATAAGTGGTATCGCCATATTCACAAAATTCCGATCTATCAAAATATAAAAGATAATTAACCCGATCAGTAAACACCATAAATGAAAAAAATTCAAGAACGACAAAATTACATTTTTTTGGTAGCTGCAATACGACAAAAAATGCTGTAACAAGCAATCAAAAAGTCACATCTATCCTAAAATTGTATCAATGAAAACGTCTCACCCTACAAAAAATAAGTCCTCACATGGCTTTATAGACTGAAAAAATGAAAATGTTATGGACTCGGGAAATTATGATAAAAATGTTTTTCGTCCCTAAAATTATAAATAAAAATGGACATGATTGGTATTGCCAATAATCATACTGGTGAGCAGAATTATTTTCATAGGTCATTTTTGCCATAAAATGTACCACCGTGAAAACAATTTACAAAAAACAATGTCCGAATTGCATTTTTTTTTTCCACAATTTCTTCTCACTTGGAATTTTTCTTCAAGTTTTCCAGTACACTATGAGGAAAAACGAATGGTCGATCAAAAGTACCACTCATTCCTGAGGTAGATTCTCTAAGGCCAGGATCAGACTTGCGGGAAGCTCGCACGAGTCTCGCATCTTAATACCCGGCACTGCCACCAGCACTCGGATCGGAGCACTCAGCTGCATAGAAATACATGGAGCCATGTAGCCGGCGGGAGTGCCGGGTATTAAGATGCAAGACTCGTGCGAGTTTCTCGCATGTGTGACCTCGGCCTAAACCGCAGGTCTGGAAGAAGGGCACAGACCGCAGGATTGATGCAAGGAGACAAGCTGGATATACTAGATGCAACATGGAGTATATGCTGAATGTGCCCTACATTGTGGAATAGCAAAGCCGAATATGCGGACAGGTACCTTGGAACAGCAGAGCCAAGAGTACGAAGAGGCACCACGGAACAGGAAACCCAGTATGCAGATGTGGGAGGAACGGCCCCCCTCGAGTGGCCGGGCCGGAACCAAGGGAGCCGTCGTCTGTGTTACGGGGGAAACTGTCCCCAGGGGGCAGAATTCAGAGACGGGCGACCTTGACAGACAGAAGGCCTAGGGGAGGGCCAAGTATAAAGGGGCGGGGAATTCCCCAGGCGATGAGTCAGCAGACGGACGCAGAGACAGAAGGAGAAGGTGGAAGCAGCTGAGAGCAACTCACCAGTGTCAGGGGGGACGCTCACGGAGGACTTTAGGACGGCGATACCGGGGCGGATAACCAGCACCTGCTGCCCCACTCCAGCCCGCGGCCCATGCGGCCTCAGTTCAGCCCGCGGCCGCTGCCGCCCCTTCTCAGCCCGCGGCTGCGGCCTACCCGTGGTCGCTCACGGCCGCTGCCCTCTCACTCCAGCCCGTGGCTGCGGCCCATCTCCTGCCACCCACAGCCGCTCTGTCCCCGCGAGTAGCCGCGGCAAGTGCAACACCGCCGGCGGTCCCCACTGTCCCACTCCGGCCCGCAGCCGAGGCTGGGCCTCCGCTAATCGAGGGTCCCCGTCGCAGTCATCAGCTGTGCAGGTGGCCAGCCCTGCGCCACCACTCATCGGTGCCGCATGCCTCAGGCCAGGGGCTGCGGTCCACCCGTCCGAGGACCGGCATCAGTGCGCTGGAGCGTGCGAAGACTCCATCACCGTCTCAACAACTGGGCCCAGCAACTCCACGCCGAGAGACCACCAACTCGGACGGCGAGGGACTTCTGAACGCTAAGTTGACTTTATAGATAAGGACCCGTAATCGGCCATACCGCGGCCCTATAGTGACCGGCCATTGCCGGGAGTAGTCGTGCTTTATTGTTGGTGTGTGCCTGTATCGTGCCCCTGCGAGGGCAATTACTGTTACCCCCTTTTTGTTTGGTGAATAGGACGGGGCTGAGGAAAGTTCCCCTCTAGCCCTTATAAAGGTTAATACAAAAAGCATCTACCGTCTCGCGACTCCTCACTGCATCCTGCGCACCTGCGAGTACTACACAGACAGGCAATTTTAAACAAGAAAGCTGAGTAGGCAAACTAGCATCTTACAAATCAGAGCCAAATATGTGGATGGGCATCTTGGGCCATCAGCGCTGCATATGTGAGCAGGCACCTTAGAACAGCAGAGTCAAGTGTGAGGATAGGTGCAGTGCCAGGTTTAAGTAAGGTGCTCAATCAGGAGATCACAGGGTGAGCCAATCAGGAACTTGGGGTGGAGACATCAGGAACTCTGGTTGGAGACATCATGAACAACACATTTACTAGTATCTGAAAGAACTGTCTAGCAAGGCCTGCATTTTCCTAAGAATACAGCAGATGGTGCTGTTGACTAAGCCAATGCTCCCTCTATGTCCACGCTGCACTCTGCATGGACTGAGCTCCTTGTATAAAAAGCCTAGGAGCTCATAAATAATGAGTATACATAATATCTATTTGTTGGTATTAGGACAATAGAAGTTGCATACAACTGTAAATGTCTTATTCTTACACCAAAGTCTAAGTTGTAGAACTATAATCATGGAGTTAAATGCACGGCAGACATTTTAGTGGTGCGCCTAGCATTTGTGAGTTGCATGTAAGTGAATGGAACAAGAAGAAATTTGCATTTACACAGTCCATGCCTCCTTCAAATAGTTTCTGAAGTGTTTATTTATATTATATACTTTTCATAATTTTTCTACACTCCCATTTTCTCCGTTCAAAAACAGAGTGCCTTCAGCGTGCTCAAGAAATCTGTTCAGGTCCCTGTGGCTGCATGTCTCACGGCTGTTCAACACTCAAATCCCTGCATGTGTTGCTGCTGTTGAACATCTGCGAGACATGCAGCCACTGGGACTCGAACATATTATCCGAGCACGCTGACGACACTGTTAGCACTTGAGCATTCTCAGATAACACCTTATCCAAGAACATTCGCTCATCACTATTCATAAATCAAAAAGTCGGTTAGCACTTGTCCTGAGTTATACAGTCATCTGCACGAGCCCTTAACAAAACTCGGGAGCTGTGCCAAGCTGTTTACACAATGTTCATTCCTTTCTATGGTCTATGGGTCTTACAATAAGGCCATGTTCACACATTCAGTATTTGGTCAGTGTGAGGCAGTGACAGGTGTCATATGCGAGGGTCGCAATGTGCCCCCAGGATGCGCACAGAAGCGTATTAAGGCCGCGGGAGTGCATTGCAGTCACAGATATAGCTGTGATTGCAGTGCAAAATAAAAGTAAGTTTGGTCTTGGGCAAGCTATTTGCCCAAGGCAGATTTAGGAAAACCCGCTAAGGGCTATTATTTTTTAAGTAAACTACAGGATGGTAGTGGGGCAGTTTGCCCCCTCCGTGCCCATGACCACAGATTACATTTAAAAACCCTGCAGCAGAGGGTTGGGTGTGTCAGTCTAAGGCTGGAGTCACACTAACCTGCGCAAAATACGCTCCGTATTTTACATGCGTAATACGGATGAATCACCACTAAATAGTGGTCCGTAGGTCATCCGTAAGCAAGGTGAGGTCGCGTATTTTGCGCATGTGTGTCTCCGTATGCAATCCGTATGTAATCCGTATGGCGAGATTTTCTCGCAGCCTTGCAAAATGGACATTTAACGGTTTTGAGGCCTGCAAACTATTTAAATCATTAGCCTGCACCCTATTTAGACACTCAGAAATAGGTGGCTGCCTACATTCTGTACATTTGTCACCTTGCTTTCACGAGGTGTGTTGGTGTTCTTTGTGCAGCATGGCAGAGGGTCTGACATTCAATACAACCGAGCAGGTTCTCTTTACCTGGCTTTTGTCACGCCGCTTTGGCCAACCATATCCTGTGATAGTGGATCCGCGGAGGAGGAGACGCATGTGGGTCCATCCACTTTTGAGGCAACGACTCACAAGAGGTCATTTTCACCGCCTCTATTCGACTCTGCGGAAGCATCCGGAGAAATTTTACCAGTACTGTAGAATAAGCATTTCCACATTTGATCGCCTCTTGGAGACAGTGCGTCCTGGGATCACCTTTCAGGACACAAGGATGCGCCAAACCATATCTGCAGAGGAGCGACTTCTACTCACAATACGGTATGTACTCCACAACCACATTCTCCATGTTCATAATGTGTGTGCTAATTTATGTTTTTTGGCCTTCTTGGACAATGTTTAATACCCTCATCTTACTCAAAATATGTTTCACCTGACACAGCAGAATGTTACATCTAATATGTCCTGCATATCACTTAGTCATTGTGCCACCAAATATGTGTGTGTTGTTCTCTCTCATTTCCTAACAAGTTTGGTCGGCATGTAACTGATTTTTTTTTACTTTAGCCATTCTAAACTGTACTATTTCTGTTCTACAGCTTCCTGTCCACTGGCCTGTCTTATGCCGCCCTCCACCATGAGTTTCTCATTGGAAAGTCCACCAATTCAGGCATAGTGAGGTCTACATGTGCACAAATCTGGACAAGACTCCAGCAGGTGGTCCTACCCGAGCCCAGGATGGAAGACTGGTTAAGGATTTCAAGGGACTTTGAGGAGGACTGCCAGTTTCCAAATTGTATTGGGGCCCTGGATGGCAAACATATCAGGGTGCGTAAGCCGCCGAACTCAGGCTCCCAATTCTTCAATTATAAACAATACTTTTCTGTTGTATTGTTGGCTCTGGTAGACCCTCAATACAAGTTTATAATTGTTGACATTGGGGCCTATGGAAGGACGGGAGACTCTAGAGTCTTCAATACTTCCATAATGGGTCGGCGGCTACGCACCAACCAGTTGGATCTACCACCACCACGCCAGCTACCAGGCTCCCCCGAACAATCAGTCCCTTATGTCCTTGTGGCAGATGAGGCCTTTCAGTTATCACGTAATGTCATGAGGCCATATCCCCGGCGCAACCTTGACCACAGGCGCAGAATTTTTAACTTGCCCCTATCACGTGCTAGGCGACTGGTGGAGTGTTCCTTTGGGATTCTTTGTGCCAAATGGCGGGTACTCCAGTCTGCCATTCAGTTGAGTGAGCAAAATGTGAATGAAGTTGTGAAAGCCTGTGTTGTTCTGCATAACTTCACCAGGATACATGATTGTTCCTCTGATGGTGCTGTGCGTAGGCCGGACAATGTGCACAGGGTGAGACCACCTATCATCCCTCAACGTAGACCGCTCTCTGGCCTCAAAGTGCGTGATATATTCACTAATTACTTTATCTCACCTGAGGGGGCAACTTCTTGGCAAGAGAATGCTGTGTCTATGTTATAATTTGTTTCTTTAAAAGTGTGTCTAAATATATATTACTCAAGCATTTATGATTCTATGAGTGTTTCTTTGCATTGGTTGGTGTCTGTTAGTATGTTGTTAGGGATAGTGAAAAATCACACAGAGACGTTAACTAGAGTAGACAAATTTTTAGTTTTGCCTTTTTTTTTTTTTTTTTGCTTAAAGGCAAACATAATTTTGCCATAACACAAATTTGGCAATGGCCAAAATGACCCTTTGTGCCTTCTTTAACTTGGTGTAACATTAACATTACAGAAAAAAACTGCAACAAACATTATGCAATAACAACATTGCTGCATGCCTACATTAACCTTGATTAGGCAACAAAGGGTGAGCTCCATCACCTAAATAAAGTCAATAAGATAACACTCACATTTCCTCATAATGTTTTCCAAACATAGAAAGATTCCACCATGACAGGCAAGGCTACCTCACATCTTTCACACAGATATTACCTGTCTGTAGAACAGACAATATTTAAGCATGCTATTCTGGAAAGGATGAAAATACAAAACTCACTTGTTAAGACATAGAGAGAGCGTGATATTCTGAATGCTGGTCGCCTCAAATTGGTTCACTAGAGATTGCTAATAACAAAGTTGACTACTTAACTAAAGGCAAGCACGCCTTTCCTATGCATTAACAAGTGATTAGTGTATTTTCATCCTTTCAGGTAACAGTATAGCGCATTTAAATATTCTCTTTTATACACACATGTAATATCTGTGTGAAAGGCGTGAGGTAGCGTTGCCTGTCATGATGGATTGTTTCATATGTTTGGAAAACATTGTTTAAAAATGTGAGTGTTAAATTATGTTCTAAATGTTGGTGAACGAGAACACCTGTTTTTTTGTCTAGATTAGAAGCACCAGTTACATGTCACTGGACATCTCCAAATTTTTGATTCATAAATCCTCATATGTAGGGGAAGGGGAACGGGGAGGAACAGCCTGTGGGTGCTGCTGGACATTGTGGGCAACATCGCCCTGCGTGGGGCCATACTGTTGCCCATGATGCTGTAGTTGTCCAGCCTCCTGGGCCTGTTGGGGATACTGGCCAGAGTAATGATGATGGTGAGGGGCTTCTTGTTGGCTATGGTAGGCCCGTGGCTCATACCCACCAAGATAGCCAGATCGTCCCCAACCAGGTTGGGACCAGCCTCCAACACTGGGTGGGTACAAGTGGCCATATTGGTGGGGTTGGCTTGAGGAAGACATTTGGGGCTGCGGAATAGAAGGATGGGTAGGGGGAGGAAGCGCTTGAGGTGTTGGCCCACGTATTAGGGGCTGTTCAGACCCTGCTTGAGCAAGCATCTGTGTAGATGGTCTCATGCGCATTAAATTTCTTGGTGAGAGCTGCCACCTCTCCAGAAATTCAAACACCTCATATGGGGTATTGGGGGGGGTGCTTGCATCAAGCAGGATCTGAATACATCCCCTAATACGGAGCCTGACCTCACGGGTAAGGGCACGGAGATAAAGGGTGAGGCTACGTGCATAGGCCTCCTCACCATCATCTGTAGTGACTCTGGACAAGTAATTCAGCACCCCAGTGTCCACATTGGTCCTGCTCTCTTGAATGGTGACCTGGCGCCTTCTTCTTATTCGCCGTGATGCTAGAGCAGCCTGTGGGGAGGGCCTGATCTGGGCAGTTGGGCTGCTGCTCAAGTTGCCCATCTCTTCCAGGATGGGTGAGGTTGCAGCTGCAGACCGTCCTGGTGGTGTGTTTTGTCGGGCAGCCATTGTGTGTTCTGGTGATGCCCCCTCTTCAGCCATCCTTCTTGTAGGGGGAGAAGATGGGCCAGCCACCTCATCCCCTACAGGATCTATAATGGGCTCTGCCTCTGAGGCCGTTCCTCGATCCGTAAGGTTGGATTGAGTTCTGTTATGAAATAGAACAGAGGCAAAAATACATCAATATTTTTGTCCCTGTAAAGTATTTGTGTAATGTATTTGTGTCATGTGGTGTGAGGTATGTACTTACGTTCTCAGAGCCAGAATTGGGGCGAGGAAGTTCAGCCGGTCATAGTATATATATTTGCGCTTTACATGGCCAGCATCCCCACTCCTGGACTGCTGCTGGCGTTCCCGGCGGTATTGGTCCCGGATGCTTCTCCACCGTTTCATCACATCTTCCACTGCAATGTGACAGGAAAGATTGTCAAAATCACATATTTGAGAGGTCACATTTTCTACCAGTAGTCTAGGCATGGGGCCTTATGGGGTGTGCTTTCTACCCATGGTGGCATATGTAATTGGGCCATACACAGGGTCTCATTAGCTCCCCTGAAAATAATTTTAGTGGCTAGGAGGATGAGGAGCTTGTGGCCTAAACCCCTAATAATTATGGCTGTGTGAAGCCACGTGTCACATCCTAATGTAACGGTCTCATGAGGCTAATAAAAGTACATGCACAGGAAGGGGGGGTGCTGATTGTAGATTCATTTTATAGCGCGCGCTAAGGTTAATGATGTTTTTATGGTTGCACTTACGAATTTTATGCTGCTCATCACGTGGTCTGTCACCAAAGTCATGGTACATCTGGCGACAGATGCGCCTCCATGACGCCTCCTTTCTTGTGCGGTTCGCATAGTTTGCGTCGCGTGGGTCCCATATTTCTGGACGCTCCTGCACCAGCACAATGAGCATCTCTACATTAATATATGTGGACGCCATGCTGCTGCTGTACTCCGTGGAGGCGTACTTCCTGGATGTCTGGAGCGCTTTTTGAGCTCATTTGCATGTCTACGCTTCCTGATGATGGATTGACCCATTTCCTGTTCACCAGCCAAAAGACCTGCGTATTGCTCGCAGGTCACACGTGTATTCCGTGTGTAATGCGTATTTTTTGCGCACCCATAGACTTGCATTGGCGTACTACGGGCGTAGTACGCTGACAATCGCAGCATGCTGCGAGTGGCACGGAGCGTAGGATACGGAGGAGAAATATACGCCTGGTGCGAGTGACCCCATAGAAAATCATTTGTCCGTGTCTAATGCGTGCTTTTAGCGCCTCTCACTCTCCCGTATTCCTCGCCAGTGTGACTCCGGCCTTAGTGTGCAAACTGCAGAGCAGATGGCTCTGCAAGATTCAGCCTGTGTGAGGTAATGTAACAAAGTGGCACGGGGTGGTTGGCGCGGACGAGTCCACTACAGCAGAATCAGTCCACCCCCCACCCATTGCACATAAACTGTCAGTTCTAATCACAGAGTCACAGTGGGTTACTCAGTCCTGCAGCTGTTCTCCACAATGTGACGACATCCTCCGGATGAACCACGCTTCACACTGTATAGGGCCCAACAGTGGCAACTTGTATTTTAATAAAAAAGATGTAGAAATAATAAGAGACGGATGATTCCTATTCTGTCCCTAGACACAGCAACGGCTGAATGCAGTAAAGTCTATGACTCTCAGCAAGCTCTCCAGAGCTAAAAGTCTCTGGTGGGGTACTGTACATATCAAGTCTTTGTGCCCAACAGGTCTGGGAGCCTATGTCCTCCCCAGCCAGGGGTCAGCTCCGTCCCAGACGGGGGTCCCTTCTGTCCCAGACAGGGACACATGTCCTGCCTCAGGCACTCATGCCTGGGCTCTGAGCAGGAAAGAGGAGCTTCCTGCTCCCAAGAGGCTGCTCACTCCCTCCACAAAGTTAACCCCTAATATCCCTAACTCTACAACAGTACATACAATGGGGGAATACAGGAACACTACACAGAACATTGCAAACACAGCACACTAATACATACAATACAGTACCATACAGGTGGAGCGCCCACCAGGGCCGTGGGGATGCTCGGTACCCGGCCGGTTCTTAAGGAGATGTGTCACGGTGGCAGTGACCCGGTCTGTGGCCCTGGGCATCCAATAAAAATGATGATAAAAGGGGAATAAAGTTTATAAGATATAGTTTGTGACGCCACCTGTGGTATTCGGCAAGGGATAGCCGACACTGCTTAAAGAGACCGCTGGGGCTGATGGTGATGCAGCAGAGTTGGTACTGCTCTACAAAGGTAGAGCTTAGTCCCAGCGCACTTGTGATGTTAAAAATAGTGGTGATGGTTGCAGTGCAGAGTGGATGGTGCAGTAAATAACTCTGAGGACACAGCAGGGTGCAGTCTTCACACTTTTACTTACGGTTCGTGGTGCAGTCCAGGGCACTGATTACAGATGGTAATGGATCATTCCATGGTAACTTACGTTACAACACCGTTAGTAACTTAGGTTACAAAAAGTTTACTTCTCATATGAAGTAATGTTATTGTAACGTAAGTTACCCTCAGCTTTGTAACTTAAGTTACTACATTGTGTTGTAACGTAAGTTACCAAGTAATAACACTGTATTTTGTATTTAATTTGTATTCTTGAAAAATCAAACTGTGTTGAAATCTATTGAGAATAGTTTAATGTACAATATACATTCACTCATTTTTGTGCCTGCAAAGAACAGTCTGTAGCCATTAATAACTCAGTTTTTGGCTTGTTAATGTAACGTAAGTTCCCCTAAGCCAGATGGTAACATAGTAACATAGTTTTGAAGGCTGAAGGAAGACCTTATGTCCATCTAGTTCAGCCTATTTTTAGTGCAGCTGTTCTGCATTGTTGATCCTGGGGAAGGCAAAAAACCCACAGAGTAGAAGCCAATTTTCTCCATAGGGAAAAAAATTCCTTCCCCTAAGCTGGGTCAACCATCTACCTATAATATTATATTATTCGTAACCTTCTATACTGTTACTCACAAGAAAAGCATCCATTCCTTTCTTACATTCATTCAGTGAGTTGGCCATCACCACTTCCTCAGGAAGAGAATTCCAGAGCCTCACTGCTCTTACCGTGAAGAACCCTCTTCTATGCTGGTGCAGAAATTGTCTTTCCTCCAAACGAAGAGAATGCCCCTTTGTTCTTGTCACAGTCCTTGGTACAAACAGTTCATTGGAGAGATCTCTGTATTGCCCTCTGATATACTTGTACATATATATTAGGTCTCCCCTAAGTCTTCTCTTTTCTAGAGTAAATAGACCTAATTTTGATAACCTTTCCGGGTATTGTAGTGAACCAACTCCATTTATCATTTTAGTAGCCCGCCTTTGAACCCTTTCAAGTTCAGTAATGTCTTTCTTGAGCACCGGCGTCCAAAATTGCACACAATACTCCAAGTGTGATCTGACGAGTGATTTGTACAGAGGGAGAATTATGTTTTCATCTCGTGTCCCCAGACCTCTTCTAATGCATCCCATGACCCTATTTGCTTTAGTGGCAGCTGCCTGACACTGGGCACTCAAATTTAGCTTCTTATTGACTAAGATGCCTAAGTCTTTTTCCATGTCTGATTTCCCCAGCAGTTTCCCATTTAGTAAGTAATTGTAGCATCTGTTTCTCCTTCCCATGTGCATAACCTTACACTTATCTGTGTTAAACCTCATTTGCCATTTTTCAGCCCAATTCTCCAATTCACTCAAATCTGTCTGTAGTTGCAAACTAACAAATATGAACCTAGCACTCAACTTAAAGGTATTTGTAAGGCGGTTTATTGTAGTACACGAAAAAAGACGTTTCGGTCAATGTGACCTTCTTCAGTTACGGTGGACACCGCATCTGGAGGCACGTTTGCCCCTCTCCTATATACTGACAAGCTCATTACCTTATAGAGATCATTCTCCTCAATGCCTAAAGCACCATTGTCCTTTCTGATAGATGCCTATAAGCTCTACACAATCTATATACCACACGTAACTGAAGAAGGTCACATTGACCGAAACGTCTTTTTTCGTGTACTACAATAAACCGCCTTACAAATACCTTTAAGTTGAGTGCTAGGTTCATATTTGTTGCTTTAACGGTTTGGGAACCTAACCTTAGCACCATCTTGAGTTGGGCTCACGGCAGTGGCGTAGCGTGGGGGGGGCGGGGGGGGCGGTCCGCCCCAGGCGGCACGTGTGTGGGGGCGGCGCGGCAGCAGCAATTCAATTCCTCTCCTCTGACTGGGAGAACAGCGCGGACTCCGCGGAGGCACAGTGCAGGCGCTTTCTACCTTCTACGCCACTGCCTTGCTGGACTCGGACTCGGAGCCCCGGCTGCTTTCCGCTCCTGAGCCGGTGCTGGGCGGAGGTGTTGGCCGCTCGGGGCTGGTTGTTCGGTCGGAGCTGCCAGAAGAACACGTGGCGTGTGGCTGAGGTGACGCAGGAGGAGCGGATCCCGGGACACAGGAGCCGGTGAGTGAGGGGGACGGCGGGAAGCGCTGCCCAGCCTGCCCATGATGTCTGTGAGGGGAGGGAGACACCGCGGTATGTGATTGCCCCTTGAATTTCATTCCATCATGTAATGTTATGCTACAGGGGGCGGCATGTAGGTAATTACTCCCTCTCCCCCATTTACTAATTCTAAAGTTGAGGCTCCCTAATCCTTGGAGTTGGATTGCCTACATCTTCATAAAGCTGATATTATGCAAAAGAGTTGGGCTCTGTAGGGAGAGGACATGGGGGCTGTGCAGAGGAGGACATGGGGGGGCTCTGTAGGGAGAGGACATGGGGGCTGTGCAGAGGAGGACATGGGGGGGCTCTGTAGGGAGAGGACATGGGGGGCTGTGCAGAGGAGGACATGGGGGGCTCTGTAGGGAGAGGACATGGGGGGCTGTGCAGAGGAGGACATGGGGGGCTCTGTAGGGAGAGGACATGGGGGGCTGTGCAGAGGAGGACATGGGGGGGCTCTGTAGGGAGAGGACATGGGGGGCTGTGCAGAGGAGGACATGGGGGGGCTCTGTAGGGAGAGGACATGGGGGCTGTGCAGAGGAGGACATGGGGGCTCTGTAGGGAGAGGACATGGGGGGCTGTGCAGAGGAGGACATGGGGGGCTCTGTAGGGAGAGGACATGGGGGGCTGTGCAGAGGAGGACATGGAGGGCTCTGTAGGGAGAGGACATGGGGGGCTGTGCAGAGGAGGACATGGGGGGGCTCTGTAGGGAGAGGACATGGGGGGCTGTGCAGAGGAGGACATGGGGGGGCTCTGTAGGGAGAGGACATGGGGGGCTGTGCAGAGGAGGACATGGGGGGGCTCTGTAGGGAGAGGACATGGGGGGCTGTGCAGAGGAGGACATGGGGGGGCTCTGTAGGGAGAGGACATGGGGGGCTGTGCAGAGGAGGACATGGAGGGGCTCTGTAGGGAGAGGACATGGGGGGCTGTGCAGAGGAGGACATGGGGGGCTCTGTAGGGAGAGGACATGAGGGGGCTCTGTAGGGGGAGGACATGGGGGGGCTCTGTAGGGAGAGGACATGAGGGGGCTCTGTAGGGGGAGGACATGGGGGGGCTCTGTAGGGAGAGGACATGAGGGGGCTCTGTAGGGGGAGGACATGGGGGGCTGTGCAGGGGAGGACATGGGGGGGCTCTGTAGGAGGGACATGGGGGACTGTGCAGGGGGTACATGGGGAAGCTGTGTAGGGGAGGACATGGGGGGCTGTGCAGGGGAGGACATGGGGGGCTGTGCTGGGGGGTACATGGGGAGGCTGTGTAGGGGAGGACATGGAGGGGCTGTGCAGGGGGGTACACGGGGGAGGGGGGCTGTGCAAGGGGAGAACATGAGGGCTCTGTAGGGGGTGTACTGTGGGTCTGTGCAGGGGGAAGACACGTGGGTCTCCTTACACTGTTTTATGGTGCAGCTCTCGGCAGGGCAGTGGTTGAGGTTCAGTAGGGTCATCACGCTAATACATACACATATATATATAGAGAGAGAGAACTGCAAGAAGATGAAAGTCTAGAAATTTAGAAATAATAACAGCAGAGTTAGTAGTAGACTAAAAATTAGATCTTTGAGTGTAGTGTGGGCTCTTCGGATTCTTCCGGATTATCAGCGACCAAAGGGGCGGCAAATTTTTCGACCGCCCCGGGCGCCACAAACAGTTGCTACGCCACTGGCTCACGGTGTTCTTTCTGTAGTTGCAAACTGTCCTCCTTTGTGTTAACTACCTTACATAGTTTTGTATCATCTGCAAATACTGATATTTTACTGTGTAAGCCATCCACTAGATCATTAATAAATATATTAAATAGTAGGGGGCCCAATACAGAACCCTGTGGTCCCCCACTAGTAACCCTGGCCCAATCTGAGTATGCACCATTAATAACCACTCTTTGTTTTCTATCACTAAGCCAGCTACCTACCCATCTACACACATTTTCCCCTAGCCCAAGCTTTCTCATCTTACTTACCAATCTTTTATGTGGGACAGTGTCAAATGCTTTAGAGAAGTCGAGATAAATGACATCCAATGATTCTCCTTGGTCCATTTGAGAGCTTACATCCTCATAGAAGCTGATCAGGTTAGTCTGACAGGAGCGATCCTTCATAAATCCATGTTGATATGGAGTTTAACATTTATTAACATTGAGATATTCCATAATGGTATCCCTTAGAAACCCTTCAAAAATTTTACCCACAACAGATGTTAAGCTTGCCGGCCTATAGTTTCCAGGTTCCCTTTTACACCCCTTTTTGAATATTGGTACCACATTTGCTTGCCGCCAATCAAAAGGAACAGACCCTGTTTCTATAGAGTCTTTAAATATAAGGAATAGAGGCCTGTCTATCACATTACTTAACTCCCTTAATACCCGAGGGTGAATGCCATCAGGGCCTGGTGATTTGTCAATTTTAATCTTACTAAGGCGGTTTTGCACTTCTTCCTGGGTTAGGCAGGTAATACTTAATGGGGAGTTTACATTATCACTCTGCATTTCCCCTGGCAAATCCTTTTCCTGTGTGAACACTATTGAGAAAAAAGTATTTAAAACATTTGCTTTTCCCACATCGCTCTCTATGATTTCACCCTCATTGTTCTTTAAAGGGCCGACACCATCAATTTTAATCATTTTACTGTTTATATAATTAAAGAATAGTTTGGGGTTTGTTTTACTTTCCTTAGCAATGAGTCTCTCAGTTTCCACTTTTGCTAAATGTATTTGTTTTTTACACATTTTATTTTTTTCTCTATAACTTTTTAATGCTTCTTCATTGCCTTCTTGTTTTAACTTCTTAAATGCCTTACTCTTGTTATTTATTGCCCTTTTTACATCCTTATTTAGCCACATCTGTGTTCTCCTGTTCCTAGCCCTTTTATTTCTGTACGGTATGGCTAGCTAGCAGTGGGCATGTAAAACTGATTTAAATATGTCCTCCTTACTACACTGTTCTCTGAGGTCCTTCCTGCCTGAAGCTATGCTCAGTCCTCTGTTCCTTACTGTTCTTTAGTCCTTGCCTGTATGGCAGGCAGCTTGAGGCTTTTACAGGTGTCACTCCTTCGTGGTGGCTCCGGCTCTGGTATGCTGCTGTGCCTTGAGGTGTGTGATGAGGCCTGCAGTCTCCTGCCCTCCGGATTTGGCTGCTGGGATTGTTGTACCCGTGCAGCCACTTCCCTGGGGTGAGCTTGGTCACAGCTCCAATCCCCAGGCTTCCCTAATCTTCCACTTTCCTCTCTCTTCACTCTGCTCTTGGGACAAGCTCCTCACAGCTCCTGTCCCCTGTACAGACTCTCACAGACTGACTAACCTCCAGGCCAGAATTAAGAAGGAAGCTTTCCTGATACCAGGTTTTGAGCTCCCCCTTCTGGTCTGGAGTCAGGAAAGGTGTTGTATGCTGGTGTTATCTGGCTAGGGAAACCCAACTTGCTTCCAGGCATGACATCACCCCCTGTGAGGGAGGCAATGCCACTGTGGCAACCGGACTCCTGGGGTACCACACGGGTACATAACATTAATACAGTGAAGTGCATGGGACCAGCACATAGGAGAGAGGGGAAGCAATGGGGTTCTCCGCCACCTCCTTACAGTAACACGGAGCCAAAAGGCCTGGCACCCCTCAGCGTAGCACGGTGGTGCAGTCGCCACAGCAACAGGTCTCTGATATGGACTGTCTTGATTCCCGGCTGCGATACGGAGGATACCGTTTGTTTTTTCTGTTTTTGAGTATGTTGGACATTAAAGAGACTTTGTTTTGAACTTTCCTGTGGTCACTGCCTGTCTGTCACACTGCACCAACCCGCTTGCACTACAGTCATTATTTTACATCATTATTTGTAAGCAAAAAACAGGAGTGGAACAATCAGAGGATTATCACCCACTCCTGGTTTTGGTTTAGAAATACGGATGTAAAATACTGACCAAATACTGAACGTGGGAACGTGGCACAACAGCTAAAAAAGAAAGTGTAGGTGTCTGGAGCCCTAACGACTCGTGGGCGCCACATAGAGACAAATATTCCAGCCATTCATGTCTTAGATAGGAATATCCCTTTAAGCCATCAACTTTTGGAGCTTTAGCAAACTACTATATCCTAGCTCAAGGGAGAAAAACAAGATTGTTTTCAGTGCAATTATCAGAATTTAGGTTACAGGATTTGGAAGAGTCATAAAATTTAATGCCGAGGTTCCTGCAAGTGACACTCATGAAAGAGCTTCTCATATCGTTCACATGGTTTTGCATGAAGTCATTTTCATGCGGGCAGATCAGTTTTCTGCACACCCTGTTAGAACGCTACCGTCGGCCTCTCCCCTGCCTGAAACGGCTGCTTACAGAGAACAATAGACTGTATTCAATAGCAAGGCACAGGGAGGGTTTGTGTCCCTTGAAGCAATTTGTCTGAAGAGCACAAAGGACGAGATGCGGAATGTAAAGTTGTCTGAGCCTTTTAATCCGTCGTTGCTGCATTCTGTAGCCTGTAGCCATTTATAATATTGGTTGTTACTGTATATTGTAAGGGATGATTTTTTTTGATAACACTCTATATTTTATCATACGGTCATATAAAGTAAACCTACAATTCATGTCTGAAAGGTTTTGTCCACTACTTTTATATTGACACCCTATCTCAGTGTTTCGCAAACTCCAGTGCTCACGGCCTCCCACAGGTCATGTTTTCAGGATTTCCATCGTGTTCCACATGTGATGAGACAATTCCTGATGCCTTGATGATACTTCCATCACCTGGGCAATGCTAAGAAAATCATGAAAACATGATCTGTTGGGGGCTTTGGGGACTGGAGTTTGGGAAACACTGCCCTATCCGAAGGATGGGCCAAATTCAAAAGATTTAAGGCCAGCACTGGTAGATAAAACTATATTGCTTCATCCAGAACTCTATCGCGTTTCAGTCCTTGTAAAAGGCAAATTTAACAAAAAAATGTATGCTAAATAAACATCTAAAGCCAAGAAGATCCAATCGCAACACGTGTAATGGAACTTCAAGACGTCATTGAAAAACAATGGATTCGCAATGGATTCGCAATATGTAAGTTAAATGAGTTGCCCTATTTCAAAAAATTCCAGTCCCCAGGCACAGTTTTTTAGAAAAAAAACTGTGCTTACCACCTCCCCACTCTACTAGTCTAGCTATCTATTCCACCACTGCTCTCGGTATCTGATATGGGCTGCAGCATTGATATCACGTTGACAGCGGTGCAGCCAATCAGCTCAAGGACCTGTTTCGGCTACACAGGTTCCTTCATGTATCACAAAGTTTTGCCGAGCTATGAATGTTTTGATAAATCTTAGACAAAAATGAAACATTTGCATCAGTGATAATGAGAGGTGACCTCCACCATGCCTAGTGAGGAGCATCACCAGTGCCGGCCTTGGGTAAATGTCTCTACAAGAGCCGTATTTATTGTAGATTTTGCTGTCAAAAACAATAAGAATCAACAATAAATGATCTACCGATGAACTTCTTCATTAACATTGGACGTTTTTTCTACCATCGCCATGACACTAGCAAATTTTCAGGATAAATGAGCCTTCAGCCAGAAACGATGGTTGGTTTTTGCTTTGATTTTGTACCTCCGGAGCCGAGCTTATCATCATCAGCTAAGTATGTGCTAAATGATCTTTGTTTCTATGGAAACGCTAAAAATAGTTATAATTGATTCCCCCAAGTAAGATGAACATTCATTAAACCCTTAGTGATCGAGTCAATTTTGACCTTAATGACCTACCCAAATTTTTTAAATCTGACCAGTGTCACTTTATATGGTATTAACTCTGGATCGTTTCAGCGTATCCCAGTGAGTTTGTTTATTCGTGACACATTGTACTTTATGTTGGTGGTTAATTTAGGTTGAGTTTTTTTTACAATTATAGGATAAAATATTGGAAAATTCTCCAAACGTCTGGACACCAACTGTGATGGAAAACCTACTTGATTTTTTCTGACTGTCCCACAGGCCTGTGTATTTTCAGCATGGATGAATTTGTATAGGGGGGATACTTGTGTACTAATTATTGGTGTTCACATGGTACCCTTGATGTAGGAGTGGCATCATTAGCTCCCAGACAATTTTACCAGTCATGCCAATTGTCAGGGGGCAGTTTAGTGGGTTTATTTGGAGGTCCCTACCTTCATAAATGAGAAAGGTGCATGTGTACCCCGATGCGCGCTCACACATTTTAGAAAGCTTGATGCCCCATTTGGCTAGTTTGGAGAGGATGAATTGGCGAAATGACAGACGGCCCTTGAAACTCATAAAGGACACGTCAACTGCAACAATTTGTCCAAGGGCATAGGAACTTAAAAATAAATGCTTTAGAATGGAAATTAGGGGTTTCAATTTATTTAGGTGATCATAGTTGGGGTCATTTCTTGGGAATTATCACTAAGATGAAGGAATCTCTTTAGGGTTTCACAATGGGTTCAGGACATAACAGCTGCAAATACACGGGTGCTGTGGGCAGTTTTTGTTGCCCAATAGAAGCAGAGAGTGTTTTTTTTTAACTAGACCCATATTGAGGGTAATGCCCCCAACATTGGTTTCATTTCAAGGACGCTTGTGGGGATACATGAATGGGAATGGAGGGATCTGGGATTTTTGTAAATATATTATCAGACAGATAAATTTGTTTGGTGGGTAATTAATTGTAGGACTTCAAAAATTTGGAATCTAAGGAGTAAGGATTCCCTTTATGGAGAGTGGCATGCCAGGTCTGACATGCCAGTATGAGGAGACTTAAATGCCTTGCATGCTCCTCTGGGAAATTAAATATGCAAATTTTCTCTTCAGAGAGGAAGAGGACTAGAACTCTAGCGCCACCCATTGGAAGAAGCCATATTTCAAGGCTCGGTAAAGGGTTGATAATGACTTTTAGGATTGCTACTTCCTATAGGTAGCTCTAGAGTTCTAGTCCTCTTCCTCTCTGAAGAGACAATTTGCATACAAATTTGGGAAAAATCAAAAAGGGGGTGAATTTAGTGACATCTACTTTTATACCAGGGGCTGCTAAAAAGGGGAAATTTGTGCGGAAAAGGAATGGTCGGGATCCCACAATGGAGGGGGAATTGCAGAACCTGATCCTGCCTTGGACATTTTAGTAGTGACGATTGACTCCGCTACTATCAGGCTGAGGGATCCTGTAGAGGAAGAGGAGTCGTCACTGGCTGAAAACACATCTGCTTCAGAACCGTCAGAGCAAAGTAGGGTTTACAGTACTGTATGATCGCTCTGTGGTAAATGTTCTGCGGGCCATTATTTTATTTTACGCCTTCCTAACAAAAAAAAATAAACCTAATCTTGTTTTTTTCTTTTATATAATAACCCTAATTCTAGCCCTTACGCTTTTTAATGTGCATTGGCAGTTGTTAAGGGGTTAAAAAAGTTAGATCTGATTTGAGTCTCAAAATAGGATTTTTTTTTAAGTACACTTAGGGTGTGTGCACACGCTGCGGATTCTTCTGCGGTTCCGCAGCGGATTTGGCCGCTGCGAGTCCGCAGCAGTTTCTGCTGCGGTGTACAGTACCATTATTCCCTATGGGAATAAAAAACCGCAGTGCAGACGGTGCGGACTTTTCCGCGTGGTTTTTCTGCGGTTTTGAAACTGCAGAAAGAATTGACATGTCAATTCTTTCTGCGGAATCCGCAGCAGTTTACCATCTCCTCCATTGTGGAGATGAAAAACCACAGGGCAAAACCGCAGAGCAATCCGCAGGTAAAACCGCAGGTCTTTTGACCTGCAGATTTACCTGCGGATCCGCACAGCAATCCGCAGCATGTGCACGCAGCCTTACAGTTGATTTATGGTTGTGGCAGATGGTTGGCACCGTAACATGCTAGTTCATACCTTCGGACTGTCCCAGGTTTACCAAGACTGAATTCAATTTTCAGTCATAGTGTGACACAACTCTTTTGTTGGAATACCCGGGACAGGGGCTCTTTCCCTGTCCTTAACGCTAGGGGCGCCCTAGCTATCCCTGCTCCCCGGATTGCTTCTAATGGTGAAGATGCCAGGGTCACAGACCTTGCTGAACTACTAAATCAGCCCTATATCGGTCCCTTCCTACACACAGGGAAATGGGTAGTAATAGTGTATATATGTACGCAAACCAGACTAACAAGGGAGGATGTACAGGAATAAATGAAATGCCAAACATAAAATTATGCACTCGCAAACAACAGAGAGGTACACCAGAGAGAAAAGGAAGGAAAACCAATTAAGAGAGGATGAGGATTTGAACGCAGATGATAAAAACAAAATGAGCAAATACCCCACGGTAAATAAATAACTGAATAGTAATAGCGCATGTAAATAACAAGAGGGACTTAATTGACACTATTTTGATAAAAAAAAAGCTGTTATATAGCTACAGTGTGAATCTGTTCTTACACATTGCATTTATACCAACTTATGTTCCGGCTTATTTCTTTGGTTTTGCTGTAGTTTCTTATAATTTTTTTTTTACAAACAGGGGCGAGGTCCCCCTTTGAGCCAGACATTCATCTATATAGCTTCCTATGGACAGGTGGCTGCATAGTCAGACCTGGGTCCTATTCTGCCCCCATTTATATTGAGGTCGGCTGACACAAAGTGAGGTTTTGTATACTAGAGATAGGACCATCCCGATCAGGTACACCTTGTACACCTTTTACGCTTTTTTGATCAAAATAGTATTAACTAAGTCCCCTATGGTATTACATGCATATTTGCTCATTTTGTTGTTATCTTAGGTTTTGTCTGTGAAATGGCCGCAGTGTGAACGTGCTCCTACACATTGCATGTATGCCATTTCTTTTGGCTTTGTATTATATAGGTACAAGTTCCCTAGGGAGACTAATTAGAAAAATAAAAAAAAATAACAGTAAAACTTCCCAGTGCTCTATTTTTAACCGGAAAGTTATTAAAATGTAAGAAATATATGTATATATATACAAAAAAAATCTGGTATTGCCTAACTGTCTGAACTAATAACATGTTATAACATTTATATTTCATTTCATTAAAAAAATGAAAAAAAGAATGCATCTGGTCACTCCACCTTAAAAATGGGCTAAAAAATGGTGAAAATGGGAAAAAATTAGTAATAATAATAATAAAAATTAATAATAATAAAAGAAAAAAGAAGCTAAAAAAAGGTGAAAAATTGGAAATAATAATAATAAAAAGGGGCTGAAAAGGTGAAAAAGTGGGAAAAAATTAATAATAATAATAATAATAATAAAAGAAAAAATGGGCTAAAAAAGGAGAAAATGGGAAAAATGATGATAATAGTAATAATAATAATAATAATAATAATAATAATAAAAATAAAAAATGGGCTAAAAAGGTGAAAAATGGGAAATAATAATAATGAAAAAGGGGCTAAAAAAGGTGGAAAAAGTTGTGAAATAATAATAATAATAATAATAATAATAATCATAATAATAATAATAAAAGCTAGTACTCGTGGAAGCCAAATAAAAATTGAAAGCGAAGTGGTGTCATACCCCATATCCGCCAGTAGGTGGAGCTTACTTGCTTTCTGAAGCCATTATCGATGAGCTCGATATTCCCGAGCATCCCGCTTGTTCCACGCGTTTCCAGTCGTGGCCCCGCCCCCTCCTGTGGATAGGCGGGCGGCTGCTCCGGTCTATCTCCCAGGGATGCCGCTGATGCCGCTCGGGGCTGGCACAGTGGAGACGCCGCCGCCGTCACTGTCGGTCGGGCAGCAGCTGGCAGCGCACAGCCCGGTGTCACACGGTCACCCTGTCAGCTAGAGGCGCCGGGAGCGCTGCACCACGCACCGCCTCAGCGAGGAAGCCGACGGGCGGCACCCGGAGCCCTCTCCCCGGGGACGGAGGAAGGTGCGGGGGGAGAGGAGCAGGATGGATCTGTCTCCGGGAGGGGACTCGTTATCCAGCGGACATGACTTGTTCCGCAGCTTCCCGGACTCCGAGGAGCTGGAGTCCCCGTGCCCCGGCGGGATGCTGGAGCGGATCCTGATGGAGTCGGTGTGTCAGCAGCAGGGCTGGATGCGGGTGTACGGTGAGAGTCGTGCGATCTGATCGGCGGCCGATGTTATTCTCCTCTGTAGTGGCGGCTCATTGCCTTATAGATTGCCATCCATTGAGCCGGCTGTGCCTCCGGGCGCTGGTCACACTGGTGCGGCTTCTCCACCTTTTGGGGATCATTTTATTTATTTTGCAGAAATGTATGTATTTGGGGCAAAAAAAATCAGTTTGACAATTGCGTTTTATTGAACACGTTGCACCGTCGGCCTCCTACAGCCTCTGCGCCTTGCACTGTCCAGTGTCAGCCGCAGAATGAGTCAACGGAGAACCCATCAGTGAGCTCCTTATGGCAAAGCTTGTCATTTTTATCTACTCTGAGCTGATTTATGGCCACAGATCACATACAAGGTAGGAAAAAATGAGCCTGTAAGAGCAAAAAAATAAAATAAAAATATATATATATATTATGGTCCGCGAGGGTAAACTACCCCTTTTACATTGATTTTGATGGCATGATGACCAAAAAGAAGCTTGTGGCTGTTCTTATCTCGCCCATTTTGTGTGGGGCTGAGGTTGCAGAAGTTTGGGGCACTGATTTTTTTAAGTTTTGACCTGTCGCCTGATGAGGTGCAAGTTATATGGACACAGAAGACAGGGCGGTGTGCTGGGACTTGTGGTCCCTTGTCATCTAATGTAACATAGTGCTTGTCATCCATATGCTCTCTGGGTCTTAAAAGGGAGAACAATGCTAAATCTTTCATCTTGACTGGTTCGCCTCCGTTTTTAGACCCCCGTTATGGGGGCCGGTGCGTGCCCGGACCTCCGCTCTGTGTGCCCGGACCACCGCTCTGTGTGCCCGGACCACCGCTCTGTGCAGAAGCCGCATATTTAGTGCCTGGAGTTGGATCAGATCTCAGCCAGACGCACCAGAGAGACCTGCAATGTATCAGTCATTGTTTGTTTGTTTATTTCTTGTGATTAGTCCTTTCCTCTCCCCACCTGCTGTGAATCCTGCGAGCTCTTGGCGGCGGTGTCGCCGGTCCTTATACGATGGAGAAGCTCTGCACATTGACTTTATTATTGACCGCTCTGCAGACTCCGATCCCATCTTCATTTCCTATCGGACGCTTTTTTTTTTTTTTCTTTTTAGCTTAATTAAGCTCAGTCCCCGCACCCGGCATTAGCAGAGAACACCCTTTTTTATTTCCTTTTGGCCACAACACACCCGCAAGTGATTAAGTCACATATGTGTTGGCAATTCCTATATTCTAGCAATTGTCAGAATCCGTTTCTGAAAATAGCAGCGCGTTTTGCGGCTTTGGGAACGCCGACCGCTCGGATTTCCTCCGAAAACCATCAAAGTGTGAAGAGAAGAATGGGAATGGTGCAGAGACCTTGACAAGGTCAAAGTACGTCTTCAGTTATCTGTCGGCGCCAGCGGGATCACTTTTTGGATGCTTTGGTATTCGGTGGCAGCTCTGGTGGGCTCCAGTGCTTGCTTGATATGAGACTGTGCCTATTATCGAGCGGCTGAGGGTCAGTGTTAGCGTTACAGTAGTCCACGGTGTATTGTTACCTGTTTTCAGAGACGTTACAGTGGTCAGGTGCATCCCAGTGATGAGTGAACGCTCGGGTAAGGTGTTATCCAAGCCGACTGTCTTCGGCGTGCTCGAATAATATGTCCCAAGTCCCTGCGGTTCCATCTCTTGGTTCAACAGTCGACTGTCTAACAAACCGGCAATCCCTGCATGTGTTGCGGCCATCGAACAGTCGCGAGAGATGCAGGCGCGCGGGGGGCACTCGAGCATATTATTTAAGCATGCCGAAGACACTTGGGTAGCACCCGAGCATGCTCAGATAACACCTTATCTGCGCACGTTCGCTCATCTCTAATCATCTCCTTATAGGACGGCCATGCATGGTGTATTCACATTGATTGGACTTGGAGTCGTGTTCTTAGAACACCTGATAGCTGAATAATTACATTACCTTTTAAGACATGTAAGAATGAAAATTTATATTGATAGCTCTGGATTTGGGATTCTCCCAAATAGGCATTTATAGATTGGAATCCCGGCTCATTTTGGGCTTAGGTGTTCAGTGCGTGGTCTTCATATCACCAACCTTCTGCTCCTCTGTAGAATGGGGAAGAGTATGGAAGGTTGGTAAATCTGTCATCATGGAAACGCATTAGTCTGGATTGGAGCAGTGTAGACACTTTGGTACGTGTGAGATCGGTAGGTAAAACTTCGAAACGCGTTGACTACAGCAAAACCGCATGTACTTTCTGTCTGGATTTGGGTTGAGTATATGGGATATCAGCAGGGCAGATTATTCTCAAATCCTCCTTATTTGTGAGATTGGTGGTTAGCACTGTAGCTTTGCAAATCTGGGGTCTTAGGTTCCCTGTGCGAGAACAATATGTGGGCCATTGCAGTCCAATATGTCATCATAAGGCATGATTCCACCTGCTTTGGGGGTAGAAATGGGCCCCTGGTTGCACCAATGATATGTCCGCCCCCGCTGGGTTGATATCCAACCCAGAACAACATCTGCAAGGAGTTTGTATGTTCTCCCTGTGTTTGCTGGGGTTTCCACCGGGTTCACCGGTTTCCTCCCACATTCCAAAGACATACTGATAGGGAATATAGGTTGTGAGTTCCAATGGGGACAGTGATGATGATGTCTGTGAAGCGAGTGAAATAAATGCTGCAATCAAGAAGTTACAAAGTTTTGTATTTTTTTTTAAAGATGGAAAGAAAAAAAAATGTTTCCAAAAGCGCACGTCCCTATCTATCCACATTTTTATTATTTCGTGTTCTATGGCTTGCGATGTGTCGTGCTCCAGGGTTATTGCCTTAAGGTTAAATTACGTTTCTCTTGAGATATTTCAGATAATTTAATAATCCAGTTTTCTGTTTATTCCAGATAAAAGGAGATATTTCTATGTCACCTGCAGGGTTGTTCCTAGCTCGCCTCCTGCCATGTTCACTGCTCTTATCGGTCTCCAGACCCGGCAATATCAATATATTGTTTAATATCCCTGAGTAAATGTTGTGGAAGGCTTCTCTGCAGCGTATCACATGTTACACGACAGTGAACCCTGATCCTGGCCGCTTTCTTTACTGACATGAGCTTAATGTAAATATATCCTCCCGGGTAAACTTTACCTTCGCCTATTGTCTGCCTCTCGCTGGGTGGGTCGCACCAGCAATTCAGATACCAAGGCTGGGATTATAAGGGGCTACTGTCATGTCAGATGCCAAAAGAGCTGCATGCTTCCAAGCCGCGGGGGACCTCAGGAGCTGGACCCCAACCAATCGGCTGCAGCCTCTAGGACATATTATAAAAAAAAATCTTATGAGATGATAGATACAATTTTGGCCACATTCAGTATGAATACAAATACTGATGTAAGATACTGACCAAATGCTCAATATGAACGTTTCCTTAAACTGAAGAGGCAGGAAAAGACAAAGTGTACGGTAAATTGCTCGGTTCCTTATTAAACAATTGGTTATTCATTAATTACAAAAAAGGAATGGGAACTACTGTGCTTGTATGAATACCCCTATCCTCTTCTGTAGAAGTGACTTGTCCGCCCGTGAGTCATCTCCGAGTCATAGCCACTGTTAATGAGCGGCAGCCAAAACTTAGTCGGAGCTCTGCGTAGCTAGTGGTGGCGAGAAGCGAGTCTGAGGCTTTATTCGCACGTCGTAGTTTTTGATCAGTATTTCATCAGGATCGTCTTCTCAAAGGCAGGTGTCAGTCTTTCAATTCTACTTTTCCACGCCTGGTTTTGGCTTACGAATACTGGGCAAATGCTGATAGTGTGAACGTGGCCTTATTGGACATCTTGCTGTAGGCTTTGTTGCAGCAGTCCTGCAGATTTGCCGACGTTTCATTGCTAAAGGTGAAAAGTCTGCAACAAACAAAACGGACATGCTGCGGCAGTCGGTTTCCTCTGCGGATTCACGAGTTAAATTTTGTAAAACCTGGCGGTGTAACTCGCAGCCGATCTTCGGTCTGAAAATTTGGATGGGAAAATGCGCTCCTTATCAGAGCCACGTGAACTAGTGATGAGCGGATGTGAACAGATAAGGCGTTATCTGAGCATGCTCCTGTGCTGACCGAGCGCATTCAGCGTGATCGAAAAATATGTTCGCGTCCCCCGCGGCTGCATGTCTCGCTGCTGTTCGACAGCCGCAACGCATGCCTGTTTGTTAAGCGATCCCTGCATGTGTTGCGGCTGTCGAATAGCAGTGAGACATGCAGCTAGGCGGGATTCGAACGTATTTTTCAAGCACGCCGCAGACACTCTGATAGCACCCGAGCATGCTCAGATAACACCTTATCCGGGCACATTCGCTCATCACTAATGTAAAAGCATCGTTAAAGTGACATAAATAATGGGGCAATGTCTGGTATTTCACCACTTTTTTTCATTCATTTAATGTTTCTGAGTTGGATAACCTCGGCAATAAATAATTACCGTATGTTGGAAGCTGCAGCCGGTTCCCTTTTACAGCAGTGGTATTTTCCATCTATATTGGAGATGTCAGCGTCCTGCCCTTTACTCCTCCATCCTCCATCGCATGCAGTCCACCATGCTCAGCTGCACAGAGAGATCTCCTGTGGTTTCATGGTGTATTATGTCGCTCTCGATGACAACTTCAGCAGCGGAGAAAGACTGTCAGGTCAGCAGTGCCGGGTAATGGATGGCCACAGCACACAGTTGGTTAATCGCCCTGCCCGGCCGGGGTTTATGACAGCTTGTCTCAGGCAGGCACATGGCTGTTTGCACAATGAAGTCAGCGGCTGGAGAAGACTATGTAAAACATAAGCAAATGTGCGCAAATCCTCGGTGACAAGAGGCAGTGTGAATAACACTGTAACCAGCGATGAGCGAACTTGATGGGTTAAAGTGTTATCTCAGCATGCTCGGGTGCTAAAAAAAGTATTTACCACTTGAAATCTACACCAAAAATGCGTCAAATAAGAAACTCGGCAAATGCACGATAATCGGAGAAGATTATTTGTTGTGTAAGCCTGCAGAAAAAAAATGCAGCATTTACGCTACATGTGAACACGGCCTTAGCGTACCTCTGGTCACGAAGTGGTGCTATGATAAAATGTATACAGGGGCTCCTTTTTGGACATGAGCACTGTAGAGCTGTTCACTGTTTTTGGCACCAAACTTTTTGGCACCGAATGCTCTCCTATAATTTGTGAAGGGAGTATAAGCTCTAGATGTCTTTACTGTAAAGGGTTATACCCTACCCTCAGAATAGTGGATAACCTGCAGAGATCCCAAAAACGGGGTTCTGCAGCCCCGTCCTGAATGGAGCAGAGCACTTACAGCACTTGGGCTGTTTCCGATAAATGGTGCAGAGGATCGAACATCTACACCTCCACGGCCCTTTGGGAAGGGGCTGCAGATCCCTGTCCTCGGGAGCTTCAGAACTCCGAGCTTGGGATCGCTTTGGGTCCCAGCCGTCGCCCCCTACCTTATCCTTTATATAGGGGATCTCTTCTTTTTGGGGAGGATTAACCCCTTTGTAAATGATGACTATGAACAGTACCAGCTTTCTGTCCATCGCAGACCCAACGTTGACCCCTGGTTGACTGTCCCGGTCTCAGCCAGCTGGCATCCTTCCACCAGCGGATTTCAGCGAGACGTTCATTTAGATCTGATAATGAATCCTAGTATCTGCTGGGAGATTACTGACTCTCCTGCACAATGGTTAACAAGCTTCTCTTGTTTAATCTGTACATTTGGGTGAAATTTCCATTTTTCATATCTTTCCAGTTTCACTAGGACGTTACAATCTGAGCATCCCCGGCGTGATTTGTCTTAGACATCGGAGAAGAAGCGATGGTTACTATAGAAACAGTACTGAAAAGCAGCACCAGATTGCATGTGTGGTTTGTGAAGCGGTCTTATTTGTGTATCCCTCCATGTGATGCTGTTACCGTGTGCCGTCCATGGGGTCGTTTTAAGTCGCTACCCTTGCCCGGGGAATGAATGGGGCTCTCTATGTAGATGGTGTGGATTCTGCAGTGTGCATTCCTGAAGAAAAGGCCGAGGCGTGCGAGGGAGCAGGAGGCGGCCGAGGCGTGCGAGGGAGCAGGAGGCGGTCGAGGCGTGCGAGGGAGCAGGAGGCGGCCGAGGCGTGCGAGGGAGCAGGAGGCGGCCGAGGCGTGCGAGGGAGCAGGAGGCGGCCGAGGCGTGCGAGGGAGCAGGAGGCGGCCGAGGCGTGCGAGGGAGCAGGAGGCGGCCGAGGCGTGCGAGGGAGCAGGAGGCGGCCGAGGCGTGGGAGGGAGCAGGAGGCGGCCGAGGCGTGGGAGGGAGCAGGAGGCGGCCGAGGCGTGGGAGGGAGCAGGAGGCGGCCGAGGCGTGGGAGCAGGAGGGAGCCTGGGGGGGGGCCGAGGCGTACAAGTATTCCTAGAGGTGACCTTATAAACAAAAGCTGTTCAGAAAATGAACAGGGCCTTTCCATGCTCTCAGGATTTTTCATTACCCCATTTTCGGGGGCCCCCCAGCAGTTAGCTATTTCTCAGGTATCCTGTGGATAGATGATAACTTGTTGAGTTGGGGTTAACCCCTTAATGAGTATCCATAAAGTCCACCCTCCGCAAACCGCTGTTCCGCACTACTTACCCCTCGTCCGTTCAGGACGCACGTCCTTTCGTGATCTTTCCATCATGTTATTAATCCATAGAAAAACTGTTATATTGTTTTTTTTCCTCCAGTGTAGTTTTGCATCTGCGGTAAATATATATCATTTTCTCTCACCTTTTCAGGTTTGGTGCTACAAAACAATTCATTTTTGGAAGCTATGACATGGCCTTTTCGATTAGTAGTCATGACAAGTAAGGTTTCCATGGCAACTGCAAATGACAGTTTTGCAAGTAAGAATAGAAGTCGGCAGCAATGCGGATTTTATATATTTTAATTATAAATTATAGTTTCCTAGTTCTTCCTTTGTCTTATAAGTATTGTTATAGAAGTGTTAAATTGAGAAGAAATGGTCAATTTCTGTCACATTTAGAAATCTGTCACACAAATATTTGCATTTCTTTTTCTTACAATTGTATCCATATATTCTTGAATGGGTACTGTGCTGCAGGAAGGTGCAGTACCCGGTATGGCCACTACAGGTGGTATGGCGCTGTTACTGGAACCGGAGGGTAGCCTCAGTACGGTGGCTCAGTGACTGTTGCTTTGTAACGTTGCGGACAACATCTACAAGAACTTTGTATGTCCTCCCCGTGTTTGCAGTTAAGAAAGCTTCTTGTCTTCTTCCTCTGTCCTTCACTGCAATCCGTTTCTGATAAAAACCTGACTATACATATACCGAAACGTCATATGTTGGCTTTTTTTTTTTTTTTTTGACTTGCCTATCCAGTAAATTCCTTCATTTGCGTCAAGGAGTGTGAAGTTCTATATATTTATTGCATTCGGTGGTGGAACCTACTTAGCAATTTCCTGGGGTGATGCAGCCATAACCCCCAAGTAGCAAGCTCACTGTCTTGGGGTCATATTTGACACAAAAATTTCCATTATTCTCCATATCCAATTACTCACTCTCTCGTGTCACCTGCACCTTGAGAACGTCTCCAGAATCCGACCTTTTCTCACATTTGAAACTGCAAAAACTCTTACTGTCGATCTTATTCACTCTCGTCTGGACTACAGCATATCTCTACTGATCGGTTTCCTTCTGACCAAACTCTCTCCTCTCCCATCTGTCCTGAATGCGGCAGGCAGGGTCATCTTTCTATCAGGTTGCTTCACCGACACCTCTGCCCTGTGCCAGTCATTGCACTGGTTACCCATTCGTTACAGAATACTATACAAACTAATATCTCTCACCCACAAAGCCCTCCACAGTTCTGCACCGCTCATTTCTGTCTATCACCCTTGTCTTGCCCTCCATTCTTCAACCGATCTAAAATTAATATCCTCCATAATCCAAACCTGGCACCTCTGTCTCCAAGACTTCTCTCGTGCTGCTCTAGTTTTCTGGAATGCACTACCCCAAGCAATCCGACTGAAACCTAGCCTATATGCTTTAAAAACGCATCTGTTTAGATGAGCCTATCACCTCAGTACACTACCCTAACTCTCCCCTGTTCCCTCCTAAATGTTAATCATAACCTGCTCCCTCCTAGTCGTCTGTCTCCGCATTCTCCGTGCACCAATAACACACGGTAACTGCACTCGAACAGATCATGGCTGATGACCGGATCTTGTAGCTTTATATGAAAACCCTTCTTTATTATAATGATGGCTGGACTGGATCTAATGGCACATTCTACCTATTGTGTATATATTGTGTATATACCTATATGTATTGGCACTATATAAATAAAAATTATTATTGTGCACCCATTCAGCAGGAGTGCCGCGCATGTACATGCACCAAGTAACGTTCATGCTACTCGGTGACTTTGCTTTATGTTAGCTGCTTTAGGCAAGAGCGGACTGACTAGTTCCCTTCTATAATGGTGAGGCTGGAGATGGGTGGGTTAAAATCCACACTGCCAGTGGTCCAAAAGATGAGCAGGAGATGGGACACGTGGAAATGTAGTTTATTGGTAGACGCGATTCGAAGCGACACCCATTAGGCCAATATGCATCACCAAACTTTTTCTCTAAAGATGTAAGAAAACATAGCAGGCTGTACTTTCCTATACAGAGGACCACCGCAAAAGACCATAAATAGTGCAGTATACTCCTTTTGTGACACCTTCCATAGGAGGCATACGACTGGAAGGCTCAAATGAATCAGGATTTTAGTTTTTTTACTGATGCTTTTTACACATTTATATTATTTGTGTCGATCTACGTCTATATACAAAAAAAAAAAAACTGTCTCCATAGTGCCACCTGTTGAAGGTAGCCAAGTCTGTAAGTCAGTGTTCAACCCTTTAGAAGAAATTTGTCAGTTTTTTGCTATTTAATCTGATCGAAGCATAGCATAGAGCAAGATAGCCTAATTCCAGGGATATGTCACTTACTAGGCTGTGTGTTGTAGTTTCAATACATTCAGTGTTTTCTCAGCAGGAGGTTATCACTGCCTGACTAGATCTCACGTGCAGGCAAGTCAGGCTGATCTGTGTAACTCCGCCCCCCCCCAGCGATTGGCAGGTTGCTGATCGTACACAGGAAGCTGCCAATCGGTGGTGTGGGCGGGGTTATACAGCGCTCAACTTTCTGAGCACTGCTGCATTTACACCATAGAAAATAGGGATTCTATCAAAACTATAAAAAAAAGTGATACATCGCTGGAATCAGGGTCTCTACTTCTACAGTATGTTGATAGGAAAAGCTTGCCTTTAAAGAATACAATAATAATTAAAGGGCTGATATCCGCCATAGGTGCAGATAGTGGTGTATAACTAATTTGCATACCCTTTTCCCATAATCCTACGCCAAAAGGTGAAACATTACCCCCTAAACCTTATTAGATAGAAAATATTCCTAATGTGTGTCAGATTGTTTTAATCAGCAGAGTAGTCTACAAGGGTGTGCTGTCTTTTTGTACGCCGTGTTATGCCCTTCAATGTTTAGATTGGCATCAGAGCCCATGTATCCGCGATCGGCGGCGCTCTTCAGCGTGCACAGGAACGTTCCCACAATTGTAGCAGTGTAATAGTTTCCAGCCAGCAGTGTGGGCAGCTTCCAAACCTTTCTTTGTGGAGTGTGAGGAGTGGGAGCCGGCTTTGCATTGAGTCGGGGCGGTCATGCTTTGCCCCCTCGTCAACCCTTGCTGAGTTTTTATTTCCAAATCTCTCGCCTTTTACATCATTGTATGAAACAGCGATTGGCATCCTCTGAATTATCGCTGCCTGCTCCAAGGGCTCCAGAGTAAAAATACATTTTTTTCCCTTCTGCCATATCCTGTCTTCTATCGGAGGCTATTTATGTCCCCGGTGGAATGTGAATCACACAGCGCTCACGATATGCGATGTCATGTGGTGTATAGGAAGAGAAGAACTTTACAGATTTAATCAGAGACTGTGCAGGGCGTCGAGGTGGTGGATTGAAAATTATTTAATGTAAAGATATTATAACTATTTTATTAGGAATTATGAGCAATTTTATCTGATACATTGGTGTTGTCCAATTCAATCATCTGGCGACTTGGGCTTATCGGTGAGATCCCACATATTCATACCCGTCTGCCAATTGGAGAGCACAGTATACAGCCTTACTTATGGGCTTGTTTTCAAACTGCAAATTTCTACATCCATGATTGCAACCTTTACACTTGCTTGATTTTTGCTTTTGGATGAACTAATGCCAGTTCGCACAATATACTCTGAATCTTTATTTCCCACCTAAGGAAAATAATAACACTTAAATTTGCCTCCGGTACCTGCATTGGATCTCCTGGGGCTTGTGTGACATTATGTCAAGCAATCCTTGTGGCCAACCAGCTCTGGCTTCACTCTCCTTTCCTACAGACGTAATTGACATTTGGATGAAGTGAGAGCTGCGTCTTCTCTGTCACTTTTTCCAGAGGTCTTGAATTGTCTGAAAGAGAGGAGAGTGAATCCAGCACCCATTTGCCTCAGTGATCGCGTTGCAAGCCCTGGAAGGACCACTGCCGATTGGCTGCACTAATCGCATTGTGAGCCCCGAAAGAGTCAGTGCCGAATGATTGCGTTGCGAGCCCCAGAGGAGTCAGTGCCGATTGGCCCGACTGATCGCATTGCGAGCCCCGGAGGAGTCAGTGCCGATTGGCCCGACTGATCGCGTTGCGAGCCCCGGAAGAGTCGTTGCCAATTGGCTGCACTGATCACGTTGCGAGTCTGGGAAGAGCCAGTGTCGATTGGCTGCACTGATCATGGTGTGAGCCCTGCAAGAGTCTGTGATCGCATTGCCTCAGTGCTGGTATTGGTGGAATGGCGCTGGCACTGGAGGTCAGTATAGTGTAATTTTACGGGGGGGGGGGAACCATAGGAATTCAGAATGGGTTGTTCCTTTAGTTATTAGATATAAATAGACCATAAGACTGATGTTCATGAAACCTTTGATTAATTCTGGGGTCTAGATTTTGCAAGAGTTTCTAATGGCGATCATACTTTTTATGGTACATACCTGTTGGTTCACTACTACTTCTCCTAGTTCTCACATACACGTGCATGCACATTTCAGCTGAGCATGCATGTGTTTTGTATATGAATGTAAGCCACTGCCAGAGACCTATGGCAGTGGCTTACCTTCTTGGAGAACAAATAAATCTGTGGTTTGGAGGGTTTGTGTTTTCATAGGATAGGGGAACAACTTCCCAACTGCTTGGACCCACACTGATTTCAGTCTTGGGCCTGTATGAATGGAGTGAAGGTTGAGCTTGCGCCCACCCACTTAATTTATTCTCTTCGAGACTGCTAGATATGGCCGAGTTCTGTAGACTTCAGTTCCCAGTTTTCAGGGATCAGTGGGGTTCCCAGCGGGCTTTGTCACAAAGGAGATAAAGGAGTATCGATAATGTGCCACCAGTATTTCCAGGCCCTCTACCTGAGGAATGAAGACTTGCTCGTTCCCAGGGACCGGGCACAGACCTCCTAGATGAGTAAAGTAATTATCAATATTCGTTATCAAAAGGGCCATCTGACTGGAGGGTTTGTATGCAGCGCCCCATGTGACATCATGCCCCATCATGGTCTCTTCTGAAATATTTCACCAAACCAAGGGAACACTCTACAAAACCCAGAGAAATAATATCCACAAAACACATTTTGCCCTCCTCTGGTAAGAGAAAAGCGTTTTTTTTTTGGAACCTGTTGAAAGCTCCACAAAAAAAAGTCCTGATAATAGCGCCCTTTGAAACAGATTTTATGCCAAAGCGGGCATGAATGTTTGCCGAAAAAAGTCTAGGACTTCTAGAAACGATTAGCATGTCAAAGCCGCTTCTTTTCCCAGCGTCTAATCGGGCTTTCTTCTCCATTGTGTGCGAGAGGACGCTTTCACACAGAAGAGACATCTGTGCAACGCTTCAACCTTTTTGAGGGGAAGGAAAGATAGACAATACCTCCCGGCGTTAGGGATGTGGGCCGCGTCCTATAAACCCCTTTGAGCGATGCAGTCGGCCCTGGCGCACTGCCGCTCGATGCATTGTGGTCTCGGCAGGCAGCCTTAGGGTTAACGATGCGGAGCCTTCACCAGTCAGACCCCACGTACTGTCTAGAAGGGGGCTGCAGGAGTATTCCCAGGATAGTCCACATCTTCTCAGCTTGTCGTATCCCCACGCTTTAATAATTATACTAATTGCCGCAGCATGTCATAAATGCGCCTTGCGCGGCGACAGCTTGGCGCGCGTTTCCCCCTATAAATGCAGACTCGGTGGATCCCAGCATTCTCAAGTTTATAAGCACTTTTTTTTGCAATGACATGTTATGGAAATAAATTCTAACTATTGTTTAGGAGGTTTTTGCATATATGTAGATAGGCTGGTAATGGGAAATGAATGGCATATTTGGAATTCTTAACTAGGCTGCGCGGGAAGTCGTTGGCTATTACAATACCCTTTGATGTCTAGGATTTTCTTCTACTAAATGTTCTATTTCTGCCAGTTCTGTAATGGAGACAAAGTATTGTAGTATGAGACCTGTGTAGGGGATATGGTGCTAATCTGATGCCTTCGCACCAATAGCTGAAGGTTGCCTGTTGTTAGGAATGGTTTAAAGGGAACCTGTCGGCATACTTTTACAGATGGCAGTGGCGGTCTGGCTGTATAGGTACTTGTCCGCCAATAAAAATGATGTCTTACATGTAGAGATCTGATGTGCCAGTCATGAAAAAAATCTTGTGTAGAAGTTGTATGCAAAGCAGGGCAGAGGAGCGCTGGGGGCGTGTCCATGTATTGTGACTGCATTGACACGCCCCCAGTGAACTTGCCGCCAATTTGCATATGGCTTCTTCAATTGATTTCTCGTGACTGGCACATCGGATTTCTGTAAAAATGTTATTGGGGAACAAGTACCCATACAGCCATACCATATATAAAAATGGGCTGACAGGCTCCCTTTAAATTGGAAATAATGAAAATTCAGTCATTATGAACTTTGGAAGATTTCCCTGATCCATTGGAGCAGATATTTTCAGTGTTTCAGAAGTTGAGCTGCCTATAGACTTTAGATTGACTGGAGGAGACGTGAGTATTTTTGGCCATTTTTTTTAATATTTACCCTAAATGTGGCTACGGCTGATGACCAAATTCTCATCCAGCCGACGGCTATTTCTCTTGACCCCCCATATATGTATGCACCCTCCGTTTGGCCGAGCGTTCATGTATTATCTACACATGCGCTCTCAGTTGAGTGTGCACGTGTTCTTAATGGGTAAAGGGGAGAAAGCACCTGCCAGACACCTCTGGCCATAAATTATCCATTAAGAAAGGAATGAAACGTCCCTGTAAGGAATCAAATACTTTTGTGAATTTGAAGGTTTGCTTACGAGTGGATAAAGACGTGTTCATGAAGAGCCCAATTCATCATTTTCAGAGGTGGGGGAGGTGGTTTTAGTCACTTTTTTATCTTTTTCTTGTGATATTTGTTTTTTTGTGCCTAATTTTTTAAAATGGCACATGTGGTTCATACATTTTTTTTTTTTTTTTCTTGAAATCAGAAATCCTTGAAAATACCACTCCAGCGGTTTTGGGGTTTTTTTTGTCAGCGCTGGAGTGGCGCTTTAAATGTATGCCACCAGCCCCCATTCTTATACCCACCTTCCAGTGGCTCCACCTTTTACCGACGCCACACCAGCCCCGCGGCACCATCTTGTGCCCGTAACTGCCGACTAGTGGGAAGTCAGAGGATAGATCCCAAGAGCTCAGTGCATGTCTGTGAGAGCCAGAACGACGCTATCATAGACTTGTATTGAAAGGTGACCTCTGCGCCGCTCCATGAAATACTGGAGCGCGCCGGCAGGTCACTATTCGTCCTAAACCGAGCCTGTCATAGAGATGCATTGAAAAGTGACTTCTGGAACGTCACTTTTTGCCGGAGACAGACGGGAGCAATGCTGGAAAAGGATGAAGCTGGCGGCAGGTGAATTACCGTACATTTAAAGCGGAGTGGTGCGTTAACCATTTTTCTGCAACTGTTTAGTGCTATACCATCCATTGTTCTGCTAAAATGGTCTAAAATTTTCAAAAACAAAAATTTAGGTGTACATAAAATCACTCGAGCAGGAGACTAGAGTACACTTGCGCAAAAATGTTGCAACTCTTGGGAAAAAAATAGACAAAATTGATGAATTGTCTGAAAACATCTGGAAATCCCAAACTCGGGCCACAATAATGAACATGAAAAAAATCAAACAGCTAAACAGATATTAAATGGACTTTTAAAAAAGGTGCAAATTCAAAGAACAATAAGGCGCATATGAAAACCAGGCAAAAAAAACGCTATAAAGTAGACTAAAAAAAAAAGTTCCAAATGCAATAATTAATCAGGCCCTTAATATTCCAGGAGGACCACAAAACATTGAGTATCGGTGACTTCACTGTGTAGACAGTGACAAGTTCTGCAGAGTACTTTCGCCGATCTCTTCTGATGTTTTTGTCGTTTTTACGTTTTGTTTGTCCAGACGTGATGTAGTCATTTATATTTTCCAGGCGTTGATGTGCGCTCATGGTTTCCATGTCTCAAGTTCTACCAATCGTTTAGCGATTACGTTATGTGCGCTTTTTAAACAAGGTGAGTAATGAGTGTAGTTGTCGCGCTCGTTCTATTTTCTATGAGGTTAACAGCACATCATTGACTCCTGTAAGTGTTCTTCTGTTTGCTGTAGCTATGTACGCAGCTACATTTCAGTAGGTCATGAGCTCCTCACCCCCCTTCCCCCAGGCCGGGCTTTTAAATTTATCTAGGAACTGTGGAGGTAAATATCTTTATGGATGAGGGTTGGTCTTTTTAGCAATAAAAAAACAGCATAAAATGACCATTACGTAATCTTTTGGAGATGGACCACTTTACCTTATGTCTGTGATAGCCGATGTACATGTCAATTGGATTTGTTACATTTTTTTAATTAACTGTTTAATATATATAACGGCTTATGCAGATGCTCAGAAGGGGGCTGGCTTAGCTTTCGAGCAGCCTCATTTAAGCAAATCACTAGTCACACGCCAGAAGAGAAGAGGAAGAAAGCCTCCTTTATGTGTTGGAATGAGCAAGGAAAGTTGAGCGAAACTGGCGCTGACAGCGGGACAGCTAGTGTAATAAAAGTATGGTATGTTATTAAGTTTTAAGGGATTGTCCAGTTGTAGGGTACTAGTCTGTAGTCACTCTATATGAGTACCGACTTGTGAATCTGCACAGTGCGCACTGTCAGGATTCTCCGGCGCGGGCAGTGGGTGATCATGTGAATGCCATTATGTGATTTGCTTACCAGCGGCCACATTCCGACTAGACTTGTCTGACCTCCCTCAGTTCTCTTGTGTTGAGCAAGACTGCACATGTCTAGTCTGCACGTGACCACGTGTGTAATCACATTTTTCACATTTCCTGTGGATCAGTTATAAAAGTTCTTTATGGGACAACCCTTTTAAATCTACCTTTAAAGGGGCTGTCTCATGACGGATTTTCAGGAGCAAACCTCTCCCTTGCTTCCTACTTGTTGGGGTGGTGATGCGCTCCCTGTTGATTGACAATTTGGGCCAGTGGCCCGGTCGAACTGCTGGCATGAAGTCTGCACTCTCTGATGCTTCATGCAGAGACAGCTTTTCCTCTGCGGGGACACTGAAGCTTTAGCAATCCGGACAGCTTCAGAGCAGCGCTTGCACACCCTATAGCAAAAAGAAGCTGCTTCTCTAGCAGCTAGACCACCACTGTAGAGTTGGCTGGAAACATGTGCAGCGATCCGTTTCATTGTTTAGAATTTTTAATAATATATTTTTTTAATAATAATTTTTAATTAATTTTTTGGATGAGCACTTTGCAATTTTACCCACTCAAGATGAGAATACCCCTGTAAGCAGAAAATTTGGGTAGCTCTTCCTGATATTAAGCAATGTTTGCAAGGTATGAAAATTATTAAAACATATTAAGAATGAAGCAATCCTTAATCCGCACATGTTTTATAGCCGTTCGCGGGCCGCAGTTTGGAAGGAATTGCAGATCATGTGTGAAATCTAATTCGTGTAACATCTATCCGTCTAATACGGCAAGTCGACCGCTGGAGATAATGTGCCGGAATAATTGGGTGCAGATTAGGCATTTCCACTTGTTAGAACAGCAGCATGAAAACTTTGGCTTAGAATAAGGTGATGTGGCAGCTCCGGGACATGATTGATTGGGAGTCAGTAGCGTTCGCTTTTTCCCAAACCAGTAGAGTTACTCCGTCTTCCTGTATGCGCCATCACCAAGACTTTGAAAGTCGTTCTGATTAGCTGCTCAAGACACGTCTTATGAAATAACAATGTATGGCTCCTGGAAATCTGGCAGCTTTGTGGAGCGCTTCCTACAATGTGACTGTTTTGGAGATTATTCGGAGAGGAGTTTTGTGTATCTATGATTTCTATATTTTAATGTGCATGGAAACGGGGCAAAATGGCAAACCTTCCGTCTGCCTCGAAGGTAATGCAGTAGATGAAGACCAGAATTGGAGAAAAGTCAGAATGAAAACAGCTCGATGAAAGTAAATGGATTCCAGCTGCAATACCCAACACAACCTGTTGACAAAAGTGGTGCTGTTTATTTATAAAAAGAAATTCTAACTGTGTATACACTATTAAATGTTATGGACACCTTTTTGACATGAAAAATATATTTTTAACATATGTTGGGGGTTACATTTTAATTTATAAAATTGCACTAAGTTTCAGTCTGGAATCTTCACTCCTTTTGTTCATTTTCAGACCCCTGATATGTATTTTGCAACTTGATTCAAGTTTTAGATTTTTCTCTTTTGGGAGTGTCCCTCCCAGTAATACATATAGAAAGAACACCGTGAGCACAACTCAAGATGGTGCTAAGGTTAGGTTCCCAAACCGTTAAAGCAACAAATATGAACCTAGCACTCAACTTAAGGGTATTTGTAAGGCGGTTTATTGTACTACACGAAAACTGTGTACTACAATAAACCGCCATACAAATACCTTTAAGTTGAGTGCTAGGTTCATATTTGTTCCTCCCAGTAATACAGGCTGGATGTAAGATCTGTGTGTGTGTGCAGGTTGAGGTTGTCTTCTTGCTTTTATGTAGGGGATCAAGGAGTAAGAGGAAAGTGAGCCGTCAGAACCAGGAGCCCTGATGGTTTTGTATCGTTTTTTGCAGATAAAGACAATAAAGACTTGCATTCTGCAGTAGCAAAATTATAGACAATGCGTAAGGCTATGTTCACACTTGGCGGTTTTGCCTGCTTTTTTTCTGCCTTCTTGGCAGTATAGATAATGTAGAAAAAATCAGGTTTATCTTGTTTGTTTGTTTTTTGTTTTTTTGCTGCGTTTTTGCCCTACAACATTTTTCTCTTGTGCATGCTGATAATTTTAGCGTCAAAAAAAAAATCATATTCTCCTTCATAAGGTTTTGGCACAAAAAAAAAACCCCCACAGCAAAAACCAATAGTTGTGTTTTTTCTGCATTTTTTTTCACCACTTATTCAGTGGGTGAAAAACTCTGAAAATAACACTGAAAGAAGTGACCTGCTCTATTCTGCAAAAAAACAAGCAAACCACAATATACTGATGACAAAAAAATCAAGCTGTGTGCATGAGATTTCTGAAATTTAATTGAAATTGCTGGTACTGTAAGACGCAGCTGAAAATTTGCATTAAAAAAGCAGCAAAAACGCCACATGTGAACATGCCCTATCAAGTTCAGATTATATTTTATGGAAAGATGACAGAAGGCCAAGGGACCCATTTAACCAGGAAATGGGAATCGGAAAGTGTACTGGTGAGTGCCAGTGGCTGGACCCCCCCCCCAGTGATCATACATTTATCACCTGGCTTATGAGAATGTGTCCCGGTTTACCATGCTGGCGCTGTGTGACTAGGCTCTAATATGATGGCGCTGCTCCTCATTAGTCCATACGCTCAGCTGTTCTCAGGAATCTCTGTTCCTCTGGCTCCATACAGCTTGTCAGATGTGTCCTCTTGACCCAACCTCTCCTAAAAGTGATAGGAACAGACTGGAACAGCTGCAATTTCAACCTGTGTTTCATGTAACAGATGGGCTGTCCTGCAGGGGAAGGATACACACATCGGCATTTACACCCTGGGTCCTGGTTTGTAGGAGCTAAAACTGGTGCATATTTTTAAGCCTAGATGACAAGCTCATATGGCTACTGTCATGCATCTATTAGAGATGTGCACTCAAAGAAGTAAATTCTCAATTGGCCAACACAGGAAGGCAAATTGTAGGTTCCACCAGAGCTGCAGTGTGAGTTGCAGGGTTGTACAGTTATACTGACTTAAAGCTGGCCATACACATTAGACTGATGTTGTGTGAGGCAGTGACTGATATTACATGTGAGGGTCACTGTATGTTCCCTCCAGGATGCCCACGGAGGCGTATTGAGACCATGCATTGCAGTCACAGGCGTAGTTAGTGCAATGCAGAATAAAATGAGTATAGGTCTTTGGACATGCTGGTTGTCCAAGGCAGATTTAGGGAAAACCTGCTCTGGGTTTTGGTGTTTTGAAACAGACTGCAGATGGTACTGTTGCAGTCCGTTTTATTGCTGGCTCGGGTTTTCCATGTGGCCCAAGGCCACAGGTTGCTGGTTAAAAACCCTGCAGTATAGGGTTTGGGGGTGTCAGGTTGAGTGTCAGTGTGGTGTGTACTAGAGGGCAGAGCAGTTGGCTTTGCAGAGCTCCACCTGTGTGAGGCAACACAGGCTGGTGGAGTCAAACGGCCAAGGTAGCTCAAGAACCTGACACCCACAGAGTACACGGCAGTGTAGTCGCCCTCGGCAACTGGTCAAGGACGAGGACTGGCGTATTTATTGACTGCAGACTGGAGGATAAGGTTCCCGGCTGCGATCCGGAGGATATCGTGTACTGTGTAGTGCTGTGAGTTGGACATTAGTGCTGTTTACTTTATGTGAATTGAACATTAAAGAAACTTTTGCTTTCGACTTTGCTGGGTCACTGCCTTATCACTGCATAGTGTGCTACCACTGCACTACAGTTGGCCGAAACTGCCAATTGGCAAATCAACAATGATCTCTCTGGACAAGGTCTTCAAATCGAGGTACATTTCACTGGCAACAAACACACAACTCCTACATAGTTTGATCTTTTCAGTGGTAACATACAGATGTGAAACCTGGACAAGAAAGAAACAAGACAAGAATTGACACCTATGAAATGTGCTGCTGGGTAAGGAGGTTATCAATACCATGAATGGCAAAAATTACAAATAAAGTAATATTGGAACAAATCAAGCCAGATATGTCACTCAAATCAATGATCACCAAGCTTTAACTTGCCTACTTTGGACACATCATACAAAGAAATTAATCACTGGAGAAGGACATCATGGTTGGAAGAATAGAAGGCGCATGGCAAAAGGGAAGATCAGCAACCCAATGGCTTGGTACAGTCAAGATAACGGCAGAGAAGACCCTGATGGATATATCTAGGCTAGCGCAAGATCGATCTTCCTACTGAGTGTTCATCCATCAAATTACCATGGCTTCAGATCGAGCTGCCAGCTGACTAAAAGTCATAGAGATGTTGATCACACATGTCTGAATGTTGACTGCGATCACATTGTTCTGCCTGAGATAAACCGCCGGCTGACATGTCACTTGGTGGCTCTCTCATTGAGAACACACGAGTGCTTTGCCAAACGAGCGCTCCTGTGTTCGGAGGAGTCGGCTGAGATGACTGTTGACTGAATGATCTTTCACGCCACAGTCATGAAATGTGTATTACCAGCTTTTTTTTGTTCCTCTTTATGGCTACAAGCACCATCACAAACCCAACTTTTAGGACTTGCAGCATTACAGGTATCCATGATGCTACATGATCTGGGTTGGTAGACTCACAATCAGGCCAGGATTTGCGCTCATAATATGCAGGCCAAAATTTGCAATCATTATATCGAGCCGAGTGAGGCCTTAAAGGGATATTCCCATCTCCAAGATCCTATCCTAATATGTAGTAAGTGTAATAATAATAGCAAATACCTTCAATTAGAAATGTAGTATAGTTCTGATTCTCTGTCTGGTTCCTCATGTGCAGGCATTGCAGGATCTTGGGTATCAATGGGTACAACCACTGATATAGTAACAGTTAGGGTAACTAGTTGCTAGTGGTCATAACCATAGATTCCTAAGGTCCTGCATTGCCTGCACATGAGGAAAGAGACTTTCAAACACGACCTGTTTTTGAAATGACAATGTGTGAATTGCCTGAAAATTGCATCAGTCAATTTTGGACCAACCCTATAACATTGATCGTCATATAAATGAAGAGAAACAAGGACACCCCAACCAACCAACCGAGCACATATTTATTAAAATGCTAAACACGGCAGGGAAAAGAGGTATGGCAACATGATGGGTTCATTTATAAAATATCCATTTTCTATTGATACAAGGAAACAAAAAACACAATATAAAAACAATTAAAAATGCCAATATCCAAAAATTAGAGGTGCCCGTAATAGGACAACCGCCTACCCTCATCAGCCTAAATGAAAACCGGTTATAAGATACCTAACAAGATAAATGAATATGCGGATGAATGGATTTGGATGAGTAGTACTGACATAAGATGATAGTCGATAAAACTACTGTACATCTGAAATAAGAACCCAATAAAGATAAGTGGAAAAATATAAACAAATATTCCACAAAAATAATAGCGTATAGAACAGTGTGCTGCCGGCACAAAGCCACCATCGATCCAGATGACCATCAAGAGTAAAAAATGGTAAGAAAAGCTGGTATAATGGATCCGAGTACCAAGGGAACCTGTAAGGTTAGGCAAAAACGAACTGAGGAAAAGATGAACCCACGCATATCACCACCCAATCTGTGGCTTCCCGAGGAGCCACTATTGATCTTCATGGGCCATACCCAGAAATGCTATTTTGTTTTAATTGATTTTATTTTATTGATTTTTTTTTTTTTTTGTGTGTGTTTTGTGTTGGGCACCGTTCAAAGGTCATATACTTTAAAGATCGTTCTTCTTGCCCAGATTGGTTCTGGATTTAAGTAATTGATTTGTCAGCCCTGCATCAGGATCTGTTAATTTTGCAGAATGAATCTCTTTATTGAAGGGGGATGGAAAGAGGACGGCAGGGAAGGTAATGTCTTTAAAAAAAAAAAAGAAAATAGTATCACTAAACAATGGCCTCCTACAAAGGAAGTCCTCCTCCCTCCGTTGCTTCAGTTTTCCATGTTTGCAGACTTTGTGAAGAGATGACTGACGGTCTCGGCGTCCTCCGGAGAGACGGCTGCGTCCCATCAACACTGCTTTTTGAAGTAGATGAACGTGACCTCTTTGCATTGCAGAATCTCTTCTTTTTAACCTTGGGAAAAGTCATTTCTCTTAATACTTTGGAATACCTGCTGGAACTGAAGCAACAAGCGTAAATCTTCTACAAAGCTGGCGTTCTGTCTAGGCTGTAGGTTTACAAATATTATTTTTTCAAAATGTATGGATTTAATTTTTTTTCAAACATCAATCTTTTTTTTTTTGTTCTCTTTAGCAACAATAGTTCTGTTATTTTCCAGACTTTACATGTTCATCTCACAATGATAGATTAGACTATTTTAGTAAAATCCAGATTTTTTTTTTCATTGTATTAGTTATTATTTATGAATTTTGGAAGCTTCCAAGGTGTAGAGTCACCTAAAATATAAAAGATTCTCTCCATTGTTTGACACGATGTTGTAGCATTCCTCAGTTTTCTTTTATTATGTGTAATTATAGTCAACTGGCTTTTATCATTTTATCAATGTTTGGGACTTGTTGGCCGAAGACCACCTCATTGACTTAATGGCCATGCCAACAATTTGATTGACATCCGAATGGGAGTGAGATCATGGGGCTGATAATTGACTATCGGGGAGTATGTGATCCCATTCCGTTAAAATGCCGAGCTCCCCAGTTTGGGTACATGGCGATCGGAGAGCGTGGCCTAGATCTGCCCTTGGGTATATAGTTTTAGGTGGTACTGTGTTCACATTCTTTAAAGGGAATCTGTCACCCCTTTTTTTCGTCTATTAGCTGCCGGCACCGCCATCAGGGGCTTATCTACAGCATTCTATAATGCTGTAGATAAGCCCCCCCCATGTAACCTGAAAGATAAGAAAAAAGAGTTAGATTATACTCACCCAGACGTCCGGTCCGATGGGTGTCACCGTCCCGTTCGGCGTCTCCTATCTTCATACGATGCCGTCCTCTTCTTTTCTTCCTGTCGTGGCTGTGGCGTAGGCGTGCTGCTCTGCCCTGTTGAGGGCAGAGCAGAGTCCTGCGGTGCGCTGGTGCCGGGAGAGGTCCGGCGCCTGCGCAATGCAGTATTCTGCGCTGCCCTCAACAGGGCAGAGCAATGCGCTTGCGCCGAGCCACGACAGCAAGGAAAGAAGAGGACAGCATTGTATGAAGATGGGAGGCGCTGGACCGCAACATCCATCGGACCAAGACCGGACCGCCCCCCCGCCCCCCCCCCCCCCCCCCCGGTGAGTATAATCCAACTCCTATTTCTTATCTTTCAGGTTACATCTGGGGCTTATCTACAGTATTACAGAATGCTGTAGATAAGCCCCTGATGGCGGTGCCGGCAGCTGATAGGCGAAAAAAGAGGTAACAGATTCCCTTTAAAAAAAATTTTTAAAGCTACCATATAGAATTTGGACATGTGGATCAGGTAAGATGTCCATTAAAATGATTGGTCACATTTTCCTTTAATGAACTCCTCTGGTCCCTCATTGTCTATTAGCTAATAGAGGAGAGGGTCACGGGTCTTGAAAGAAGCTCCGGATCCATAATGTTTAGTTCATGGCAGACATCAAAATCCGCAGGTTAGTTTAGTGTACAATACAATGTTTCACTTTATTAATATTATATTATGTTGATGAAGTGAAACATTGTATCATTATTAGACAGTGTAAGGTTTGTAGAATGTTTGATTAGATACATTGTATCTCGCTGGGTTTTTGCTTGGCTAGCTAATAATCTAGCTATATTTTGTGATAATACAGACTAATTACTCATGGCAATCTTAACCTGTCTGCATCTCTATGTCCTTAGGGTAATGCTCCATGTGGGCACTTAAGACCCGTCATTATTCTTAACCCTTTATGTATAGAGTTCTCCTAATTCTATTCAATATGTCCTGGAAACATCTTATTGTCTCTCTCAATCAATATCAATTTGTGTGCTGTCAGCGCCGCTTAGGGTTCTTCAGGGCTCAATTCCTGGACAAACCATTTAGGATGGATAAAGTCTGCCCCGTTAATTGGGTTTACAAAATGAGAGCTGGTATTTATAGAAGCCATGCAGATCCAGAGGAGGGTAACGTGCGGCAACGCTTCGAGCTCCGAAGACCTATCAACCAGTAATGGGGTTACGTGGTAAACAATATGCACTTGTTCTTGTTTTCTAGAATCTGGAGGAAGATCATGCCGTTGTCACTACTCCATCTACCCTTGAATTTCAATTGCAGAGATGAATGTGTAATGTTTAATGTAAATTTCCAAATTAATAGCTGTATAGAGATACTGAAAATTTTTACCAAAGAGGCAGTCTGGCATCTGAAGCAAATATACCATACCTAAAATTGCCCCTGCAGAGCTACGGTACTAGTTTGTGACTGTATTACTATTTTTCAGCCTTTTGTTTCATGTAACTTTTCAAAACACTATCCCTAGCCATCAAATCGCTTATATCCTGCAGTTTCACCATTTTTTTTTTTTTCCTCTGCAGTCTCCATGTCAAGTTTGCAGTTGTCTCAGGGCTAGTGGGTGGAGTTGCTACATTGTCTCCCATTGACAGCACACATAGAAATGAGGCGTTCTTGCTTCCCTGTCTCTATGTAGTAGCCTACCTTTAAGGCCGTTGTCACACTTGTGAGTGCAATGCGAGAAACTCGCAAATCAATGCCCAGCACTGCCGTCAGCACTCAGGACCGGAGTGTGCGGCTGCATGTCTTTTTATGCAGCTGAGCGCTCCGGTCCGAACCGCGGGCGGCAGTGCCAAGTATTGTTGTGAGAGACTCGCACAAGTTTCTCGCATTGCACTCACAAGTGTGACCCCCGGCTTAAAAGCAGAAATAGCATGGGGAACATTATGCATTAGTAGAAAGCAGTGTAGCTGTGAATCCACCACTGGTGTGAATGTGAACATTTACTAGTAAGCAGCAGCGCAATTTATATGTCTACTTGTATTTCTCAACCTTCTCCACTCCATAGCTTTGAGGTTTTTGTTTTTTGCGCAAGATAATTTTAGTTGTCTATTCAATCATGAGTTCAGTAGGCAGATGGAAAAGAAAAGTGACTCATAAGTGGAGAAAGAATCTCAATTTTCTGACGAGATGTAACATGATATTATATATTAGCTTGTACTGTACTATTGATTTGTTGCTAAGTTCTTTGAAGCAATAATGAATAGTTAAAAAAAAAAACAAAAACATTTTTGGTTTACAAAACACATTTGCAAAACCCTTTTAGGAAACTCTGCATTAATAGATGGAAGGTCCCTGATTCTCCATCCAGAGCCTTCATCTACCAGTCAACGTTGTCTTTGCTTCCCATAGACGCCCCAACATGTTTTTGCTAAGATTCTCCTTATAGAAAGTCAGCTGGTGTTGGGAGTCTTGGGGTAAAATTTAGCAATTAGAGCTCCCCTAGGAGGAGGAAAGCTCCCTAGCGCTACCGATCAGTAGCTACATTTGACATTCAATACCTAACCCATTAAAGCGTTTTAACACGTGATTACGGAAACCAGAGACCCTCTTCTGGAGACATCTGTTTCGGAGTTCTTGCTCTATTTAATGTCTCATTTTCTTTGTTGAAGCACTACCCAAAATTTTGCAGCCGAATAGTTTTGATTCTTAAAACTTTTATCGATGTCCTTGTTTTAAAACTCTTGGCGCAAAAGCTTGTACATGCACTTCAGCACCGGGGGCGACCATGCACGGAGGAGTTTCAGGGGCTCCTGCCACACATGGTAGATGCCGGCTGTCTAACAGCAACGTCCAGAGCGGAGATCTCATTGCTGCTGTTATCTATTTCTGACAGTGGTGTTTAAATGGGAAAATGCAAGCCCTCACACAGCTTATATCGATGGGAAAATAAAGACTTTACAGGTCTCTGGAAGATGGCAGCACAAACCAACATTTTTTTCTTTAAGAAAATTTTGAAATTTTTTTTTTCACATTTCAAATACCAAACTTTTTTTTTTTCCTTTCTTATCATCTTAATCGTACTGAGCTTGAGAAGACTTTTTCCAGGTAATTTGCTTTTACCAAACAATGAACATTATAAAATCAAAATTCAAAGAAACAATTGCAGTATTGCATTTTTTTCCTCACTTTATCATACTTAAATAGTTAGTGTTATTCAAATCGACCACTCATCCAGCAAAAAAAAAAAAAAATAACCCTCATACGGCGATGTGGCCTGGAATTTTTTTTTATTTATTTATTTTTTTAAATTATGGTTCTTGGAAGAAGGCAAGGAAAAAAAATGTGCAAAAATTAAAAATCACCTTATCCTAATAAAACATGTCATTTTATTAAAAAATATAGTTAAATATTTTCTAAAAAAAAATCCCTGAGTTCCTCTGATTCTCCCACCCTTTTCCGTTTTGCATTATATCTCTCCATTGTAGAGATATTCACATTTCTTTATTCTTCTGGAGCGCGCTATGTGAAATCTCTGCTTTGGGTGTTTCTTCAGAGTCTTCTGTGAGGGGTGTGTGCTTTTCACCCTTTCTTCCTTGATGCTACCAATCACAGCCAGACTGCTTGATCAGCTGCTGAGCTGTGATTGGCTGCAACTGAGAGGAGAGGGCGAAAGTGCACGCCCCTCAGAGAGGACTCTGAAGAAGCATCCAAAGCAGAGATTTCACATAGTGCGCTCCAGAAGATTAAACTAATGTGAATAGAATATCTCTGCAGTGGAGTGAAGCAATGCAAGATGGAAAATAGCGACAGAATCAGGGCAGCTCAGGGATTTTTAAAACATATTTAAACAATTTTTTTTTTTATTTATTTTTTTTTTTTTTAGTAAATTGCAGGTCCTCTTTAAGGGATTAATGTGGGAATTTGTTGATGTGCAACATGTCAGAATTCTGTATCTCTGTAAAAGTGATTGAACGTTACTGATCCTACATAGATCCCTCCGGCAGGCCTACACTTTCTGAACTCTGCCCTTCGCATCTTTTGAGCTTTGTGTATGCACAGTGAAGATGCCCCCTGGCTTTTTGGAAACCTTATCATGTGCCTATCACACTTGTATAGCCATAGTCATTGCAGTTTCTCACTCTATAGGAGCATTCATTGTTCTGCTCTAGCGGTCTTCCCTATGCTAACACCATTTGGCAGCATGCTATTACATCAGTCGGCATTGTGCTACATCTGAACATCGTGGTTTTGTTTGTATACTGCAGAACTCTTCCAGCATTACCAGACCATAGTTTAATCCAAGCTGGTGAATAAATTATTACTGCCTTCTCCGAAGTTTACTTTCTGTGGTGTGCTGGCATGAATAACCTATGTTTTATTTACTTACTAGCTGTTATGATGTCTCCTATATATACACCACACACAAATGAGGGCTTCTCTGTAGAAAACATGAGACCGAAGCAGCATCGAGGACCTTCTATGTCAGAACTGAGCTGTGCGGCTGTGAATCTAGCTCTGGGGTAAAGTGAGATAGTTGCTTTTAAGTTGTATCTTGATCTGTCCACTCTTAATGTCTCTCACTCCTCTCCCCAAAGGAGGTGTACCCCGATACCTCACTGTGCTGAGAGTCAAGCCTTGCTTTGACCAAATCATATTTGAGCTGTTTTTTATTTCACAGTGGATGGTGACGTTAAGAAAGCAGAGGAATGTAAGAAGTGGCTCATAAATGGAGACAGAAGTAATTACTCTGATTAAAAATACAATATAAAATTTCTTATATTCGCCTGTACTAATTAGACATTAGTAGTCCAGTGGTGTGGTGCCTACGACAACTGGTGAAGCGGGGGGCGGATGGCTACTGCCCAATGAGATTTAATAGAGGTGATAACTTGCTCCCACCTTTAAGACCTGCATCGATCGACTGATTGAGCATTCTCAATCTGTGTTATAAAATGACATGTTGGGTCAGACACCCACAGCCGCTTCATTCATTCTCAATGGGCCTGCTGGAAAAAGCCAAGTACAGCCACGTAGGAAATGAATGGAGGGAAGATTGCGCATGCCCACTACCCCTCCATTTTTAGGGAGGTGGAGAGGATCCAAGTTCCCCGTTCTGATGATCTGTGCAGGTCCCATTTATCAGACCCCTGACAATCAATAAGTTATCGGCTTCCGTCTGGATAGGTGATAACTTGTTTTCACCAGACAACCTCTTTTAAAGCATTAAAAATAATTGTGCTCTGTCTGTAAAGCTCCATCATGGTCTTTGGTCTCCTCCTTATCTGTAAATGTCATTGATTTACAGCTTTTTCTTATCAATCAATATGATATGCATATTGCCTCTTCAGAGAGGAAGAAAACTAGAACTTTATAGCGCCACCTGTTGGAAGCAGCAATTGTACAAGTCACTATCAACCCTTTAACGAGCCTTGCAATATGACTTAGAATAAAAGCCAAATTAGAATCTCAATTTGCAGACAGTGTTTCGGAGTTTTGCCCCTCGTCACTGCAAAGTATGAGATTTCCTTTGGCTGGGTGAGAGGCTCTGGACTGAGGTGTAAGGGGAAACGTTTATCCTTGTGGAGAGTGACATACCGGCTCTGGCATGCCAAGTTAAGGAAGCTTATTTGGCGTGCAATGCTCCTCTGGGAAATTTTAAAATGCAAATTGTCTCTTCAGAGAGAAAAAGGACTAGAACTCTATAGCACCACCTGTTGGAAGCAGCGATCCTACAAGTAATTCGACCTTTTAACGAGCCTTGCAATATGACTTGTGGTGAATATGAGAAATTGGCCAGTTTTGGATTCTTGATTTATTTTCGTTTTTTCGTGGAGAAGTTTTATGCTGCGGTGGATGTTATCTGGATGAAAGTCTTCTTTGGAAATCCAATTTAATTATAGGCATGTCCTTTACCCCTCTCACCCCCTCTGATCGGTTTTGCTCAGCTGGGTTGAGGGTTGACCCTCATAGTGAGGACTTCACTTGCAGACACAAAGACTTTGTCCATCCTCATACAGGCCGTCATTGTCCCAGAAGTCTCGTCCTGATGCATTGCAGTATGCAGCCATGGTCAGTGAGGGAATACATCACTGGCACATAATGGGTAGCTGACGTATCTATTGTGCGCGCTCTAGATACAGTCATATGTAAAAGTTTGGGCACCCCTATTAATGTTAACCTTTTTTCTTTATAGCTATTTTGGTTTTTGCAACAGGTATTTCAGTTTCATATATCTAATAACTGATGGACTCAGTTATATTTCTGGATTCAAATGAGGTTTATTGTACTAACAGAAAATGTGCAATCTACATTTAAACAAA
>NW_027361697.1:5547500-5850000 GCF_039654945.1 Dendrobates tinctorius
CTGATGTACCTAAACTGTGGAACCCCCCCACAAGTGACCCCATTTTGGAAACTAGACCCCCTAAGGAACTTATCTAGATGTGTGGTAAGCACCTTGAACCCCCAAGTGCTTCACAGAAGTTTAGAACGCAGAGACGTGAAAATAAAAAATATTTTTTTTCCTCAAAAAAAATGATTTTTAGCCAGCAATTTTTTTTTCACAAGGGTAGCAGGATAAATTGGACCCCAAAAGTTGTTGTACAGTTTGTCCTGAGTACGCTGGTGCCCCATATATGGGGGGGAACTATTGTTTGGGCACACGTAAGGGCTCGGAATGGAAGTAGTGGCGTTTTGAAATGCAGACTTTGATGGAATGGTCTGCGGTCGTCATTACGTTTGCAGAGCCCCTGATGTGCCTAAACAATAGAAACCCCCCCACAAGTGACCCCATTTTGGAAACTAGACCTCCCAAGTAACTTATCTAGATTCCTGGTGAGCACTTTGGACCCCCAAGTGCTTCACAGAAGTTTATAACGCAGAGACGTGAAAATTATAAAAAAAATTTTTTCCACAAAAATATTTTTTTAGCCCCCAATTTTTTATTTTCCCAAGGGTACCAGGAGAAATTAGACCCCCAAAGTTGTTGTGCAATTTTTCCTGAGTATGCTGATACCCCATATGTTGGGGTAAACCACTGTTTGGGCACACGTCGGGGCTTGGAAGGGAGGAAGCACCGTTTAACTTTTTGAACGCAAAATTGGCTGGAATCAATGGTTGCACCATGTCGCGTTTGGTGACCCCCTGATGTGCCTAAACAGTGGAAACCCCTCAATTCTAACTCCAGCCCTAACCCCAACACACCCCTAACCACAGCCCTAACCCCAACAGACCCCGAACCCTAATCCCAACCCTAACCACAAGCCTAACCCTAATTCCAACCCTAACCCTAATTCCAACCCTAACCCTAATTCCAACCCTAACCCTAATTCCAACCCTAACCCTCTTTCCAACCCTAACCCTTTCCAACCCTAACCCTCTTTCCAACCCTAACCCTCTTTCCAACCCTAACCCTCTTTCCAATCCTAACCCTAACCCTCTTTCCAACCCTAACCCTCTTTCCAACCCTAACCCTAACCCTCTTTTCAACCCTAACCCTCTTTTCAACCCTAACCCTCTTTTTAACCCTAACCCTAACCCTCTTTTCAACCCTAACCCTAACCCTAACCCTCTTTTCAACCCTAACCCTAACCCTAATGGAAAAAAAAAAAAAAAATATTATCTTTATTTTATTAGTTCTGCCTACCTATGGGGGTGATAATCGGGGGGTTTATTTACTTTTTCTTTCATTTTGATCACTGTGAGAGTGATCAAAATGAAAGAATGGAATCTGCAGCCGGCAGATTCGGGCGGGCGCACTACGCATGCGCCCGCCATTTTCAAAGATGGCGGCGCCCATCATCCGGACCCGAGGGACACCGGGAGGGACGGGGGGACACCGGAGGTACCAGGGGGGTGAGGGGGGGATCGGAGGCTGGCGGGGAGCAGAGGGAATGGGAGGGGGGCAGATGATGACAGCGGCGGCAGATCGCCGCTGTCATTCAGTTGCGGGGGGGGCGATCGCCGGTGGGGGGGGGGTGGAATCGGTGTCTCCAGCCATGTCCGATGCTACAGCAGCATCGGACATGGCTGGATTGTAATATTTCATCAATTTTCATTGATGAAATATTACTATCGCTCTGATTGGCTGTTTCACTTTTAACAGCCAATCAGAGCGATCGTAGCCACGTGGGGGCGAAGGCACGCCCCCTGTGGTGAATTACAAAGCCCCCTGTATCTGCGGGTCGGGTGACCTTTCAGTGACCCCGGTCACCCGACCCGCAGGGGGGCTTTGAAGTCATGACGCCACATAGGCGTCACTGGTCAGATTTGAACCAGGTTTCATGACGCCTATGTGGCGTCATTGGTCGTGAAGGGGTTAACAGATATACCTGGTGTTGTGGATGCATCCAAATTCACATCTGTCAAGATATGAGGAAAAAAAAGAATGTCACGTGGCACATAAAAGCTAGGAAATCACTTCAACTGAATAAGTAGCTGGTAGATTGGCGCTTACAGTAACATAATGGAAGGACTCAGGGATAACTTTTTTCAGCCGTTTATAACCTGTATTCCTTTATCAATAATTCAGTTAGGTCAAATGTGGTGACAGATTCCCGTTAAATTCTTTTTCTCTTAATCATAATTAAGTAAAGCTGCAAATTGCTTGTGAAAACAAGGGATTATAGTGTACAATGTAGGCTAGCCGCTCTGTTACAGCTATAAGCAGCTTAAATAATATGTGCTATATGTTAAAAAAAATAAATAATTAACCTTCAACTGAGTTCACATCCCATTCGAATCCTTCTGGAATTAGAATACACACACTAATTTAGATCAACTGTATTACATAGATTCTATTTTCCATAATGAGCAGGAATACCTGTATATTTTTACAGTTATCAGTAAAATATTCAGCTAAGAAGTTATAATTCTAAACAAAAAAATATAATAATTGTTTGACATTTTTAAAGTACAAAGAAATATAATGAATATTACCTTTTAGTGAATTAATGTACCATTTAAACCCTGTTTACATTTAGGATACAAATATTCAGCAGTTTTAAATAACATATCTCATTATTCTGCAGTGTTGTTATCAGTGTGTCAAAAGTGGGAGAAGAGGGTTGTATTGACAATCCAACACAATGGGCAGTACTTTGAGCACATTTTATAAGTGGTCCTAAACTTTAAATAACTCACCATGAAAGAATAAACTTACGTTAACACCAAGCACACCATTGTTTTTCTTGTGAAATTCTCAAAAAGCTTCCCATTGAAAAAAATAAAGTTGGATCCAAAATGGCCAACTTCAAAATGGCCGGCATGGTCACCACCCATCTTGAAAAGTTTACCTCCTCCCATATAATAATGTGCCACAAACAGGATGTTGATATTACCAACCATTCCCATTTTATTTAGGTGTATTCAAATAAATGGCCCACCCTATACAAAGCTGATTAAAATGATACCTTGCAATTTGTGAACTGATAACTTACTTCAGAGAAATCCATGTTTTTCTCATTTGTAAATAAGCTGTTCCAGGCATTGGGGAGGACGCTGCCTGGATGACTACTCTGCCTCCAGAGAATCTTTTAAATAAAAAGGGGATTTACCAGTGTAATACATGTAGCTAACAAAAAACAGGAGAAACGAAATTTGTCTTCTGGCAAACACAAATTTTTGCAACTCACAGACGTCTGCTGTGTTAGATGACTATTGCAACCCTTTCTTCCTGTGAGATGGAAGTTGAAGCTGAGAGAAACCTGCAAATGTGTCACATATAATCACACACAGCACTGCAGTGAGGTCAGGAGAGCAGTGAGCAGCCATTACACTTCACACGGGTAACTTCCCTTTCCTGACATCTTCCCCATAGCCTGGTAAAAGTAATTTTCATAAAGATATAAAAGATGATTCATCAACAAGGCATTTGAAATGAGGCATAAAGGGATGACTTTTTCATCCATTTATAACCTGTATTCCTTTATCAATAATTCAATTAGGTCAAATGTGGTGACAGATACCCGTTAAATTCTTTTTCTCATAATCATAAAGAAGTAAACTTGCAAATTGCTTGTAAAAACAAGGGATTATAGTGTATAATGAAGGCTAGCTGCTCTATTACAGCTACAGGCAGCTTAAATAATATGTGCTATATGTTAAAAAAAATAAAAAATTACCTTCTATTGAATTCACATCCCATTCAAATCCTTCTGGAATTAGAATACACACTAATTTAGATCAACTGTATCACATAGATTCTAATTTCCAAAATGAGCAGAAATACCTGTACATTTTTACAGTTATCAGTAAAATATTGAGCTAAGAAGTTATAATTTTAAACAAAATAATATAATAATTGTTTGACATTTTTAAAGTACAAGGAAATATAATGAATATTACCTTTTAGTGAATTTATGTCCCATTTAAATCCTGTTTACATTTAGGATACAAATAATCAGCAGTTAATTTTAAATAACATATCATTATTATATTTTTAGCATTTGTGACACATTTTTTAAATTCAATGTATGTTATCATAACTACTGATTAGTTTCCTTTTCCTGCAAACCATTAGCATACTGCTGCTGTAAAACCAGACATTTTTCGATCTTTCGAATTACTTTTTATTCTAGCCATCAAGGCAAAAAGATCTGAAAGATGTGACTGCAGTTACCTGTGTTTGGTAGCTGGTAAGAACTTTGGGCATAGTGAGATCTCTGGAATTTACTTAAGGACATGAGGACAAATGACCCAGATGATGGTCCATGACTTTTTGTTGTTATTCCATTGCTAGTAGAAGATTCATACTTCTCCTGTCCTGGCTTCTTCTGTGCTATCAATATTCCTCCTTGGTTGGTAATTTTTCCATCATGAATGCCAGCTGCACATACTGAAGACTCCTAGAAATGTAAAATGTGCAATATGATTTCATTTCAGAAAATATTTTAAATATTTAATTAAATTATATCTCACCTTTGTAAAAACTTTAGATCCCCAAACATTTTCCTTCTCTTTAAGGCAACCAGGAGGACACATAATGCTAAAAGAATAAAGTTGTGACATAATAATATCTACAGTATTAGTCCAAACAGCAGATGTTGCATATATAATTTCACCTTAAAAATCTGCAACTTAATCAAATACACGCATAGTAATAAATCAGCAAGAAAATCCACTAAAACTATGGGACTAAAGTAGAACTTACAAATTGATTTCAGCGGGTAGTTGCATGGCCGTGTAAGCGCAGTTTCTTTCAACTACAAAAAAAGATAGAACATATTCAAGGGAAGTGTAAAATCAAGGAACAGTGGATAGAAGTACAGCACAGGTGTGAGGTTGTCATTTTATGTAAATGAACAATTCCGATAATGGGATTGTCTACATTTTGATGACAACAGTAGCCAATGTTGCCTCATGGAGGAGAAACAAATCCTCCTTTATAAAATATTAATGAAAGGCTGAGAGGTTGGGATAGCAGTCTGTCAACAGGTGCGGAGGATTGTACGCACTCACCTTTCTAACCGCACAGCACTTATTAGTGTATAAATTTAAAGATAGTTTATATGGGTATTTAGGGCTTAGCTGAGTAAATGACAGACTGCTTGTCAATTAGAAGAGAAAATTTGGAAACCTGATGACTGGAACCTTTTAAACATCGTTTTTAAAAGGCAATGAAGAAATAGATAACTTTCAATATGCTGAAGAAAAATGTATATGAAAAAATTTCCTTTAACAGATATACCTGGTGTTGTGGATGCATCCAAATTCTCATCTGTCAAGATATGAGGGAAAAAAACAATGTCACACGGCACATAAAAGCTAAGAAATGACTTCAACTGAATAAATAGCTGGTAGATTGGCGCTCACAGTAAAATATTGGAAGGTCTCAGTGTTGACTCTTTATAATCACTGTCTGTCACCCACTTTTTAAGTATTTAGGAAATAAACCACTGTCAGAAGTGCTTGCAAGCATCTTACTCTCTTCTTTACTTTGGTTAAACCAAGTGAGCATGTGTATAGGGGGTTTGAAAAAAATTTCTGTCAGATGAACAAGGTTCATGGCTAGGTGTAATATTAAACTATTTAAGAATTAAAAAGAACCACCTGCAAAATGTATTTGAAATGTGTCTTAAAGAGAATTTGCCAGTAGGATCAACCCTCCTAAACCGTCTATATGGGCATGCTGGTTATACAAAGCTGATTAAAATGATACCTTGCTATTTGTGAACTGAAACTTCAGAGAAATCCATGTTTTTCTCATCTGTAAATGAGTTGTTCCAGGCTATGGGGAGGACGCTGCCTGGAAGATTACTCTGCCTCCAGAGATTATTTTAAACAAAACGGAGATTTACCAGTGTATGAAAAGAAATTTGTTTTCTTGCAAAAACATTTTTTTGCAACTCACTGAGTTCTGCTGTGTTAGAGGAATATTGCAGCCCTTTCTTCCTGTGAGATGGAAGTTAAACCTGAGAGAAACCTGCAAATGTGTCACATATAATCCACACACAGCTCTGCATTGAGATCAGGAGAGCAGAGAGCAGCCATTACACTTCACAAAGGTATCTTCCGTTTCCCGACATCCTCCCCATAGCCTGGTAGAAGTATTTTTCATAAATCTATAAAAGATGATTCATCAACAAGGCATCTGATAAAAGGCATACAGGGATGACTTTTTTCAGTCTTTTATAACCTGTATTCCTTTATCAATAATTCAGTTAGGTCAAATGTGGTGACGGATTCCCGTTAAATTCTTTTTCTCATAATCCTAAATAAGTAAACTTGCAAATTGCTTGTAAAAACAAGTGATTATAGTGTACAATGTAGGCTAGCTGCTCTATTACAGCTACAGGCAGCTTAAATAATTAATATGTGCTATATGTTAAAAAAATAAAAAATTACCTTCTATTGAGTTCACATCCCATTCAAATCCTTCTGGAATTAGAATACACACTAATTTAGATCAACTGTATCACATAGATTCTATTTTCCAAAATAAGCGGGAATACCTGTATACTTTTACAGTTATCAGTAAAATATTGAGCTAAGAAGTTATAATTTTAAGCAAAATAATATAATAATTGTTTAACATTTTTAAGGTACAAGGAAATATAATGAATATTAACTTTTAGTGAATTTATGTCCCATTTAAATCCTGTTTACATTTAGGATACAAATAATCAGCAGTTAATTTTAAATAACATATCATTATTATATTTTTAGCATTTGTGACACATTTTTTAAATTCAATGTATGTTATCATAACTACTGATTAATTTCCTTTTCCTGCAAACCATTAGCATACTGCTGCTGTAAAACCAGATATTTTTCGGTCTTACGAATTACTTTTTATTCCAGCCATCAAGGCAAAAAGATCTGAAAGATGTGACTGCAGTTACCTGTGTTTGGTAGCTGATAAGAAGATTGGGCATAGTGAGATCTCTGGAATTTACTTAAGGACATGAGGACAAATGACCCAGATGATGGTCCATGACTTTTTGTTGTTATTCCATTGCTAGTAGAAGATTCATACTTCTCCTGTCCTGGCTTCTTCTGAGCTATTAATGTTCCTCCTTGGTTGGTAATTTTTCCATCATGAATGCCAGCTGCACATACTGAAGACTCCTAGAAATGTAAAATGTGCAATATGATTTCATTTCAGAAAATATTTTAAACATTTAATTAAATTATATCTCACCTTTGTAAAAACTTTAGATCCCCAAACATTTTCCTTCTCTTTAAGGCAACCAGGAGGACACATAATGCTAAAAGAATAAAGTTGTGACATAATAATATCTATTAGTCCAAACAGCAAATGTTGCATATATAATTTCACCTTAGAAATCTGCAACTCAATCAAATACACGCACAGTAATAAATCAGAAAGAAAATCCACTAAAACCATGGGACTAAAGTAGAACTTACAAATTGATTTCTGCGGGTAGTTGCATGGCCGTGTAAGCGCAGTTTCTTTCAACTACAAAAAAAGATATAAAATATTCAAGGGAAGTGTAAAATGAAGGAACAGTGGATAGAAGTACAGCACAGGTGTGAGGTTGTCATTTTATGTAAATGAACAATTCCGATAATGGGATTGTCTACATTTCGATGACAACAGTAGCCAATGTTGCCTCATGGAGGAGAAACAAATCCTCCTTTATAAAATATCAATGAAAGGCTGAGAGGTTGGGATAGCAGTCTGTCAACAGGTGCGGAGGATTGTACGCACTCCCCTTTCAAACCGCTCAGCACTTATTAGTGTATAAATTTAAAAATAGTTTGTATGGGTATTTAGGGCTTAGCTGAGTAAATGACAGACTGCTTTTCAATTAGAAGAGAAAATGTGGAAACCTGATGACCGGAACCTTTTAAATATCCTTATTAAAAGCCAATGAGGAAATTGGTAAGTTTCAAAATGCTGAAGAAAAATGTATATGTAAAAATCTCCTTTAACAGATATACCTGGTGTTGTGGATGCATCCAAATTCACATCTGTCAAGATATGAGGAAAAAAAAACAATGTTACGTGGCACATAAAAGCTAGGAAATGACTTCAACTGAATAAGTAGCTGGTAGATTGGCGCTTACAGTAACATAATGGAAGGTCTCAGGGATGACTTTTTTCAGCCATTTATAACCTGTATTCCTTTATCAATAATTCGGTTAGGTCAAATGTGGTGACAGATTCCCGTTAAATTCTTTTTCTCTTAATCATAATTAAGTAAAACTGCAAATTGCTTGTGAAAACAAGGGATTATAGTGTACAATGTAAGCTAGCCGCTCTATTACAGCTACAGGCAGCTTAAATAATATGTGCTATATGTTAAAAAAATTAAAAATTACCTTCTATTGAGTTCACATCCCATTCAAATCCTTCTGGAATTAGAATACACACACTAATTTAGATCAACTGTATCACATAGATTCTATTTTCCAAAATGAGCGGGAATACCTGTATATTTTTACAGTTATCAGTAAAATATTGAGCTAAGAAGTTATAATTTTAAACAAAATAATATAATAATTGTTTGACATTTTTAAGGTACAAGGAAATATAATGAATATTACTTTTTAGTGAATTTATGTCCCATTTAAATCCTGTTTACATTTAGGATACAAATAATTTGCAGTTAATTTTAAATAACACATCATTATTATATTTTTAGCATTTGTGACACATTTTTTAAATTCAATGTATGTTATCATAACTAATGATTAGTTTCCTTTTCCTGCAAACCATTAGCATACTGCTGCTGTAAAACCAGACATTTTTCGGTCTTTCGAATTACTTTTTATTCTAGCCATCAAGGCAAAAAGATCTGAAAGATGTGACTGCAGTTACCTGTGTTTGGTAGCTGGTAAGAACTTTGGGCATAGTGAGATCTCTGGAATTTACTTAAGGACATGAGGACAAATGACCCAGATGATGGTCCATGACTTTTTGTTGTTATTCCATTGCTAGTAGAAGATTCATACTTCTCCTGTCCTGGCTTCTTCTGTGCTATCAATGTTCCTCCTTGGTTGGTAATTTTTCCATCATGAATGCCAGCTGCACATACTGAAGACTCCTAGAAATGTAAAATGTGCAATATGATTTCATTTCAGAAAATATTTTAAATATTTAATTAAATTATATCTCACCTTTGTAAAAACTTTAGATCCCCAAACATTTTCCTTCTCTTTAAGGCAACCAGGAGGACACATAATGCTAAAAGAATAAAGTTGTGACATAATAATATCTACAGTATTAGTCCAAACAGCAGATGTTGCATCTATAATTTCACCTTAAAAATCTGCAACTTAATCAAATACACGCATAGTAATAAATCAGAAAGAAAATCCACTAAAACTATGGGACTAAGTAGAACTTACAAATTGATTTCAGCAGGTAGTTGCATGGCCGTATAAGCGCAGTTTCTTTCAACTACAAAAAAAGATAGAACATATTCAAGGGAAGTGTAAAATGAAGGAACAGTGGATAGAAGTACAGCACAGGTGTGAGGTTGTCATTTTATGTAAATGAACAATTCCGATAATGGGATTGTCTACATTTCGATGACAACAGTAGCCAATGTTGCCTCATGGAGGAGAAACAAATCCTCCTTTACAAAATATCAATGAAAGGCTGAGAGGTTGGGATAGCAGTCTGTCAACAGGTGCGGAGGATTGTACGCACTCACCTTTCTAACCGCACAGCACTTATTAGTGTATAAATTTAAAGATAGTTTATATGGGTATTTAGGGCTTAGCTGAGTAAATGACAGACTGCTTGTCAATTAGAAGAGAAAATGTGGAAACCTGATGACTGGAACCTTTTAAACATCGTTTTTAAAAGGCAATGAAGAAATAGATAACTTTCAATATGCTGAAGAAAAATGTATATGAAAAAATTTCCTTTAACAGATATACCTGGTGTTGTGGATGCATCCAAATTCTCATCTGTCAAGATATGAGGGAAAAAAACAATGTCACACGGCACATAAAAGCTAAGAAATGACTTCAACTGAATAAATAGCTGGTAGATTGGCGCTCACAGTAAAATATTGGAAGGTCTTAGTGTTGACTCTTTATAATCACTGTCTGTCACCCATTTTTTAAGTATTTAGGAAATAAACCACTGTCAGAAGTGCTTGCAAGTATCTTACTCTCTTCTTTACTTTGGTTAAACCAAGTGAGCATGTGTATAGGGGGTTTGAAAAAAATTTCTGTCAGATGAACAAGGTTCATGGCTAGGTGTAATATTAAACTATTTAAGAATTAAAAAGAACCACCTGCAAAATGTATTTGAAATGTGTCTTAAAGAGAATTTGCCAGTAGGATCAACCCTCCTAAACCGTCTATATGGGCATGCTGGTTATACAAAGCTGATTAAAATGATACCTTGCTATTTGTGAACTGAAACTTCAGAGAAATCCATGTTTTTCTCATCTGTAAATGAGTTGTTCCAGGCTATGGGGAGGACGCTGCCTGGAAGATTACTCTGCCTCCAGAGATTATTTTAAACAAAACGGAGATTTACCAGTGTATGAAAAGAAATTTGTTTTCTTGCAAAAACATTTTTTTGCAACTCACTGAGTTCTGCTGTGTTAGAGGAATATTGCAGCCCTTTCATCCTGTGAGATGGAAGTTAAACCCGAGAGAAACCTGCAAATGTGTCACATATAATCCACACACAGCTCTACATTGAGATCAGGAGAGCAGAGAGCAGCCATTACACTTCACACAGGTATCTTCCGTTTCCCGACATCCTCCCCATAGCCTGGTAGAAGTATTTTTCATAAATCTATAAAAGATGATTCATCAACAAGGCATCTGATAAAAGGCATACAGGGATGACTTTTTTCAGTCTTTTATAACCTGTATTCCTTTATCAATAATTCAGTTAGGTCAAATGTGGTGACGGATTCCCGTTAAATTCTTTTTCTCATAATCCTAAATAAGTAAACTTGAAAAATTGCTTGTAAAAACAAGTGATTATAGTGTACAATGTAGGCTAGCTGCTCTATTACAGCTACAGGCAGCTTAAATAATTAATATGTGCTATATGTTAAAAAAATAAAAAATTACCTTCTATTGAGTTCACATCCCATTCAAATCCTTCTGGAATTAGAATACACACTAATTTAGATCAACTGTATCACATAGATTCTATTTTCCAAAATAAGCGGGAATACCTGTATACTTTTACAGTTATCAGTAAAATATTGAGCTAAGAAGTTATAATTTTAAACAAAATAATATAATAATCGTTTAACATTTTTAAGGTACAAGGAAATATAATGAATATTAACTTTTAGTGAATTTATGTCCCATTTAAATCCTGTTTACATTTAGGATACAAATAATCAGCAGTTAATTTTAAATAACATATCATTATTATATTTTTAGCATTTGTGACACATTTTTTAAATTCAATGTATGTTATCATAACTACTGATTAGTTTCCTTTTCCTGCAAACCATTAGCATACTGCTGCTGTAAAACCAGATATTTTTCGGTCTTTCGAATTACTTTTTATTCCAGCCATCAAGGCAAAAAGATCTGAAAGATGTGACTGCAGTTACCTGTGTTTGGTAGCTGATAAGAAGATTGGGCATAGTGAGATCTCTGGAATTTACTTAAGGACATGAGGACAAATGACCCAGATGATGGTCCATGACTTTTTGTTGTTATTCCATTGCTAGTAGAAGATTCATACTTCTCCTGTCCTGGCTTCTTCTGAGCTATTAATGTTCCTCCTTGGTTGGTAATTTTTCCATCATGAATGCCAGCTGCACATACTGAAGACTCCTAGAAATGTAAAATGTGCAATATGATTTCATTTCAGAAAATTTTTTAAATATTTAATTAAATTATATCTCACCTTTGTAAAAACTTTAGATCCCCAAACATTTTCCTTCTCTTTAAGGCAACCAGGAGGACACATAATGCTAAAAGAATAAAGTTGTGACATAATAATATCTATTAGTCCAAACAGCAAATGTTGCATATATAATTTCACCTTAGAAATCTGCAACTCAATCAAATACACGCATAGTAATAAATCAGAAAGAAAATCCACTAAAACCATGGGACTAAAGTAGAACTTACAAATTGATTTCTGCGGGTAGTTGCATGGCCGTGTAAGTGCAGTTTCTTTCAACTACAAAAAAAGATATAAAATATTCAAGGGAAGTGTAAAATGAAGGAACAGTGGATAGAAGTACAGCACAGGTGTGAGGTTGTCATTTTATGTAAATGAACAATTCCGATAATGGGATTGTCTACATTTCGATGACAACAGTAGCCAATGTTGCCTCATGGAGGAGAAACAAATCCTCCTTTATAAAATATCAATGAAAGGCTGAGAGGTTGGGATAGCAGTCTGTCAACAGGTGCGGAGGATTGTACGCACTCACCTTTCTAACCGCACAGCACTTATTAGTGTATAAATTTAAAGATAGTTTATATGGGTATTTAGGGCTTAGCTGAGTAAATGACAGACTGCTTGTCAATTAGAAGAGAAAATGTGGAAACCTGATGACTGGAACCTTTTAAACATCGTTTTTTAAAAGGCAATGAAGAAATAGATAACTTTCAATATGCTGAAGAAAAATGTATATGAAAAAATTTCCTTTAACAGATATACCTGGTGTTGTGGATGCATCCAAATTCTCATCTGTCAAGATTTGAGGGAAAAAAACAATGTCACACGGCACATAAAAGCTAAGAAATGACTTCAACTGAATAAATAGCTGGTAGATTGGCGCTCACAGTAAAATATTGGAAGGTCTCAGTGTTGACTCTTTATAATCACTGTCTGTCACCCATTTTTTAAGTATTTAGGAAATAAACCACTGTCAGAAGTGCTTGCAAGCATCTTACTCTCTTCTTTACTTTGGTTAAACCAAGTGAGCATGTGTATAGGGGGTTTGAAAAAAATTTCTGTCAGATGAACAAGGTTCATGGCTAGGTGTAATATTAAACTATTTAAGAATTAAAAAGAACCACCTGCAAAATGTATTTGAAATGTGTCTTAAAGAGAATTTGCCAGTAGGATCAACCCACCTAAACCGTCTATATGGGCATGCTGGTTATACAAAGCTGATTAAAATGATACCTTGCTATTTGTGAACTGAAACTTCAGAGAAATCCATGTTTTTCTCATCTGTAAATGAGTTTTTCCAGGCTATGGGGAGGACGCTGCCTGGAAGATTACTCTGCCTCCAGAGATTATTTTAAACAAAACGGAGATTTACCAGTGTATGAAAAGAAATTTGTTTTCTTGCAAAAACATTTTTTTGCAACTCACTGAGTTCTGCTGTGTTAGAGGAATATTGCAGCCCTTTCTTCCTGTGAGATGGAAGTTAAACCTGAGAGAAACCTGCAAATGTGTCACATATAATCCACACACAGCTCTGCATTGAGATCAGGAGAGCAGAGAGCAGCCATTACACTTCACACAGGTATCCTCCGTTTCCCGACATCCTCCCCATAGCCTGGTAGAAGTATTTTTCATAAATCTATAAAAGATGATTCATCAACAAGGCATCTGATAAAAGGCATACAGGGATGACTTTTTTCAGTCTTTTATAACCTGTATTCCTTTATCAATAATTCAGTTAGGTCAAATGTGGTGACGGATTCCCGTTAAATTCTTTTTCTCATAATCCTAAATAAGTAAACTTGCAAATTGCTTGTAAAAACAAGTGATTATAGTGTACAATGTAGGCTAGCTGCTCTATTACAGCTACAGGCAGCTTAAATAATTAATATGTGCTATATGTTAAAAAAATAAAAAATTACCTTCTATTGAGTTCACATCCCATTCAAATCCTTCTGGAATTAGAATACACACTAATTTAGATCAACTGTATCACATAGATTCTATTTTCCAAAATAAGCGGGAATACTTTTATTATTATTATTATTATTATTTATTGTTATAGCGCCATTTATTCCATGGCGCTTTACATGTGAGGGGGGTATACATAAAAACAAGTACAATAATCTTAAACAATACAAGTCATAACTGGTACAGGAGGAGAGAGGACCCTGCCCGCGAGGGCTCACAATCTTCAAGGGATGGGTGATAATACAGTAGGCGAGGGTAGAGCTGGTCGTGCAGCGGTTTGGTCGATCGGTGGTTACTGCAGGTTATAGGCTTGTCGGAAGAGGTGGGTCTTCAGGCTCTTTTTGAAGGTTTCGATGGTAGGTGAGAGTCTGATATGTTGTGGTAGAGAGTTCCAGAGTAGGGGTGATGCGCGAGAGAAATCTTGTATGCGATTGTGGGAAGAGGAGATAAGAGGGGAGTAGAGAAGGAGATCTTGTGAGGATCGGAGGTTGCGTGCAGGAAAGTACCGGGAGACGAGGTCACAGATGTATGGAGGAGACAAGTTGTGGATGGCTTTGTATGTCATGGTTAGGGTTTTGTAATGGAGTCTCTGGGCAATTGGGAGCCAGTGAAGGGATTGACAGAGGGGAGAAGCTGGGGAATAGCGGGGGGACAGGTGGATTAGTCGGGCAGCAGAGTTTAGAATAGATTGGAGGGGTGCGAGAGTGTTTGAGGGGAGGCCGCAGAGCATGAGGTTGCAGTAGTCAAGGCGAGAGATGATGAGGGCATGGACTAGGGTTTTTGCAGATTCTTGGGTGAGGAATGAACGGATGCGTGAAATATTTTTGAGTTGAAGTCGGCAGGAAGTGGAAAGGGTTTGGATATGTGGTTTGAAGGAGAGATCAGCATCAAGGATTACTCCGAGGCAGCGAGCTTGTGGGACTGGGGAGAGTGGGCAGTCATTTACTGTAATTGATAGGTTCGTAGGGGGGGTCACGTGAGATGGGGGAAAGATGATGAATTCTGTTTTGTCCATGTTGAGTTTCAGATATCTAGTGGAGAAGAAGGATGAAATAGTGGACAGACATTGAGGGATTCTGGTTAGTAGGGAGGTGATATCTGGTCCAGAGATGTAGATCTGTGTGTCATCAGCATAAAGATGATACTGAAAGCCATGAGATTCTATCAGCTGTCCCAGGCCAAAGGTGTAAATAGAGAACAGCAGGGGCCCTAGGACTGAACCTTGTGGGACTCCGACAGATAGGGGGCGAGGTGAGGAGGTGGTGTGTGAGTGGGAGACGCTGAATGTCCGGTCTGTTAGGTATGATGAGATCCAGGAGAGGGCCAAGTCTGTGATGCCGAGGGATGAGAGGGTCTGTAATAATAGGGAATGGTCCACTGTGTCAAAGGCAGCCGACAGGTCCAGGAGGAGGAGGACAGAGTAGTGTCGCTTGCTCTTGGCAGTTAAGAGGTCATTGGTGACCTTAGTAAGGGCAGTTTCAGTGGAGTGGTGTGACCGGAAGCCAGATTGTAAGCGGTCGAAGAGGGAGCAAGAAGAGAGATGGGAGGACAGTTCAAGGTAGACGTGTTGTTCCAGTAGCTTGGAGGCGTATGGGAGAAGTGATATAGGGCGATAGCTAGATACAGAGGATGGGTCAAGAGAGGGCTTTTTGAGGATAGGTGTGATGGAGGCATGTTTAAAGCTTGAGGGGAAAACACCAGTTGTTAGTGATAGGTTGAAGAGATGGGTTAGGGTTGGGATGAAGACTGTGGTGAGGTTTGGGATGAAGTGGGATGGGATCGGGTCGAGTGCACAGGTGGTGAGATGTGATCTTGAGAGTAGAGTGGAGAGTCGATCTTCTGTAATGGTGGAGAAGTTGTTTTGAAGGTGGAGGGCTGGGAAGTCGGGAGGAAGGGCTCTGGGGGTTGTTGACCAAAACTGTCCCTGATGTTATCAATTTTCTGCTTGAAAAATGAGGCAAAGTCTTCAGCTGAGATGAGTGGGGAGGGAGGAGGTGCTGGGGGGCGGAGGAGAGAATTGAAGGTGTTGAATAACTGTTTAGGGTTGTGAGACAGGGAGGATATGAGAGATGAGAAGTAGGTTTGTTTAGCTGTGGCGAGTGTGGTCTTGAAAGTAGTGAGGGACTGTTTGAATGCGATGAAATGCTCGTTGGAGTGGGATCTTTTCCATCTGCGCTCAGCAGCCCTGGAAGCTCGCCTCAGCTCTTTGGTCAGGCTGGTGTGCCAGGGCTGTCTGTTGATTTTGCGAGTTTTGGTATGTGTAAGTGGGGCAGCGGATTCCAAAGCTACAGCTATTGTGGTGTTATATAGAGCGGCAGCGTCATCCGCATTGTGTAAGGAACTTATATCTGTAAGAGGGAGGAGGGATTCGGAGAATGAGTGTAGGTCAAGGTGTTTAAGATTCCTGCGAGGGTGTGAAAGTTTGTGGGGTGGGGATTGTAGACATGGAGTGAAGAGGGAAGAGAATGTGAGCAGGTTGTGGTCAGAGAGAGGAAGAGGTGAGTTAGAGAGGTTAGATAGGGAGCAGAGGCGGGTGAAGATGAGGTCCAGTGTGTGGCCATCTTTGTGGGTGGCTGTAGAAGACCATTGAGTGAGGCCGAAGGAGGAAGTGAGAGATAGAAGTTTAGTGGCAGCTGAGAGGGAAGTGTCAATGGGGATGTTGAAGTCGCCCATGATGATAGTAGGGATGTCCGCGGAAAGGAAATGAAGTAACCAGGTGGTGAAGTGGTCAAAGAAGGTGGTGGCTGGCCCTGGGGGGCGGTAGATGACAGCCAGTTGGAGGTTGGAGGGGGAGTAGATGCGCACAGAGTGCACCTCAAAGGAAGGGAGGGTAACAGAGGGTGGCAGTGGGATTGGGGTGAAGGAGCAGGTATCTGACAGGAGAAAACCAACTCCTCCACCATGTTTGCTGCTGGGGCGGGGGGTGTGAGAAAGGTGGAAGCCGCCATACGAAAGTGCAGCAGGAGAGGCTGTGTCAGAAGGGGTGAGCCAGGTTTCGGTGATGGCGAGGAAGGAGAGTTTGGTAGTAACAAAAAGATCATGGATGTAGGAAAGCTTGTTGCAGACAGAGCGAGCGTTCCACAGAGCTCCTGTTAGTGGGACTGGGGAAGCGGGGGCTGGGTGAATGGGTATAAGGTTGGAGAGGTTACGGAAGGTTGTGATAGAGCGTGGATGGGAGGTAGAAATGACTGTGGGAATGTGGTGAGGAGGACCAGGATTTGGAGAGATATCACCAGCAGTGAGAAGGAGCAGAGAAAGTGTTAGCAGGTGGGAGCAGGAGAGGGCATGAGGGGGCTGTCTGTGTTTGGAGACAGAGGATTGTATGTTAAGGAACAGTTTTGAGGCGGAGGTGAGGTGGATGGGGAGGATTGAAGAAGAGATGAACAGTTCCTTACTAGGAGTAGGGATTAGGGGAATTAGCAGAAAGTGAAGGATTATTGGGGTGAAAGTGAAAACAAACAGAAACATTGTTTACAGTGACTGTGTCCAGTTACCTTCAGTTCCATTCTGGTTCAATTCTGGTTTTAATTCTTAAATTAATCTTCACACTTCTAGCACACACTTATAGCAATCACAATGCAGACTGAAGTCTATGCAGACTTGTACTCTGCAATATATGTACAACTAAGTGCAGTCAGGTGTGAAGCAGAGAGGAGTGGTCTCTGCTCATCTTGGCCAGACAATTAAGAGTGGACCAGATGTATATGATCAAGCCAGAGTAAACAAGGTCATAAATAACACTGGGGTAAGCTGGGGTTAGCTGAAAGGCATACCATGTGAATGCTAGGTGCAGAGGCAAGTCTATGTGCAAAGCTGGGTGACGCACTGTGTGTCCTTCATAGACAGACAGCAGGAGAGCAGGAGAGCTGGGTGGATGGACATACCATGTGAATGCTAGGTGCAGAGGCAAGTCTATGTGCAAAGCTGGGTGACGCACTGTGTGTCCTTCATAGACAGACAGCAGGAGAGCAGGAGAGCTGGGTGGATGTATACCTGTATACTTTTACAGTTATCAGTAAAATATTGAGCTAAGAAGTTATAATTTTAAGCAAAATAATATAATAATTGTTTAACATTTTTAAGGTACAAGGAAATATAATGAATATTAACTTTTAGTGAATTTATGTCCCATTTAAATCCTGTTTACATTTAGGATACAAATAATCAGCAGTTAATTTTAAATAACATATCATTATTATATTTTTAGCATTTGTGACACATTTTTTAAATTCAATGTATGTTATCATAACTACTGATTAGTTTCCTTTTCCTGCAAACCATTAGCATACTGCTGCTGTAAAACCAGATATTTTTCGGTCTTTCGAATTACTTTTTATTCCAGCCATCAAGGCAAAAAGATCTGAAAGATGTGACTGCAGTTACCTGTGTTTGGTAGCTGGTAAGAACTTTGGGCATAGTGAGATCTCTGGAATTTACTTAAGGACATGAGGACAAATGACCCAGATGATGGTCCATGACTTTTTGTTGTTATTCCATTGCTAGTAGAAGATTCATACTTCTCCTGTCCTGGCTTCTTCTGTGCTATCAATGTTCCTCCTTGGTTGGTAATTTTTCCATCATGAATGCCAGCTGCACATACTGAAGACTCCTAGAAATGTAAAATGTGCAATATGATTTCATTTCAGAAAATATTTTAAATATTTAATTAAATTATATCTCACCTTTGTAAAAACTTTAGATCCCCAAACATTTTCCTTCTCTTTAAGGCAACCAGGAGGACACATAATGCTAAAAGAATAAAGTTGTGACATAATAATATCTACAGTATTAGTCCAAACAGCAGATGTTGCATATATAATTTCACCTTAGAAATCTGCAACTCAATCAAATACACGCATAGTAATAAATCAGAAAGAAAATCCACTAAAACCATGGGACTAAAGTAGAACTTACAAATTGATTTCTGCGGGTAGTTGCATGGCCGTGTAAGCGCAGTTTCTTTCAACTACAAAAAAAAATATAAAATATTCAAGGGAAGTGTAAAATGAAGGAACAGTGGATAGAAGTACAGCACAGGTGTGAGGTTGTCATTTTATGTAAATGAACAATTCCGATAATGGGATTGTCTACATTTCGATGACAACAGTAGCCAATGTTGCCTCATGGAGGAGAAACAAATCCTCCTTTATAAAATATCAATGAAAGGCTGAGAGGTTGGGATAGCAGTCTGTCAACAGGTGCGGAGGATTGTACGCACTCCCCTTTCAAACCGCTCAGCACTTATTAGTGTATAAATTTAAAAATAGTTTGTATGGGTATTTAGGGCTTAGCTGAGTAAATGACAGACTGCTTTTCAATTAGAAGAGAAAATGTGGAAACCTGATGACCGGAACCTTTTAAATATCCTTATTAAAAGCCAATGAGGAAATTGGTAAGTTTCAAAATGCTGAAGAAAAATGTATATGTAAAAATCTCCTTTAACAGATATACCTGGTGTTGTGGATGCATCCAAATTCACATCTGTCAAGATATGAGGAAAAAAAAAGGAGATTTTTGTGTACTCACCGTAAAATCTCTTTCTCTTAGCCTTTAATTGGGGGACACAGAACCTTGGGTGTTATGCTGCTGTCCACTAGGAGGCGACACTATGCATAATCTGAAAAAGATTAACTTTGGCTCCTCCTCTGCAGTATACACCCCTTGACGGCGTCAGCCTTCTCCAGTTTTGTGCCAAAGCATAAGGAGGAACGTAACCAAATAACATAACCATGCCTGTAAGAAGGCTACTATGTACGAGCTCAAAGAACAATATGAGAACTCAACAGGAAACAACGGCCCGTAAGGGCAACAGGGTGGGAGCTGTGTCCCCCAATTAAAGGCTAAGAGAAAGAGATTTTACGGTGAGTACACAAAAATCTCCTTTACTCTGTCGCCTAATTGGGGGACACAGAACCTTGGGACGTCCCAAAGCAGTCCCTGGGTGGGAAGCAGTGGACGAATATTGTGCTGACAGTCCCCTAGACTTGGGGTACTGCCGCCTGCAGAACCAGTCTACCCAGGCTCGCATCCGCTGAGGACTGGGTATGAACACTGTAGTGTTTCGTAAACGTGTGTAGGCTAGTCCAAGTGGCCGCCTTGCACATTTGTTGTGCCGAAGGCTGATGCCGAATGGCCCAGGAGGCCCCTACTGCCCGTGTAGAGTGTGCCGTGATACCGGCCGGAAGAGGGGAACTGTTAAGTCGGTAGGCCTCATGTATGGTGGACCTGATCCACCTGGCAAGGGTAGCCTTGGAAGCCGGCAACCCATTGCGACTACCTTCCGGAAGAATGAAGAGGGAATCAGATTTCCGGAAAGGTGCAGTCCTGGACACGTAAATTCGCAATGCTCTGACGAGGTCAAGCGTATGCAGAGCCTTCTCCACTCTATGAACCGGAACCGGGCAAAGGGAAGGCAGTGAAATCTCTTCATTAAGGTGAAAGTTGGACACAACCATCGGAAGGAAGGATGGTACCGTGCGGAGAACCACCTTGTCCTGGTGAAAGGCTAGGAAAGGCCGTCTGCAGGAAAGTGCTGACAATTCCGACACTCTGCGTAACGAGGTGATCGCCACTAGAAAAAACACTTTCTGAGACAGAATGGAGAGTGGAACTCCTCTAAGAGGTTCGAAGGGTGGAGCTTGCAATGCTGTCAGGACCAGATTGAGGTCCCACGTATCCAGCGGACGTTTGTAGGGAGGAACCAATCGGGAAACTCCCTGGATGAAAGTCCTGACTTGCGGTTTAATAGCAATGCGCTTTTGAAAAAGGACTGAAAGCGCCGACACCTGACTCTTAAGCGAACTTAAGGATAGCTTGGCATCTAGGCCGATTGAAGAAAACCTAGTACCTTCGGGAGGGAATAAGGGAGTGGGACTTGCCCATGAGATTCGCACCAAGAAAAGAAAGCTCTCCAGGTACGATAATAGAGCTTGGCGGAGGCAGGCTTCCTTGCCCTGATCATAGTTGTAATGACTGCCGGTGAAAAACCTGCCTGGGTTAGAATCCAGGTTTCAAGGGCCATGCCGTCAAATTGAGAGCCCCTGAATTCTGGTGGAAGAACGGACCTTGAGACAGAAGGTCGTGACGGTCGGGTAGACGCCAGGGGGCGTCTGCCGTAAGTTGGACGATGTCGGCGTACCAAGTACGTCTGGGCCAGTCTGGCGCGATGAGGATGGTCGGAACTCCCTCTTGCTTGATCTTCCTCACGACCCTGGCGATTAGGGGGAGGGGTGGAAAAATGTACAGGAGTCGTAACTGGGACCAGTCCTGGACCAGGGCATCCGCTCCGAGCGACCGCGGGTCGTGTGTCCTGGCCATGAAATTGGGAACCTTGGTATTGAGATGGGATGCCATTAGGTCCACATCCGGGGTTCCCCAGCGTTGACAGATCTGGTAAAAAATCTCGGGATGGAGAGACCACTCCCCCGAGTCCATTCCTTGCCTGCTGAGGAAGTCGGCTTCCCAGTTTTCTACACCCGGAATGTGTACCGCAGAAAGTACCTACCTTGTGTCTTCCGCCCAGCGGAGGATATGAGCCACTTCTCTCATCGCCTGGGCGCTGCGGGTCCCGCCTTGGTGGTTCACGTATGCCACAGCCGTGGCATTGTCCGACTGTATCCGTATGTGCGAGGCTGCAAGCAAGTGATGAAAGGCTCTCAGTGCCAAGAGAATGGCCCTGATTTCCAGAACATTGATGGGCAATGTCACTTCCCTCGGTGACCACTTGCCCTGTGCCCTGTGATGTAGGTGCACCGCCCCCCAGCCTGTCAGGCTTGCATCGGTAGCCAGGATCTTCCATTGTCCTGAGAGGAATGGCTTCCCTCATGTAAGCGAGGTTGGTTTGAGCCACCAATGCAGGGACTTCCTGGTTGATGACGTCAACCTGAACTCCCTGTCGAGGGAGAAGGGGTTCCTGTCCCAAGATCTGAGCATGGCTAGTTGAAGGACCCTGAGGTGAAACTGGGCAAATGGCATTGCCTCTATTGCTGCTGCCATCTGGCCGAGGACTCTCATGGCAAACCGGAGAGATCGAGGAGGACTGCGAAGGAGTGTGCGAACTCCCAGACGGATGGCCAGTGTCTTGTCCTTGGGAAGGAGCACCAGGCCCCTGGCGGTGTCGAATACCTTTCCCAGGAATGTTAGAGTCCGAGTTGGGATGGTCGACGATTTCTGTAGGTTGACTAGCCATCCCAGGCGACTCAGAGTGTCTAGAGTGATTGAGACACTGACCTCGCAGTCTTTGAAAGTGGGAGACTTGACGAGGAGGTCGTCCAGGTACGGGACGACTAGGATGCCTCTTGAGTGCAGGACGTCCATGGTGGCCGCCATGACTTTGGTGAACGTTCTTGGAGCCGTGGCGAGTCCGAACGGAAGGGCGACAAACTGGTAGTGGTTTTGGTTGACCGCGAACCTGAGAAACCTTTGGTGGGCGGGAGCAATTGGTATGTGGAGGTACGCATCCTGTATGTCTATGGAGTTGAGGTATTCTCCCTGCTCCATGGATGCAATGATGGACCGGAGGGACTCCATGCGGAAATGACGGACCCGTACGTAATTGTTGAGCTGTTTTAGGTCCAGTATGGGTCGGACGCCGCCTCCTTTCTTGGGGACTACGAACAAATTTGAGTAGAATCCTCGGAATCTCTCGTTCGCGGGAACCGGCACCACAACTCCTGATTGAAGGAGAGAGGAAACCGCTTGGTGGAAAACACGAGCCTTTTCTGGTGGTGTTGGAGGAACAGAAAGGAAGAACCAGTTCGGTGGAACGGAAGTGAACTCTATCTTGTATCCGGAAGACACTATTTCCCTGACCCACCTGTCTTCTGTAATAGGCAGCCAGACTTGCTGAAAGAGTAAAAGTCGGCCGCCTACTGGTGGGGTGTCTTCCGGAGGTCTCGAGTCATGATGAAGTGAAGTTCTGAGGTTTTCCTCCCTTGGGTTTCGCTTGGCCTGCTTTCGACTGCCAAGCCCTGTCCGGTCGCTGCTGAGTCCGTGGGTTGTCTCTGCGTGGAGAACGGTTGCGGTTTTGCACTGGGCGCGAAACGGACCAGCCTGAGGAATTCCGAAAGGATCGGAATCACGTCTGGTTTCTTCGTTTAAACGTGCGTTTCAGTTTTAGTTGAGGGAGAGAGGTACTCTTACCCCCAGTGGCATTGGCTATCATGGTGTCCAACTTTTCGCCGAAAAGTCTTCCAGTAAAATACAGAAGTCGCGTGAGGGACTTCTTTGAGGCCGCATCCGCTTTCCATTCTCGCAGCCAGAGGATGCGTCGGATCGTGATGGCGTTTGATGCTATTCCCGCTACACCTCTGGCGGAATCCAGGGCTGCATGAATCATGTAGTCTGCTACCACTGCCATCTGGACCGCTTGGTCCGAGAGTTCAGGATTTGAAGCCTGAAGACCCTCCTGTAGTTTTTTGGCCCAAGCCAGGATGGCCTTGGATGCCCAAACTGAAGCAAATGCAGGGCCCAGAGAGGCGCCTGCCGCTTTGAAAATAGAACGAGCCATGCGTTCTACTTGCCGGTCTGCTGCGTCCCTGAGGGTTGAGCTATCCGGCAGAGAGAATAAAGTCTGCGCTGCTAGCCTAGAAACCGGAGGGTCCACTTCAGGTGGATCTGTCCATTGTTTGGTGTCTTTCTGTGGGAAGGGGTACTTCGCTTCCAAATATTTGCGATTAGCGAATTTTTTGTCAGGCTGCGCAAACTGTTTGGTAAGTATTTTCTCAAACTCATCGTGATTAGGGAAGACCTTAGGTGGTTTTTGAACACTTTCGAAGCAAATCCTATGTTCTGGGACTTCCGGGGGCGACTCTGGAATTTTTAGCTCCCGATGAATGGCAGAAATTATGTCCTTGACTAGCGCTGTATTGCTAGGGGGAGAAGGTACCATGGACCTGACCGTTTCATTATCTGAGTCGGAGTCACAGATGCCCTCCGAATCCTGTGCCTCGCTAAGGTGATCCCTGGAGGGCGACCTGGGGTGGGGGTCTTCTGTGATGGGGGATCCCTGTGGTAAATTGCACTGTCTGTCTGTGGCAGGGGACTGCCCAGGAGACCTGGAATAATGCTGTCTCTCCCTAGAGGGGGACGACCTTGTGCTATAGTGCGACTTAGGTGATCGAGACCTGTGGGTCCGCTTACGTCTGTGAGAGTCGGAAGCAGCATGTTCCTGAGACAAGCTGTCCGTTTGCTGTGTACCGTCCATAGCCGGGGCCCGACTCTGCAGAGCTTGCAGTAATGTAGCAGTTAGGTTGTCTATGGACTGTGACATAGACTGAGACATCTGAGTGGCTGATTCCGGCGTGGCCTGTGACACTGAAGCATCAGTAGGGACTCCCTGGGGTTCTGACCCAGAGTTCTGGATGCAGTCCCGGCAGTGCGGATACGTGCTGCCACTAGGGAGCGTGGCTTTGCAGGCTGTGCAGAATGCATAGAAACATTCCTGCCTGGTTCTCTTCCTTGAGCCCGGCATAGTGCACAGAGGCTGGCTATAAGGGATCGTACAGGGGTGGCTACGCAGAGGAAACCCACAGAAAGCCTTATAGGAAGTATAGATTCACAGCTGAGTAATGAGAACCCAGCTGTGAGCTTACCCCACCGGTGTGCCCCTAGGTCCAGCGCCGACAGATCCAAGTTCTGTGCCCCCCGGAGACCGCTGTGATGCTCCTCTCCTGGATCTCATCCAGAAAAAATGGCCACCGGGGCTCTGAGGAGAGGGAGGAGGGGGCGGAGAGCTGAAAAGGGCGTGCTGGGCTGTGTAAAAACGCGCCCTTTCTGCCTCAATCCGCCCCTTCTATGACACTCCAGCGTGTCATTTTGGTCATCCGGGGGGCGGGGAAAAGGCGGCGGCTTCAGCTAGGCCGAAGCCGCGGCCTAAATTAGAAGCCTGATGCCCATGAGGGCTCCAGAGCGGCGCGGTAGTCCGGGGGGGGCGGATTTGTACCAGACCCCCCCAGAATGGTCGACTGGATAGCGGTGGGGGTAGCAGGGGTAGCGGTTTTTGTATGGGGTGCCCCTGAAGCGCTATGGAGCCGCTGCTGTTGCAGAGACAGGGACGCAGAAAAACCCTGTCTCTGCTGTGCCATCCAGTCCGCACCCTCCCCCGGCCCCAACAGGATCCCTCAGCCAGCCTGGGGTCCCTGGAAGCTGCGAAATGCCGCCTGATCTCCGACCCTACCTGAGGCGTCTCAACCTAATACCCCCTGCGGGGGATTAGGGAGGGTGCGCCTGTCACTGTCAGGGGGTCTTCATCCTCGCCTCAACCTCAACCCAGAACCCTTAAAGGGGTTGGGGAAGGAGGGGGGTCTCGACCTCGAACCAGGACCCGAGGGACTGGGGAGGGAGCATCATGGGGAAAAAACCACCTCGACCTCAACCGGGTACCCCTAATAGGGGACCGAGGAGGGAGCCATGCCGGGAGTCTCGCTGGAGACCCACTTTTCTTCTTCTGTATTTCCGTGAAAAAAAGGAAAAAAACGGAAGAAAAAAGGTGTGCCTCCTTGCGACACTAAGCAAAAACTGGAGAAGGCTGACGCCGTCCAGGGGTGTATACTGCAGAGGAGGAGCCAAAGTTAATCTTTTTCAGATTATGCATAGTGTCGCCTCCTAGTGGACAGCAGCATAACACCCAAGGTTCTGTGTCCCCCAATTAGGCGACAGAGTAAACAATGTTACGTGGCACATAAAAGCTAGGAAATGACTTCAACTGAATAAGTAGCTGGTAGATTGGCGCTTACAGTAACATAATGGAAGGTCTCAGGGATGACTTTTTTCAGCCATTTATAACCTGTATTCCTTTATCAATAATTCAGTTAGGTCAAATGTGGTGACAGATTCCCGTTAAATTCTTTTTCTCTTAATCATAATTAAGTAAAACTGCAAATTGCTTGTGAAAACAAGGGATTATAGTGTACAATGTAAGCTAGCCGCTCTATTACAGCTACAGGCAGCTTAAATAATATGTGCTATATGTTAAAAAAATTAAAAATTACCTTCTATTGAGTTCACATCCCATTCAAATCCTTCTGGAATTAGAATACACACTAATTTAGATCAACTGTATCACATAGATTCTATTTTCCAAAATGAGCGGGAATACCTGTATATTTTTACAGTTATCAGTAAAATATTGAGCTAAGAAGTTATAATTTTAAACAAAATAATATAATAATTGTTTGACATTTTTAAGGTACAAGGAAATATAATGAATATTACTTTTTAGTGAATTTATGTCCCATTTAAATCCTGTTTACATTTAGGATACAAATAATTTGCAGTTAATTTTAAATAACACATCATTATTATATTTTTAGCATTTGTGACACAATTTTTAAATTCAATGTATGTTATCATAACTAATGATTAGTTTCCTTTTCCTGCAAACCATTAGCATACTGCTGCTGTAAAACCAGACATTTTTCGGTCTTTCGAATTACTTTTTATTCTAGCCATCAAGGCAAAAAGATCTGAAAGATGTGACTGCAGTTACCTGTGTTTGGTAGCTGGTAAGAACTTTGGGCATAGTGAGATCTCTGGAATTTACTTAAGGACATGAGGACAAATGACCCAGATGATGGTCCATGACTTTTTGTTGTTATTCCATTGCTAGCAGAAGATTCATACTTCTCCTGTCCTGGCTTCTTCTGTGCTATCAATGTTCCTCCTTGGTTGGTAATTTTTCCATCATGAATGCCAGCTGCACATACTGAAGACTCCTAGAAATGTAAAATGTGCAATATGATTTCATTTCAGAAAATATTTTAAATATTTAATTAAATTATATCTCACCTTTGTAAAAACTTTAGATCCCCAAACATTTTCCTTCTCTTTAAGGCAACCAGGAGGACACATAATGCTAAAAGAATAAAGTTGTGACATAATAATATCTACAGTATTAGTCCAAACAGCAGATGTTGCATCTATAATTTCACCTTAAAAATCTGCAACTTAATCAAATACACGCATAGTAATAAATCAGAAAGAAAATCCACTAAAACTATGGGACTAAGTAGAACTTACAAATTGATTTCAGCAGGTAGTTGCATGGCCGTATAAGCGCAGTTTCTTTCAACTACAAAAAAAGATAGAACATATTCAAGGGAAGTGTAAAATGAAGGAACAGTGGATAGAAGTACAGCACAGGTGTGAGGTTGTCATTTTATGTAAATGAACAATTCCGATAATGGGATTGTCTACATTTCGATGACAACAGTAGCCAATGTTGCCTCATGGAGGAGAAACGAATCCTCCTTTATAAAATATCAATGAAAGGCTGAGAGGTTGGGATAGCAGTCTGTCAACAGGTGCGGAGGATTGTACGCACTCACCTTTCTAACCGCACAGCACTTATTAGTGTATAAATTTAAAGATAGTTTATATGGGTATTTAGGGCTTAGCTGCGTAAATGACAGACTGCTTGTCAATTAGAAGAGAAAATGTGGAAACCTGATGACTGGAACCTTTTAAACATCGTTTTTAAAAGGCAATGAAGAAATAGATAACTTTCAATATGCTGAAGAAAAATGTATATGAAAAAATTTCCTTTAACAGATATACCTGGCGTTGTGGATGCATCCAAATTCTCATCTGTCAAGATATGAGGGAAAAAAACAATGTCACACGGCACATAAAAGCTAAGAAATGACTTCAACTGAATAAATAGCTGGTAGATTGGCGCTCACAGTAAAATATTGGAAGGTCTCAGTGTTGACTCTTTATAATCACTGTCTGTCACCCATTTTTTAAGTATTTAGGAAATAAACCACTGTCAGAAGTGCTTGCAAGCATCTTACTCTCTTCTTTACTTTGGTTAAACAAAGTGAGCATGTGTATAGGGGGTTTGAAAAAACTTTCTGTCAGATGAACAACGTTCATGGCTAGGTGTAATATTAAACTATTTAAGAATTAAAAAGAACCACCTGCAAAATGTATTTGAAATGTGTCTTAAAGAGAATTTGCCAGTAGGATCAACCCTCCTAAACCGTCTATATGGGCATGCTGGTTATACAAAGCTGATTAAAATGATACCTTGCTATTTGTGAACTGAAACTTCAGAGAAATCCATGTTTTTCTCATCTGTAAATGAGTTTTTCCAGGCTATGGGGAGGATGCTGCCTGGAAGATTACTCTGCCTCCAGAGATTATTTTAAACAAAACGGAGATTTACCAGTGTATGAAAAGAAATTTGTTTTCTTGCAAAAACATTTTTTTGCAACTCACTGAGTTCTGCTGTGTTAGAGGAATATTGCAGCCCTTTCATCCTGTGAGATGGAAGTTAAACCTGAGAGAAACCTGCAAATGTGTCACATATAATCCACACACAGCTCTGCATTGAGATCAGGAGAGCAGAGAGCAGCCATTACACTTCACACAGGTATCTTCCGTTTCCCAACATCCTCCCCATAGCCTGGTAGAAGTATTTTTCATAAATCTATAAAAGATGATTCATCAACAAGGCATCTGATAAAAGGCATACAGGGATGACTTTTTTCAGTCTTTTATAACCTGTATTCCTTTATCAATAATTCAGTTAGGTCAAATGTGGTGACGGATTCCCGTTAAATTCTTTTTCTCATAATCCTAAATAAGTAAACTTGCAAATTGCTTGTAAAAACAAGTGATTATAGTGTACAATGTAGGCTAGCTGCTCTATTACAGCTACAGGCAGCTTAAATAATTAATATGTGCTATATGTTAAAAAAATAAAAAATTACCTTCTATTGAGTTCACATCCCATTCAAATCCTTCTGGAATTAGAATACACACTAATTTAGATCAACTGTATCACATAGATTCTATTTTCCAAAATAAGCGGGAATACCTGTATACTTTTACAGTTATCAGTAAAATATTGAGCTAAGAAGTTATAATTTTAAGCAAAATAATATAATAATTGTTTAACATTTTTAAGGTACAAGGAAATATAATGAATATTAACTTTTAGTGAATTTATGTCCCATTTAAATCCTGTTTACATTTAGGATACAAATAATCAGCAGTTAATTTTAAATAACATATCATTATTATATTTTTAGCATTTGTGACACATTTTTTAAATTCAATGTATGTTATCATAACTACTGATTAGTTTCCTTTTCCTGCAAACCATTAGCATACTGCTGCTGTAAAACCAGACATTTTTCGGTCTTTCGAATTACTTTTTATTCTAGCCATCAAGGCAAAAAGATCTGAAAGATGTGACTGCAGTTACCTGTGTTTGGTAGCTGGTAAGAACTTTGGGCATAGTGAGATCTCTGGAATTTACTTAAGGACATGAGGACAAATGACCCAGATGATGGTCCATGACTTTTTGTTGTTATTCCATTGCTAGTAGAAGATTCATACTTCTCCTGTCCTGGCTTCTTCTGTGCTATCAATGTTCCTCCTTGGTTGGTAATTTTTCCATCATGAATGCCAGCTGCACATACTGAAGACTCCTAGAAATGTAAAATGTGCAATATGATTTCATTTCAGAAAATATTTTAAATATTTAATTAAATTATATCTCACCTTTGTAAAAACTTTAGATCCCCAAACATTTTCCTTCTCTTTAAGGCAACCAGGAGGACACATAATGCTAAAAGAATAAAGTTGTGACATAATAATATCTACAGTATTAGTCCAAACAGCAGATGTTGCATCTATAATTTCACCTTAAAAATCTGCAACTTAATCAAATACAAGCATAGTAATAAATCAGAAAGAAAATCCACAAAAACTATGGGACTAAAGTAGAACTTACAAATTGATTTCAGCGGGTAGTTGCATGGCCGTGTAAGCGCAGTTTCTTTCAACTACAAAAAAAGATAGAACATATTCAAGGGAAGTGTAAAATGAAGGAACAGTGGATAGAAGTACAGCACAGGTGTGAGGTTGTCATTTTATGTAAATGAACAATTCCGATAATGGGATTGTCTACATTTCGATGACAACAGTAGCCAATGTTGCCTCATGGAGGAGAAACAAATCCTCCTTTATAAAATATCAATGAAAGGCTGAGAGGTTGGGATAGCAGTCTGTCAACAGGTGCGGAGGATTGTACGCACTCACCTTTCTAACCGCACAGCACTTATTAGTGTATAAATTTAAAGATAGTTTATATGGGTATTTAGGGCTTAGCTGAGTAAATGACAGACTGCTTGTCAATTAGAAGAGAAAATGTGGAAACCTGATGACTGGAACCTTTTAAACATCGTTTTTAAAAGGCAATGAAGAAATAGATAACTTTCAATATGCTGAAGAAAAATGTATATGAAAAAATTTCCTTTAACAGATATACCTGGTGTTGTGGATGCATCCAAATTCTCATCTGTCAAGATATGAGGGAAAAAAACAATGTCACACGGCACATAAAAGCTAAGAAATGACTTCAACTGAATAAATAGCTGGTAGATTGGCGCTCACAGTAAAATATTGGAAGGTCTCAGTGTTGACTCTTTATAATCACTGTCTGTCACCCATTTTTTAAGTATTTAGGAAATAAACCACTGTCAGAAGTGCTTGCAAGCATCTTACTCTCTTCTTTACTTTGGTTAAACCAAGTGAGCATGTGTATAGGGGGTTTGAAAAAAATTTCTGTCAGATGAACAAGGTTCATGGCTAGGTGTAATATTAAACTATTTAAGAATTAAAAAGAACCACCTGCAAAATGTATTTGAAATGTGTCTTAAAGAGAATTTGCCAGTAGGATCAACCCTCCTAAACCGTCTATATGGGCATGCTGGTTATACAAAGCTGATTAAAATGATACCTTGCTATTTGTGAACTGAAACTTCAGAGAAATCCATGTTTTTCTCATCTGTAAATGAGTTGTTCCAGGCTATGGGGAGGACGCTGCCTGGAAGATTACTCTGCCTCCAGAGATTATTTTAAACAAAACGGAGATTTACCAGTGTATGAAAAGAAATTTGTTTTCTTGCAAAAACATTTTTTTGCAACTCACTGAGTTCTGCTGTGTTAGAGGAATATTGCAGCCCTTTCTTCCTGTGAGATGGAAGTTAAACCTGAGAGAAACCTGCAAATGTGTCACATATAATCCACACACAGCTCTGCATTGAGATCAGGAGAGCAGAGAGCAGCCATTACACTTCACACAGGTATCTTCCGTTTCCCGACATCCTCCCCATAGCCTGGTAGAAGTATTTTTCATAAATCTATAAAAGATGATTCATCAACAAGGCATCTGATAAAAGGCATACAGGGATGACTTTTTTCAGTCTTTTATAACCTGTATTCCTTTATCAATAATTCAGTTAGGTCAAATGTGGTGACGGATTCCCGTTAAATTCTTTTTCTCATAATCCTAAATAAGTAAACTTGCAAATTGCTTGTAAAAACAAGTGATTATAGTGTACAATGTAGGCTAGCTGCTCTATTACAGCTACAGGCAGCTTAAATAATTAATATGTGCTATATGTTAAAAAAATAAAAAATTACCTTCTATTGAGTTCACATCCCATTCAAATCCTTCTGGAATTAGAATACACACTAATTTAGATCAACTGTATCACATAGATTCTATTTTCCAAAATAAGCGGGAATACCTGTATACTTTTACAGTTATCAGTAAAATATTGAGCTAAGAAGTTATAATTTTAAGCAAAATAATATAATAATTGTTTAACATTTTTAAGGTACAAGGAAATATAATGAATATTAACTTTTAGTGAATTTATGTCCCATTTAAATCCTGTTTACATTTAGGATACAAATAATCAGCAGTTAATTTTAAATAACATATCATTATTATATTTTTAGCATTTGTGACACATTTTTTAAATTCAATGTATGTTATCATAACTACTGATTAGTTTCCTTTTCCTGCAAACCATTAGCATACTGCTGCTGTAAAACCAGATATTTTTCGGTCTTTCGAATTACTTTTTATTCCAGCCATCAAGGCAAAAAGATCTGAAAGATGTGACTGCAGTTACCTGTGTTTGGTAGCTGATAAGAAGATTGGGCATAGTGAGATCTCTGGAATTTACTTAAGGACATGAGGACAAATGACCCAGATGATGGTCCATGACTTTTTGTTGTTATTCCATTGCTAGTAGAAGATTCATACTTCTCCTGTCCTGGCTTCTTCTGAGCTATTAATGTTCCTCCTTGGTTGGTAATTTTTCCATCATGAATGCCAGCTGCACATACTGAAGACTCCTAGAAATGTAAAATGTGCAATATGATTTCATTTCAGAAAATATTTTAAACATTTAATTAAATTATATCTCACCTTTGTAAAAACTTTAGATCCCCAAACATTTTCCTTTTCTTTAAGGCAACCAGGAGGACACATAATGCTAAAAGAATAAAGTTGTGACATAATAATATCTATTAGTCCAAACAGCAAATGTTGCATATATAATTTCACCGTAGAAATCTGCAACTCAATCAAATACACGCATAGTAATAAATCAGAAAGAAAATCCACTAAAACCATGGGACTAAAGTAGAACTTACAAATTGATTTCTGCGGGTAGTTGCATGGCCGTGTAAGCGCAGTTTCTTTCAACTACAAAAAAAGATATAAAATATTCAAGGGAAGTGTAAAATGAAGGAACAGTGGATAGAAGTACAGCACAGGTGTGAGGTTGTCATTTTATGTAAATGAACAATTCCGATAATGGGATTGTCTACATTTCGATGACAACAGTAGCCAATGTTGCCTCATGGAGGAGAAACAAATCCTCCTTTATAAAATATCAATGAAAGGCTGAGAGGTTGGGATAGCAGTCTGTCAACAGGTGCGGAGGATTGTACGCACTCCCCTTTCAAACCGCTCAGCACTTATTAGTGTATAAATTTAAAAATAGTTTGTATGGGTATTTAGGGCTTAGCTGAGTAAATGACAGACTGCTTTTCAATTAGAAGAGAAAATGTGGAAACCTGATGACCGGAACCTTTTAAATATCCTTATTAAAAGCCAACGAGGAAATTGGTAAGTTTCAAAATGCTGAAGAAAAATGTATATGTAAAAATCTCCTTTAACAGATATACCTGGTGTTGTGGATGCATCCAAATTCACATCTGTCAAGATATGAGGAAAAAAAAACAATGTTACGTGGCACATAAAAGCTAGGAAATGACTTCAACTGAATAAGTAGCTGGTAGATTGGCGCTTACAGTAACATAATGGAAGGTCTCAGGGATGACTTTTTTCAGCCATTTATAACCTGTATTCCTTTATCAATAATTCAGTTAGGTCAAATGTGGTGACAGATTCCCGTTAAATTCTTTTTCTCTTAATCATAATTAAGTAAAACTGCAAATTGCTTGTGAAAACAAGGGATTATAGTGTACAATGTAAGCTAGCCGCTCTATTACAGCTACAGGCAGCTTAAATAATATGTGCTATATGTTAAAAAAATTAAAAATGACCTTCTATTGAGTTCACATCCCATTCAAATCCTTCTGGAATTAGAATACACACTAATTTAGATCAACTGTATCACATAGATTCTATTTTCCAAAATGAGCGGGAATACCTGTATATTTTTACAGTTATCAGTAAAATATTGAGCTAAGAAGTTATAATTTTAAACAAAATAATATAATAATTGTTTGACATTTTTTAGGTACATGGAAATATAATGAATATTACTTTTTAGTGAATTTATGTCCCATTTAAATCCTGTTTACATTTAGGATACAAATAATTTGCAGTTAATTTTAAATAACACATCATTATTATATTTTTAGCATTTGTGACACAATTTTTAAATTCAATGTATGTTATCATAACTAATGATTAGTTTCCTTTTCCTGCAAACCATTAGCATACTGCTGCTGTAAAACCAGACATTTTTCGGTCTTTCGAATTACTTTTTATTCTAGCCATCAAGGCAAAAAGATCTGAAAGATGTGACTGCAGTTACCTGTGTTTGGTAGCTGGTAAGAAGTTTGGGCATAGTGAGATCTCTGGAATTTACTTAAGGACATGAGGACAAATGACCCAGATGATGGTCCATGACTTTTTGTTGTTATTCCATTGCTAGCAGAAGATTCATACTTCTCCTGTCCTGGCTTCTTCTGTGCTATCAATGTTCCTCCTTGGTTGGTAATTTTTCCATCATGAATGCCAGCTGCACATACTGAAGACTCCTAGAAATGTAAAATGTGCAATATGATTTCATTTCAGAAAATATTTTAAATATTTAATTAAATTATATCTCACCTTTGTAAAAACTTTAGATCCCCAAACATTTTCCTTCTCTTTAAGGCAACCAGGAGGACACATAATGCTAAAAGAATAAAGTTGTGACATAATAATATCTACAGTATTAGTCCAAACAGCAGATGTTGCATCTATAATTTCACCTTAAAAATCTGCAACTTAATCAAATACACGCATAGTAATAAATCAGAAAGAAAATCCACTAAAACTATGGGACTAAGTAGAACTTACAAATTGATTTCAGCAGGTAGTTGCATGGCCGTATAAGCGCAGTTTCTTTCAACTACAAAAAAAGATAGAACATATTCAAGGGAAGTGTAAAATGAAGGAACAGTGGATAGAAGTACAGCACAGGTGTGAGGTTGTCATTTTATGTAAATGAACAATTCCGATAATGGGATTGTCTACATTTCGATGACAACAGTAGCCAATGTTGCCTCATGGAGGAGAAACGAATCCTCCTTTATAAAATATCAATGAAAGGCTGAGAGGTTGGGATAGCAGTCTGTCAACAGGTGCGGAGGATTGTACGCACTCACCTTTCTAACCGCACAGCACTTATTAGTGTATAAATTTAAAGATAGTTTATATGGGTATTTAGGGCTTAGCTGCGTAAATGACAGACTGCTTGTCAATTAGAAGAGAAAATGTGGAAACCTGATGACTGGAACCTTTTAAACATCGTTTTTAAAAGGCAATGAAGAAATAGATAACTTTCAATATGCTGAAGAAAAATGTATATGAAAAAATTTCCTTTAACAGATATACCTGGCGTTGTGGATGCATCCAAATTCTCATCTGTCAAGATATGAGGGAAAAAAACAATGTCACACGGCACATAAAAGCTAAGAAATGACTTCAACTGAATAAATAGCTGGTAGATTGGCGCTCACAGTAAAATATTGGAAGGTCTCAGTGTTGACTCTTTATAATCACTGTCTGTCACCCATTTTTTAAGTATTTAGGAAATAAACCACTGTCAGAAGTGCTTGCAAGCATCTTACTCTCTTCTTTACTTTGGTTAAACAAAGTGAGCATGTGTATAGGGGGTTTGAAAAAAATTTCTGTCAGATGAACAACGTTCATGGCTAGGTGTAATATTAAACTATTTAAGAATTAAAAAGAACCACCTGCAAAATGTATTTGAAATGTGTCTTAAAGAGAATTTGCCAGTAGGATCAACCCTCCTAAACCGTCTATATGGGCATGCTGGTTATACAAAGCTGATTAAAATGATACCTTGCTATTTGTGAACTGAAACTTCAGAGAAATCCATGTTTTTCTCATCTGTAAATGAGTTTTTCCAGGCTATGGGGAGGATGCTGCCTGGAAGATTACTCTGCCTCCAGAGATTATTTTAAACAAAACGGAGATTTACCAGTGTATGAAAAGAAATTTGTTTTCTTGCAAAAACATTTTTTTGCAACTCACTGAGTTCTGCTGTGTTAGAGGAATATTGCAGCCCTTTCATCCTGTGAGATGGAAGTTAAACCTGAGAGAAACCTGCAAATGTGTCACATATAATCCACACACAGCTCTGCATTGAGATCAGGAGAGCAGAGAGCAGCCATTACACTTCACACAGGTATCTTCCGTTTCCCGACATCCTCCCCATAGCCTGGTAGAAGTATTTTTCATAAATCTATAAAAGATGATTCATCAACAAGGCATCTGATAAAAGGCATACAGGGATGACTTTTTTCAGTCTTTTATAACCTGTATTCCTTTATCAATAATTCAGTTAGGTCAAATGTGGTGACGGATTCCCGTTAAATTCTTTTTCTCATAATCCTAAATAAGTAAACTTGCAAATTGCTTGTAAAAACAAGTGATTATAGTGTACAATGTAGGCTAGCTGCTCTATTACAGCTACAGGCAGCTTAAATAATTAATATGTGCTATATGTTAAAAAAATAAAAAATTACCTTCTATTGAGTTCACATCCCATTCAAATCCTTCTGGAATTAGAATACACACTAATTTAGATCAACTGTATCACATAGATTCTATTTTCCAAAATAAGCGGGAATACCTGTATACTTTTACAGTTATCAGTAAAATATTGAGCTAAGAAGTTATAATTTTAAGCAAAATAATATAATAATTGTTTAACATTTTTAAGGTACAAGGAAATATAATGAATATTAACTTTTAGTGAATTTATGTCCCATTTAAATCCTGTTTACATTTAGGATACAAATAATCAGCAGTTAATTTTAAATAACACATCATTATTATATTTTTAGCATTTGTGACACATTTTTTAAATTCAATGTATGTTATCATAACTACTGATTAGTTTCCTTTTCCTGCAAACCATTAGCATACTGCTGCTGTAAAACCAGACATTTTTCGGTCTTTCGAATTACTTTTTATTCTAGCCATCAAGGCAAAAAGATCTGAAAGATGTGACTGCAGTTACCTGTGTTTGGTAGCTGGTAAGAACTTTGGGCATAGTGAGATCTCTGGAATTTACTTAAGGACATGAGGACAAATGACCCAGATGATGGTCCATGACTTTTTGTTGTTATTCCATTGCTAGTAGAAGATTCATACTTCTCCTGTCCTGGCTTCTTCTGTGCTATCAATGTTCCTCCTTGGTTGGTAATTTTTCCATCATGAATGCCAGCTGCACATACTGAAGACTCCTAGAAATGTAAAATGTGCAATATGATTTCATTTCAGAAAATATTTTAAATATTTAATTAAATTATATCTCACCTTTGTAAAAACTTTAGATCCCCAAACATTTTCCTTCTCTTTAAGGCAACCAGGAGGACACATAATGCTAAAAGAATAAAGTTGTGACATAATAATATCTACAGTATTAGTCCAAACAGCAGATGTTGCATCTATAATTTCACCTTAAAAATCTGCAACTTAATCAAATACAAGCATAGTAATAAATCAGAAAGAAAATCCACTAAAACTATGGGACTAAAGTAGAACTTACAAATTGATTTCAGCGGGTAGTTGCATGGCCGTGTAAGCGCAGTTTCTTTCAACTACAAAAAAAGATAGAACATATTCAAGGGAAGTGTAAAATGAAGGAACAGTGGATAGAAGTACAGCACAGGTGTGAGGTTGTCATTTTATGTAAATGAACAATTCCGATAATGGGATTGTCTACATTTCGATGACAACAGTAGCCAATGTTGCCTCATGGAGGAGAAACAAATCCTCCTTTATAAAATATCAATGAAAGGCTGAGAGGTTGGGATAGCAGTCTGTCAACAGGTGCGGAGGATTGTACGCACTCACCTTTCTAACCGCACAGCACTTATTAGTGTATAAATTTAAAGATAGTTTATATGGGTATTTAGGGCTTAGCTGAGTAAATGACAGACTGCTTGTCAATTAGAAGAGAAAATGTGGAAACCTGATGACTGGAACCTTTTAAACATCGTTTTTAAAAGGCAATGAAGAAATAGATAACTTTCAATATGCTGAAGAAAAATGTATATGAAAAAATTTCCTTTAACAGATATACCTGGTGTTGTGGATGCATCCAAATTCTCATCTGTCAAGATATGAGGGAAAAAAACAATGTCACACGGCACATAAAAGCTAAGAAATGACTTCAACTGAATAAATAGCTGGTAGATTGGCGCTCACAGTAAAATATTGGAAGGTCTCAGTGTTGACTCTTTATAATCACTGTCTGTCACCCATTTTTTAAGTATTTAGGAAATAAACCACTGTCAGAAGTGCTTGCAAGCATCTTACTCTCTTCTTTACTTTGGTTAAACCAAGTGAGCATGTGTATAGGGGGTTTGAAAAAAATTTCTGTCAGATGAACAAGGTTCATGGCTAGGTGTAATATTAAACTATTTAAGAATTAAAAAGAACCACCTGCAAAATGTATTTGAAATGTGTCTTAAAGAGAATTTGCCAGTAGGATCAACCCTCCTAAACCGTCTATATGGGCATGCTGGTTATACAAAGCTGATTAAAATGATACCTTGCTATTTGTGAACTGAAACTTCAGAGAAATCCATGTTTTTCTCATCTGTAAATGAGTTGTTCCAGGCTATGGGGAGGACGCTGCCTGGAAGATTACTCTGCCTCCAGAGATTATTTTAAACAAAACGGAGATTTACCAGTGTATGAAAAGAAATTTGTTTTCTTGCAAAAACATTTTTTTGCAACTCACTGAGTTCTGCTGTGTTAGAGGAATATTGCAGCCCTTTCTTCCTGTGAGATGGAAGTTAAACCTGAGAGAAACCTGCAAATGTGTCACATATAATCCACACACAGCTCTGCATTGAGATCAGGAGAGCAGAGAGCAGCCATTACACTTCACACAGGTATCTTCCGTTTCCCGACATCCTCCCCATAGCCTGGTAGAAGTATTTTTCATAAATCTATAAAAGATGATTCATCAACAAGGCATCTGATAAAAGGCATACAGGGATGACTTTTTTCAGTCTTTTATAACCTGTATTCCTTTATCAATAATTCAGTTAGGTCAAATGTGGTGACGGATTCCCGTTAAATTCTTTTTCTCATAATCCTAAATAAGTAAACTTGCAAATTGCTTGTAAAAACAAGTGATTATAGTGTACAATGTAGGCTAGCTGCTCTATTACAGCTACAGGCAGCTTAAATAATTAATATGTGCTATATGTTAAAAAAATAAAAAATTACCTTCTATTGAGTTCACATCCCATTCAAATCCTTCTGGAATTAGAATACACACTAATTTAGATCAACTGTATCACATAGATTCTATTTTCCAAAATAAGCGGGAATACCTGTATACTTTTACAGTTATCAGTAAAATATTGAGCTAAGAAGTTATAATTTTAAGCAAAATAATATAATAATTGTTTAACATTTTTAAGGTACAAGGAAATATAATGAATATTAACTTTTAGTGAATTTATGTCCCATTTAAATCCTGTTTACATTTAGGATACAAATAATCAGCAGTTAATTTTAAATAACATATCATTATTATATTTTTAGCATTTGTGACACATTTTTTAAATTCAATGTATGTTATCATAACTACTGATTAGTTTCCTTTTCCTGCAAACCATTAGCATACTGCTGCTGTAAAACCAGATATTTTTCGGTCTTTCGAATTACTTTTTATTCCAGCCATCAAGGCAAAAAGATCTGAAAGATGTGACTGCAGTTACCTGTGTTTGGTAGCTGATAAGAAGATTGGGCATAGTGAGATCTCTGGAATTTACTTAAGGACATGAGGACAAATGACCCAGATGATGGTCCATGACTTTTTGTTGTTATTCCATTGCTAGTAGAAGATTCATACTTCTCCTGTCCTGGCTTCTTCTGAGCTATTAATGTTCCTCCTTGGTTGGTAATTTTTCCATCATGAATGCCAGCTGCACATACTGAAGACTCCTAGAAATGTAAAATGTGCAATATGATTTCATTTCAGAAAATATTTTAAACATTTAATTAAATTATATCTCACCTTTGTAAAAACTTTAGATCCCCAAACATTTTCCTTCTCTTTAAGGCAACCAGGAGGACACATAATGCTAAAAGAATAAAGTTGTGACATAATAATATCTATTAGTCCAAACAGCAAATGTTGCATATATAATTTCACCTTAGAAATCTGCAACTCAATCAAATACACGCATAGTAATAAATCAGAAAGAAAATCCACTAAAACCATGGGACTAAAGTAGAACTTACAAATTGATTTCTGCGGGTAGTTGCATGGCCGTGTAAGCGCAGTTTCTTTCAACTACAAAAAAAGATATAAAATATTCAAGGGAAGTGTAAAATGAAGGAACAGTGGATAGAAGTACAGCACAGGTGTGAGGTTGTCATTTTATGTAAATGAACAATTCCGATAATGGGATTGTCTACATTTCGATGACAACAGTAGCCAATGTTGCCTCATGGAGGAGAAACAAATCCTCCTTTATAAAATATCAATGAAAGGCTGAGAGGTTGGGATAGCAGTCTGTCAACAGGTGCGGAGGATTGTACGCACTCCCCTTTCAAACCGCTCAGCACTTATTAGTGTATAAATTTAAAAATAGTTTGTATGGGTATTTAGGGCTTAGCTGAGTAAATGACAGACTGCTTTTCAATTAGAAGAGAAAATGTGGAAACCTGATGACCGGAACCTTTTAAATATCCTTATTAAAAGCCAATGAGGAAATTGGTAAGTTTCAAAATGCTGAAGAAAAATGTATATGTAAAAATCTCCTTTAACAGATATACCTGGTGTTGTGGATGCATCCAAATTCACATCTGTCAAGATATGAGGAAAAAAAAACAATGTTACGTGGCACATAAAAGCTAGGAAATGACTTCAACTGAATAAGTAGCTGGTAGATTGGCGCTTACAGTAACATAATGGAAGGTCTCAGGGATGACTTTTTTCAGCCATTTATAACCTGTATTCCTTTATCAATAATTCAGTTAGGTCAAATGTGGTGACAGATTCCCGTTAAATTCTTTTTCTCTTAATCATAATTAAGTAAAACTGCAAATTGCTTGTGAAAACAAGGGATTATAGAGTACAATGTAAGCTAGCCGCTCTATTACAGCTACAGGCAGCTTAAATAATATGTGCTATATGTTAAAAAAATTAAAAATTACCTTCTATTGAGTTCACATCCCATTCAAATCCTTCTGGAATTAGAATACACACACAAATTTAGATCAACTGTATCACATAGATTCTATTTTCCAAAATGAGCGGGAATACCTGTATATTTTTACAGTTATCAGTAAAATATTGAGCTAAGAAGTTATAATTTTAAACAAAATAATATAATAATTGTTTGACATTTTTAAGGTACAAGGAAATATAATGAATATTACTTTTTAGTGAATTTATGTCCCATTTAAATCCTGTTTACATTTAGGATACAAATAATTTGCAGTTAATTTTAAATAACACATCATTATTATATTTTTAGCATTTGTGACACATTTTTTAAATTCAATGTATGTTATCATAACTAATGATTAGTTTCCTTTTCCTGCAAACCATTAGCATACTGCTGCTGTAAAACCAGACATTTTTCGGTCTTTCGAATTACTTTTTATTCTAGCCATCAAGGCAAAAAGATCTGAAAGATGTGACTGCAGTTACCTGTGTTTGGTAGCTGGTAAGAAGTTTGGGCATAGTGAGATCTCTGGAATTTACTTAAGGACATGAGGACAAATGACCCAGATGATGGTCCATGACTTTTTGTTGTTATTCCATTGCTAGTAGAAGATTCATACTTCTCCTGTCCTGGCTTCTTCTGTGCTATCAATGTTCCTCCTTGGTTGGTAATTTTTCCATCATGAATGCCAGCTGCACATACTGAAGACTCCTAGAAATGTAAAATGTGAAATATGATTTCATTTCAGAAAATATTTTAAATATTTAATTAAATTATATCTCACCTTTGTAAAAACTTTAGATCCCCAAACATTTTCCTTCTCTTTAAGGCAACCAGGAGGACACATAATGCTAAAATAATAAAGTTGTGACATAATAATATCTACAGTATTAGTCCAAACAGCAGATGTTGCATCTATAATTTCACCTTAAAAATCTGCAACTTAATCAAATACACGCATAGTAATAAATCAGAAAGAAAATCCACTAAAACTATGGGACTAAGTAGAACTTACAAATTGATTTCAGCAGGTAGTTGCATGGCCGTATAAGCGCAGTTTCTTTCAACTACAAAAAAAGATAGAACATATTCAAGGGAAGTGTAAAATGAAGGAACAGTGGATAGAAGTACAGCACAGGTGTGAGGTTGTCATTTTATGTAAATGAACAATTCCGATAATGGGATTGTCTACATTTCGATGACAACAGTAGCCAATGTTGCCTCATGGAGGAGAAACAAATCCTCCTTTATAAAATATCAATGAAAGGCTGAGAGGTTGGGATAGCAGTCTGTCAACAGGTGCGGAGGATTGTACGCACTCACCTTTCTAACCGCACAGCACTTATTAGTGTATAAATTTAAAGATAGTTTATATGGGTATTTAGGGCTTAGCTGAGTAAATGACAGACTGCTTGTCAATTAGAAGAGAAAATGTGGAAACCTGATGACTGGAACCTTTTAAACATCGTTTTTAAAAGGCAATGAAGAAATAGATAACTTTCAATATGCTGAAGAAAAATGTATATGAAAAAATTTCCTTTAACAGATATACCTGGCGTTGTGGATGCATCCAAATTCTCATCTGTCAAGATATGAGGGAAAAAAACAATGTCACACGGCACATAAAAGCTAAGAAATGACTTCAACTGAATAAATAGCTGGTAGATTGGCGCTCACAGTAAAATATTGGAAGGTCTCAGTGTTGACTCTTTATAATCACTGTCTGTCACCCATTTTTTAAGTATTTAGGAAATAAACCACTGTCAGAAGTGCTTGCAAGCATCTTACTCTCTTCTTTACTTTGGTTAAACCAAGTGAGCATGTGTATAGGGGGTTTGAAAAAAATTTCTGTCAGATGAACAACGTTCATGGCTAGGTGTAATATTAAACTATTTAAGAATTAAAAAGAACCACCTGCAAAATGTATTTGAAATGTGTCTTAAAGAGAATTTGCCAGTAGGATCAACCCTCCTAAACCGTCTATATGGGCATGCTGGTTATACAAAGCTGATTAAAATGATACCTTGCTATTTGTGAACTGAAACTTCAGAGAAATCCATGTTTTTCTCATCTGTAAATGAGTTGTTCCAGGCTATGGGGAGGATGCTGCCTGGAAGATTACTCTGCCTCCAGAGATTATTTTAAACAAAACGGAGATTTACCAGTGTATGAAAAGAAATTTGTTTTCTTGCAAAAACATTTTTTTGCAACTCACTGAGTTCTGCTGTGTTAGAGGAATATTGCAGCCCTTTCTTCCTGTGAGATGGAAGTTAAACCTGAGAGAAACCTGCAAATGTGTCACATATAATCCACACACAGCTCTGCATTGAGATCAGGAGAGCAGAGAGCAGCCATTACACTTCACACAGGTATCTTCCGTTTCCCGACATCCTCCCCATAGCCTGGTAGAAGTATTTTTCATAAATCTATAAAAGATGATTCATCAACAAGGCATCTGATAAAAGGCATACAGGGATGACTTTTTTCAGTCTTTTATAACCTGTATTCCTTTATCAATAATTCAGTTAGGTCAAATGTGGTGACGGATTCCCGTTAAATTCTTTTTCTCATAATCCTAAATAAGTAAACTTGCAAATTGCTTGTAAAAACAAGTGATTATAGTGTACAATGTAGGCTAGCTGCTCTATTACAGCTACAGGCAGCTTAAATAATTAATATGTGCTATATGTTAAAAAAATAAAAAATTACCTTCTATTGAGTTCACATCCCATTCAAATCCTTCTGGAATTAGAATACACACTAATTTAGATCAACTGTATCACATAGATTCTATTTTCCAAAATAAGCGGGAATACCTGTATACTTTTACAGTTATCAGTAAAATATTGAGCTAAGAAGTTATAATTTTAAGCAAAATAATATAATAATTGTTTAACATTTTTAAGGTACAAGGAAATATAATGAATATTAACTTTTAGTGAATTTATGTCCCATTTAAATCCTGTTTACATTTAGGATACAAATAATCAGCAGTTAATTTTAAATAACATATCATTATTATATTTTTAGCATTTGTGACACATTTTTTAAATTCAATGTATGTTATCATAACTACTGATTAGTTTCCTTTTCCTGCAAACCATTAGCATACTGCTGCTGTAAAACCAGATATTTTTCGGTCTTTCGAATTACTTTTTATTCCAGCCATCAAGGCAAAAAGATCTGAAAGATGTGACTGCAGTTACCTGTGTTTGGTAGCTGATAAGAAGATTGGGCATAGTGAGATCTCTGGAATTTACTTAAGGACATGAGGACAAATGACCCAGATGATGGTCCATGACTTTTTGTTGTTATTCCATTGCTAGTAGAAGATTCATACTTCTCCTGTCCTGGCTTCTTCTGAGCTATTAATGTTCCTCCTTGGTTGGTAATTTTTCCATCATGAATGCCAGCTGCACATACTGAAGACTCCTAGAAATGTAAAATGTGCAATATGATTTCATTTCAGAAAATATTTTAAACATTTAATTAAATTATATCTCACCTTTGTAAAAACTTTAGATCCCCAAACATTTTCCTTCTCTTTAAGGCAACCAGGAGGACACATAATGCTAAAAGAATAAAGTTGTGACATAATAATATCTATTAGTCCAAACAGCAAATGTTGCATATATAATTTCACCTTAGAAATCTGCAACTCAATCAAATACATGCATAGTAATAAATCAGAAAGAAAATCCACTAAAACCATGGGACTAAAGTAGAACTTACAAATTCATTTCTGCGGGTAGTTGCATGGCCGTGTAAGCGCAGTTTCTTTCAACTACAAAAAAAGATATAAAATATTCAAGGGAAGTGTAAAATGAAGGAACAGTGGATAGAAGTACAGCACAGGTGTGAGGTTGTCATTTTATGTAAATGAACAATTCCGATAATGGGATTGTCTACATTTCGATGACAACAGTAGCCAATGTTGCCTCATGGAGGAGAAACAAATCCTCCTTTATAAAATATCAATGAAAGGCTGAGAGGTTGGGATAGCAGTCTGTCAACAGGTGCGGAGGATTGTACGCACTCCCCTTTCAAACCGCTCAGCACTTATTAGTGTATAAATTTAAAAATAGTTTGTATGGGTATTTAGGGCTTAGCTGAGTAAATGACAGACTGCTTTTCAATTAGAAGAGAAAATGTGGAAACCTGATGACCGGAACCTTTTAAATATCCTTATTAAAAGCCAATGAGGAAATTGGTAAGTTTCAAAATGCTGAAGAAAAATGTATATGTAAAAATCTCCTTTAACAGATATACCTGGTGTTGTGGATGCATCCAAATTCACATCTGTCAAGATATGAGGAAAAAAAAACAATGTTACGTGGCACATAAAAGCTAGGAAATGACTTCAACTGAATAAGTAGTTGGTAGATTGGCGCTTACAGTAACATAATGGAAGGTCTCAGGGATGACTTTTTTCAGCCATTTATAACCTGTATTCCTTTATCAATAATTCAGTTAGGTCAAATGTGGTGACGGATTCCCGTTAAATTCTTTTTCTCTTAATCATAATTAAGTAAAACTGCAAATTGCTTGTGAAAACAAGGGATTATAGTGTACAATGTAAGCTAGCCGCTCTATTACAGCTACAGGCAGCTTAAATAATATGTGCTATATGTTAAAAAAATTAAAAATTACCTTCTATTGAGTTCACATCCCATTCAAATCCTTCTGGAATTAGAATACACACTAATTTAGATCAACTGTATCACATAGATTCTATTTTCCAAAATGAGCGGGAATACCTGTATATTTTTACAGTTATCAGTAAAATATTGAGCTAAGAAGTTATAATTTTAAACAAAATAATATAATAATTGTTTGACACTTTTAAGGTACAAGGAAATATAATGAATATTACTTTTTAGTGAATTTATGTCCCATTTAAATCCTGTTTACATTTAGGATACAAATAATTTGCAGTTAATTTTAAATAACACATCATTATTATATTTTTAGCATTTGTGACACATTTTTTAAATTCAATGTATGTTATCATAACTAATGATTAGTTTCCTTTTCCTGCAAACCATTAGCATACTGCTGCTGTAAAACCAGACATTTTTCGGTCTTTCGAATTACTTTTTATTCTAGCCATCAAGGCAAAAAGATCTGAAAGATGTGACTGCAGTTACCTGTGTTTGGTAGCTGGTAAGAAGTTTGGGCATAGTGAGATCTCTGGAATTTACTTAAGGACATGAGGACAAATGACCCAGATGATGGTCCATGACTTTTTGTTGTTATTCCATTGCTAGTAGAAGATTCATACTTCTCCTGTCCTGGCTTCTTCTGTGCTATCAATGTTCCTCCTTGGTTGGTAATTTTTCCATCATGAATGCCAGCTGCACATACTGAAGACTCCTAGAAATGTAAAATGTGAAATATGATTTCATTTCAGAAAATATTTTAAATATTTAATTAAATTATATCTCACCTTTGTAAAAACTTTAGATCCCCAAACATTTTCCTTCTCTTTAAGGCAACCAGGAGGACACATAATGCTAAAAGAATAAAGTTGTGACATAATAATATCTACAGTATTAGTCCAAACAGCAGATGTTGCATCTATAATTTCACCTTAAAAATCTGCAACTTAATCAAATACACGCATAGTAATAAATCAGAAAGAAAATCCACTAAAACTATGGGACTAAGTAGAACTTACAAATTGATTTCAGCAGGTAGTTGCATGGCCGTATAAGCGCAGTTTCTTTCAACTACAAAAAAAGATAGAACATATTCAAGGGAAGTGTAAAATGAAGGAACAGTGGATAGAAGTACAGCACAGGTGTGAGGTTGTCATTTTATGTAAATGAACAATTCCGATAATGGGATTGTCTACATTTCGATGACAACAGTAGCCAATGTTGCCTCATGGAGGAGAAACAAATCCTCCTTTATAAAATATCAATGAAAGTCTGAGAGGTTGGGATAGCAGTCTGTCAACAGGTGCGGAGGATTGTACGCACTCACCTTTCTAACCGCACAGCACTTATTAGTGTATAAATTTAAAGATAGTTTATATGGGTATTTAGGGCTTAGCTGAGTAAATGACAGACTGCTTGTCAATTAGAAGAGAAAATGTGGAAACCTGATGACTGGAACCTTTTAAACATCGTTTTTAAAAGGCAATGAAGAAATAGATAACTTTCAATATGCTGAAGAAAAATGTATATGAAAAAATTTCCTTTAACAGATATACCTGGCGTTGTGGATGCATCCAAATTCTCATCTGTCAAGATATGAGGGAAAAAAACAATGTCACACGGCACATAAAAGCTAAGAAATGACTTCAACTGAATAAATAGCTGGTAGATTGGCGCTCACAGTAAAATATTGGAAGGTCTCAGTGTTGACTCTTTATAATCAATGTCTGTCACCCATTTTTTAAGTATTTAGGAAATAAACCACTGTCAGAAGTGCTTGCAAGCATCTTACTCTCTTCTTTACTTTGGTTAAACCAAGTGAGCATGTGTATAGGGGGTTTGAAAAAAATTTCTGTCAGATGAACAAGGTTCATGGCTAGGTGTAATATTAAACTATTTAAGAATTAAAAAGAACCACCTGCAAAATGTATTTGAAATGTGTCTTAAAGAGAATTTGCCAGTAGGATCAACCCTCCTAAACCGTCTATATGGGCATGCTAGTTATACAAAGCTGATTAAAATGATACCTTGCTATTTGTGAACTGAAACTTCAGAGAAATCCATGTTTTTCTCATCTGTAAATGAGTTGTTCCAGGCTATGGGGAGGACGCTGCCTGGAAGATTACTCTGCCTCCAGAGATTATTTTAAACAAAACGGAGATTTACCAGTGTATGAAAAGAAATTTGTTTTCTTGCAAAAACATTTTTTTGCAACTCACTGAGTTCTGCTGTGTTAGAGGAATATTGCAGCCCTTTCTTCCTGTGAGATGGAAGTTAAACCTGAGAGAAACCTGCAAATGTGTCACATATAATCCACACACAGCTCTGCATTGAGATCAGGAGAGCAGAGAGCAGCCATTACACTTCACATAGGTATCTTCCGTTTCCCGACATCCTCCCCATAGCCTGGTAGAAGTATTTTTCATAAATCTATAAAAGATGATTCATCAACAAGGCATCTGATAAAAGGCATACAGGGATGACTTTTTTCAGTCTTTTATAACCTGTATTCCTTTATCAATAATTCAGTTATGTCAAATGTGGTGACGGATTCCCGTTAAATTCTTTTTCTCATAATCCTAAATAACTAAACTTGCAAATTGCTTGTAAAAACAAGTGATTATAGTGTACAATGTAGGCTAGCTGCTCTATTACAGCTACAGGCAGCTTAAATAATTAATATGTGCTATATGTTAAAAAAATAAAAAATTACCTTCTATTGAGTTCACATCCCATTCAAATCCTTCTGGAATTAGAATACACACTAATTTAGATCAACTGTATCACATAGATTCTATTTTCCAAAATAAGCGGGAATACCTGTATACTTTTACAGTTATCAGTAAAATATAGAGCTAAGAAGTTATAATTTTAAGCAAAATAATATAATAATTGTTTAACATTTTTAAGGTACAAGGAAATATAATGAATATTAACTTTTAGTGAATTTATGTCCCATTTAAATCCTGTTTACATTTAGGATACAAATAATCAGCAGTTAATTTTAAATAACATATCATTATTATATTTTTAGCATTTGTGACACATTTTTTAAATTCAATGTATGTTATCATAACTACTGATTAGTTTCCTTTTCCTGCAAACCATTAGCATACTGCTGCTGTAAAACCAGATATTTTTCGGTCTTTCGAATTACTTTTTATTCCAGCCATCAAGGCAAAAAGATCTGAAAGATGTGACTGCAGTTACCTGTGTTTGGTAGCTGATAAGAAGATTGGGCATAGTGAGATCTCTGGAATTTACTTAAGGACATGAGGACAAATGACCCAGATGATGGTCCATGACTTTTTGTTGTTATTCCATTGCTAGTAGAAGATTCATACTTCTCCTGTCCTGGCTTCTTCTGAGCTATTAATGTTCCTCCTTGGTTGGTAATTTTTCCATCATGAATGCCAGCTGCACATACTGAAGACTCCTAGAAATGTAAAATGTGCAATATGATTTCATTTCAGAAAATATTTTAAACATTTAATTAAATTATATCTCACCTTTGTAAAAACTTTAGATCCCCAAACATTTTCCTTCTCTTTAAGGCAACCAGGAGGACACATAATGCTAAAAGAATAAAGTTGTGACATAATAATATCTATTAGTCCAAACAGCAAATGTTGCATATATAATTTCACCTTAGAAATCTGCAACTCAATCAAATACATGCATAGTAATAAATCAGAAAGAAAATCCACTAAAACCATGGGACTAAAGTAGAACTTACAAATTGATTTCTGCGGGTAGTTGCATGGCCGTGTAAGCGCAGTTTCTTTCAACTACAAAAAAAGATATAAAATATTCAAGGGAAGTGTAAAATGAAGGAACAGTGGATAGAAGTACAGCACAGGTGTGAGGTTGTCATTTTATGTAAATGAACAATTCCGATAATGGGATTGTCTACATTTCGATGACAACAGTAGCCAATGTTGCCTCATGGAGGAGAAACAAATCCTCCTTTATAAAATATCAATGAAAGGCTGAGAGGTTGGGATAGCAGTCTGTCAACAGGTGCGGAGGATTGTACGCACTCCCCTTTCAAACCGCTCAGCACTTATTAGTGTATAAATTTAAAAATAGTTTGTATGGGTATTTAGGGCTTAGCTGAGTAAATGACAGACTGCTTTTCAATTAGAAGAGAAAATGTGGAAACCTGATGACCGGAACCTTTTAAATATCCTTATTAAAAGCCAATGAGGAAATTGGTAAGTTTCAAAATGCTGAAGAAAAATGTATATGTAAAAATCTCCTTTAACAGATATACCTGGTGTTGTGGATGCATCCATATTCACATCTGTCAAGATATGAGGAAAAAAAAACAATGTTACGTGGCACATAAAAGCTAGGAAATGACTTCAACTGAATAAGTAGCTGGTAGATTGGCGCTTACAGTAACATAATGGAAGGTCTCAGGGATGACTTTTTTCAGCCATTTATAACCTGTATTCCTTTATCAATAATTCAGTTAGGTCAAATGTGGTGACAGATTCCCGTTAAATTCTTTTTCTCTTAATCATAATTAAGTAAAACTGCAAATTGCTTGTGAAAACAAGGGATTATAGTGTACAATGTAAGCTAGCCGCTCTATTACAGCTACAGGCAGCTTAAATAATATGTGCTATATGTTAAAAAAATTAAAAATTACCTTCTATTGAGTTCACATCCCATTCAAATCCTTCTGGAATTAGAATACACACTAATTTAGATCAACTGTATCACATAGATTCTATTTTCCAAAATGAGCGGGAATACCTGTATATTTTTACAGTTATCAGTAAAATATTGAGCTAAGAAGTTATAATTTTAAACAAAATAATATAATAATTGTTTGACATTTTTAAGGTACAAGGAAATATAATGAATATTACTTTTTAGTGAATTTATGTCCCATTTAAATCCTGTTTACATTTAGGATACAAATAATTTGCAGTTAATTTTAAATAACACATCATTATTATATTTTTAGCATTTGTGACACATTTTTTAAATTCAATGTATGTTATCATAACTAATGATTAGTTTCCTTTTCCTGCAAACCATTAGCATACTGCTGCTGTAAAACCAGACATTTTTCGGTCTTTCGAATTACTTTTTATTCTAGCCATCAAGGCAAAAAGATCTGAAAGATGTGACTGCAGTTACCTGTGTTTGGTAGCTGGTAAGAAGTTTGGGCATGGTGAGATCTCTGGAATTTACTTAAGGACATGAGGACAAATGACCCAGATGATGGTCCATGACTTTTTGTTGTTATTCCATTGCTAGTAGAAGATTCATACATCTCCTGTCCTGGCTTCTTCTGTGCTATCAATGTTCCTCCTTGGTTGGTAATTTTTCCATCATGAATGCCAGCTGCACATACTGAAGACTCCTAGAAATGTAAAATGTGCAATATGATTTCATTTCAGAAAATATTTTAAATATTTAATTAAATTATATCTCACCTTTGTAAAAACTTTAGATCCCCAAACATTTTCCTTCTCTTTAAGGCAACCAGGAGGACACATAATGCTAAAAGAATAAAGTTGTGACATAATAATATCTACAGTATTAGTCCAAACAGCAGATGTTGCATCTATAATTTCACCTTAAAAATCTGCAACTTAATCAAATACACGCATAGTAATAAATCAGAAAGAAAATCCACTAAAACTATGGGACTAAGTAGAACTTACAAATTGATTTCAGCAGGTAGTTGCATGGCCGTATAAGCGCAGTTTCTTTCAACTACAAAAAAAGATAGCACATATTCAAGGGAAGTGTAAAATGAAGGAACAGTGGATAGAAGTACAGCACAGGTGTGAGGTTGTCATTTTATGTAAATGAACAATTCCGATAATGGGATTGTCTACATTTCGATGACAACAGTAGCCAATGTTGCCTCATGGAGGAGAAACAAATCCTCCTTTATAAAATATCAATGAAAGGCTGAGAGGTTGGGATAGCAGTCTGTCAACAGGTGCGGAGGATTGTACGCACTCACCTTTCTAACCGCACAGCACTTATTAGTGTATAAATTTAAAGATAGTTTATATGGGTATTTAGGGCTTAGCTGAGTAAATGACAGACTGCTTGTCAATTAGAAGAGAAAATGTGGAAACCTGATGACTGGAACCTTTTAAACATCGTTTTTAAAAGGCAATGAAGAAATAGATAACTTTCAATATGCTGAAGAAAAATGTATATGAAAAAATTTCCTTTAACAGATATACCTGGCATTGTGGATGCATCCAAATTCTCATCTGTCAAGATATGAGGGAAAAAAACAATGTCACACGGCACATAAAAGCTAAGAAATGACTTCAACTGAATAAATAGCTGGTAGATTGGCGCTCACAGTAAAATATTGGAAGGTCTCAGTGTTGACTCTTTATAATCACTGTCTGGCACCCATTTTTTAAGTATTTAGGAAATAAACCACTGTCAGAAGTGCTTGCAAGCATCTTACTCTCTTCTTTACTTTGGTTAAACCAAGTGAGCATGTGTATAGGGGGTTTGAAAAAAATTTCTGTCAGATGAACAAGGTTCATGGCTAGGTGTAATATTAAACTATTTAAGAATTAAAAAGAACCACCTGCAAAATGTATTTGAAATGTGTCTTAAAGAGAATTTGCCAGTAGGATCAACCCTCCTAAACCGTCTATATGGGCATGCTAGTTATACAAAGCTGATTAAAATGATACTTTGCTATTTGTGAACTGAAACTTCAGAGAAATCCATGTTTTTCTCATCTGTAAATGAGTTGTTCCAGGCTATGGGGAGGACGCTGCCTGGAAGATTACTCTGCCTCCAGAGATTATTTTAAACAAAACGGAGATTTACCAGTGTATGAAAAGAAATTTGTTTTCTTGCAAAAACATTTTTTTGCAACTCACTGAGTTCTGCTGTGTTAGAGGAATATTGCAGCCCTTTCATCCTGTGAGATGGAAGTTAAACCTGAGAGAAACCTGCAAATGTGTCACATATAATCCACACAGCTCTGCATTGAGATCAGGAGAGCAGAGAGCAGCCATTACACTTCACACAGGTATCTTCCGTTTCCCGACATCCTCCCCATAGCCTGGTAGAAGTATTTTTCATAAATCTATAAAAGATGATTCATCAACAAGGCATCTGATAAAAGGCATACAGGGATGACTTTTTTCAGTCTTTTATAACCTGTATTCCTTTATCAATAATTCAGTTAGGTCAAATGTGGTGACGGATTCCCGTTAAATTCTTTTTCTCATAATCCTAAATAAGTAAACTTGCAAATTGCTTGTAAAAACAAGTGATTATAGTGTACAATGTAGGCTAGCTGCTCTATTACAGCTACAGGCAGCTTAAATAGTTAATATGTGCTATATGTTAAAAAAATAAAAAATTACCTTCTATTGAGTTCACATCCCATTCAAATCCTTCTGGAATTAGAATACACACTAATTTAGATCAACTGTATCACATAGATTCTATTTTCCAAAATAAGCGGGAATACCTGTATACTTTTACAGTTATCAGTAAAATATTGAGCTAAGAAGTTATAATTTTAAGCAAAATAATATAATAATTGTTTAACATTTTTAAGGTACAAGGAAATATAATGAATATTAACTTTTAGTGAATTTATGTCCCATTTAAATCCTGTTTACATTTAGGATACAAATAATTTGCAGTTAATTTTAAATAACACATCATTATTATATTTTTAGCATTTGTGACACATTTTTTAAATTCAATGTATGTTATCATAACTAATGATTAGTTTCCTTTTCCTGCAAACCATTAGCATACTGCTGCTGTAAAACCAGACATTTTTCGGTCTTTCGAATTACTTTTTATTCTAGCCATCAAGGCAAAAAGATCTGAAAGATGTGACTGCAGTTACCTGTGTTTGGTAGCTGGTAAGAAGTTTGGGCATGGTGAGATCTCTGGAATTTACTTAAGGACATGAGGACAAATGACCCAGATGATGGTCCATGACTTTTTGTTGTTATTCCATTGCTAGTAGAAGATTCATACATCTCCTGTCCTGGCTTCTTCTGTGCTATCAATGTTCCTCCTTGGTTGGTAATTTTTCCATCATGAATGCCAGCTGCACATACTGAAGACTCCTAGAAATGTAAAATGTGCAATATGATTTCATTTCAGAAAATATTTTAAATATTTAATTAAATTATATCTCACCTTTGTAAAAACTTTAGATCCCCAAACATTTTCCTTCTCTTTAAGGCAACCAGGAGGACACATAATGCTAAAAGAATAAAGTTGTGACATAATAATATCTACAGTATTAGTCCAAACAGCAGATGTTGCATCTATAATTTCACCTTAAAAATCTGCAACTTAATCAAATACACGCATAGTAATAAATCAGAAAGAAAATCCACTAAAACTATGGGACTAAGTAGAACTTACAAATTGATTTCAGCAGGTAGTTGCATGGCCGTATAAGCGCAGTTTCTTTCAACTACAAAAAAAGATAGCACATATTCAAGGGAAGTGTAAAATGAAGGAACAGTGGATAGAAGTACAGCACAGGTGTGAGGTTGTCATTTTATGTAAATGAACAATTCCGATAATGGGATTGTCTACATTTCGATGACAACAGTAGCCAATGTTGCCTCATGGAGGAGAAACAAATCCTCCTTTATAAAATATCAATGAAAGGCTGAGAGGTTGGGATAGCAGTCTGTCAACAGGTGCGGAGGATTGTACGCACTCACCTTTCTAACCGCACAGCACTTATTAGTGTATAAATTTAAAGATAGTTTATATGGGTATTTAGGGCTTAGCTGAGTAAATGACAGACTGCTTGTCAATTAGAAGAGAAAATGTGGAAACCTGATGACTGGAACCTTTTAAACATCGTTTTTAAAAGGCAATGAAGAAATAGATAACTTTCAATATGCTGAAGAAAAATGTATATGAAAAAATTTCCTTTAACAGATATACCTGGCGTTGTGGATGCATCCAAATTCTCATCTGTCAAGATATGAGGGAAAAAAACAATGTCACACGGCACATAAAAGCTAAGAAATGACTTCAACTGAATAAATAGCTGGTAGATTGGCGCTCACAGTAAAATATTGGAAGGTCTCAGTGTTGACTCTTTATAATCACTGTCTGGCACCCATTTTTTAAGTATTTAGGAAATAAACCACTGTCAGAAGTGCTTGCAAGCATCTTACTCTCTTCTTTACTTTGGTTAAACCAAGTGAGCATGTGTATAGGGGGTTTGAAAAAAATTTCTGTCAGATGAACAAGGTTCATGGCTAGGTGTAATATTAAACTATTTAAGAATTAAAAAGAACCACCTGCAAAATGTATTTGAAATGTGTCTTAAAGAGAATTTGCCAGTAGGATCAACCCTCCTAAACCGTCTATATGGGCATGCTAGTTATACAAAGCTGATTAAAATGATACCTTGCTATTTGTGAACTGAAACTTCAGAGAAATCCATGTTTTTCTCATCTGTAAATGAGTTGTTCCAGGCTATGGGGAGGACGCTGCCTGGAAGATTACTCTGCCTCCAGAGATTATTTTAAACAAAACGGAGATTTACCAGTGTATGAAAAGAAATTTGTTTTCTTGCAAAAACATTTTTTTGCAACTCACTGAGTTCTGCTGTGTTAGAGGAATATTGCAGCCCTTTCATCCTGTGAGATGGAAGTTAAACCTGAGAGAAACCTGCAAATGTGTCACATATAATCCACACAGCTCTGCATTGAGATCAGGAGAGCAGAGAGCAGCCATTACACTTCACACAGGTATCTTCCGTTTCCCGACATCCTCCCCATAGCCTGGTAGAAGTATTTTTCATAAATCTATAAAAGATGATTCATCAACAAGGCATCTGATAAAAGGCATACAGGGATGACTTTTTTCAGTCTTTTATAACCTGTATTCCTTTATCAATAATTCAGTTAGGTCAAATGTGGTGACGGATTCCCGTTAAATTCTTTTTCTCATAATCCTAAATAAGTAAACTTGCAAATTGCTTGTAAAAACAAGTGATTATAGTGTACAATGTAGGTTAGCTGCTCTATTACAGCTACAGGCAGCTTAAATAGTTAATATGTGCTATATGTTAAAAAAATAAAAAATTACCTTCTATTGAGTTCACATCCCATTCAAATCCTTCTGGAATTAGAATACACACTAATTTAGATCAACTGTATCACATAGATTCTATTTTCCAAAATAAGCGGGAATACCTGTATACTTTTACAGTTATCAGTAAAATATTGAGCTAAGAAGTTATAATTTTAAGCAAAATAATATAATAATTGTTTAACATTTTTAAGGTACAAGGAAATATAATGAATATTAACTTTTAGTGAATTTATGTCCCATTTAAATCCTGTTTACATTTAGGATACAAATAATCAGCAGTTAATTTTAAATAACATATCATTATTATATTTTTAGCATTTGTGACACATTTTTTAAATTCAATGTATGTTATCATAACTACTGATTAGTTTCCTTTTCCTGCAAACCATTAGCATACTGCTGCTGTAAAACCAGACATTTTTCGGTCTTTCGAATTACTTTTTATTCTAGCCATCAAGGCAAAAAGATCTGAAAGATGTGACTGCAGTTACCTGTGTTTGGTAGCTGGTAAGAACTTTGGGCATAGTGAGATCTCTGGAATTTACTTAAGGACATGAGGACAAATGACCCAGATGATGGTCCATGACTTTTTGTTGTTATTCCATTGCTAGTAGAAGATTCATACTTCTCCTGTCCTGGCTTCTTCTGTGCTATCAATGTTCCTCCTTGGTTGGTAATTTTTCCATCATGAATGCCAGCTGCACATACTGAAGACTCCTAGAAATGTAAAATGTGCAATATGATTTCATTTCAGAAAATATTTTAAATATTTAATTAAATTATATCTCACCTTTGTAAAAACTTTAGATCCCCAAACATTTTCCTTCTCTTTAAGGCAACCAGGAGGACACATAATGCTAAAAGAATAAAGTTGTGACATAATAATATCTACAGTATTAGTCCAAACAGCAGATGTTGCATCTATAATTTCACCTTAAAAATCTGCAACTTAATCAAATACACGCATAGTAATAAATCAGAAAGAAAATCCACTAAAACTATGGGACTAAAGTAGAACTTACAAATTGATTTCAGCGGGTAGTTGCATGGCCGTGTAAGCGCAGTTTCTTTCAACTACAAAAAAAGATAGAACATATTCAAGGGAAGTGTAAAATGAAGGAACAGTGGATAGAAGTACAGCACAGGTGTGAGGTTGTCATTTTATGTAAATGAACAATTCCGATAATGGGATTGTCTACATTTCGATGACAACAGTAGCCAATGTTGCCTCATGGAGGAGAAACAAATCCTCCTTTATAAAATATCAATGAAAGGCTGAGAGGTTGGGATAGCAGTCTGTCAACAGGTGCGGAGGATTGTACGCACTCACCTTTCTAACCGCACAGCACTTATTAGTGTATAAATTTAAAGATAGTTTATATGGGTATTTAGGGCTTAGCGGAGTAAATGACAGACTGCTTGTCAATTAGAAGAGAAAATGTGGAAACCTGATGACTGGAACCTTTTAAACATCGTTTTTAAAAGGCAATGAAGAAATAGATAACTTTCAATATGCTGAAGAAAAATGTATATGAAAAAATTTCCTTTAACAGATATACCTGGTGTTGTGGATGCATCCAAATTCTCATCTGTCAAGATATGAGGGAAAAAAACAATGTCACACGGCACATAAAAGCTAAGAAATGACTTCAACTGAATAAATAGCTGGTAGATTGGCGCTCACAGTAAAATATTGGAAGGTCTCAGTGTTGACTCTTTATAATCACTGTCTGTCACCCATTTTTTAAGTATTTAGGAAATAAACCACTGTCAGAAGTGCTTGCAAGCATCTTACTCTCTTCTTTACTTTGGTTAAACCAAGTGAGCATGTGTATAGGGGGTTTGAAAAAAATTTCTGTCAGATGAACAAGGTTCATGGCTAGGTGTAATATTAAACTATTTAAGAATTAAAAAGAACCACCTGCAAAATGTATTTGAAATGTGTCTTAAAGAAAATTTGCCAGTAGGATCAACCCTCCTAAACCGTCTATATGGGCATGCTAGTTATACAAAGCTGATTAAAATGATACCTTGCTATTTGTGAACTGAAACTTCAGAGAAATCCATGTTTTTCTCATCTGTAAATGAGTTGTTCCAGGCTATGGGGAGGACGCTGCCTGGAAGATTACTCTGCCTCCAGAGATTATTTTAAACAAAACGGAGATTTACCAGTGTATGAAAAGAAATTTGTTTTCTTGCAAAAACATTTTTTTGCAACTCACTGAGTTCTGCTGTGTTAGAGGAACATTGCAGCCCTTTCATCCTGTGAGATGGAAGTTAAACCTGAGAGAAACCTGCAAATGTGTCACATATAATCCACACACAGCTCTGCATTGAGATCAGGAGAGCAGAGAGCAGCCATTACACTTCACACAGGTATCTTCCATTTCCCGACATCCTCCCCATAGCCTGGTAGAAGTATTTTTCATAAATCTATAAAAGATGATTCATCAACAAGGCATCTGATAAAAGGCATACAGGGATGACTTTTTTCAGTCTTTTATAACCTGTATTCCTTTATCAATAATTCAGTTAGGTCAAATGTGGTGACGGATTCCCGTTAAATTCTTTTTCTCATAATCCTAAATAAGTAAACTTGCAAATTGCTTGTAAAAACAAGTGATTATAGTGTACAATGTAGGCTAGCTGCTCTATTACAGCTACAGGCAGCTTAAACAATTAATATGTGCTATATGTTAAAAAAATAAAAAATTACCTTCTATTGAGTTCACATCCCATTCAAATCCTTCTGGAATTAGAATACACACTAATTTAGATCAACTGTATCACATAGATTCTATTTTCCAAAATAAGCGGGAATACCTGTATACTTTTACAGTTATCAGTAAAATATTGAGCTAAGAAGTTATAATTTTAAGCAAAATAATATAATAATTGTTTAACATTTTTAAGGTACAAGGAAATATAATGAATATTAACTTTTAGTGAATTTATGTCCCATTTAAATCCTGTTTACATTTAGGATACAAATAATCAGCAGTTAATTTTAAATAACATATCATTATTATATTTTTAGCATTTGTGACACATTTTTTAAATTCAATGTATGTTATCATAACTACTGATTAGTTTCCTTTTCCTGCAAACCATTAGCATACTGCTGCTGTAAAACCAGACATTTTTCGGTCTTTCAAATTACTTTTTATTCTAGCCATCAAGGCAAAAAGATCTGAAAGATGTGACTGCAGTTACCTGTGTTTGGTAGCTGGTAAGAACTTTGGGCATAGTGAGATCTCTGGAATTTACTTAAGGACATGAGGACAAATGACCCAGATGATGGTCCATGACTTTTTGTTGTTATTCCATTGCTAGTAGAAGATTCATACTTCTCCTGTCCTGGCTTCTTCTGTGCTATCAATGTTCCTCCTTGGTTGGTAATTTTTCCATCATGAATGCCAGCTGCACATACTGAAGACTCCTAGAAATGTAAAATGTGCAATATGATTTCATTTCAGAAAATATTTTAAATATTTAATTAAATTATATCTCACCTTTGTAAAAACTTTAGATCCCCAAACATTTTCCTTCTCTTTAAGGCAACCAGGAGGACACATAATGCTAAAAGAATAAAGTTGTGACATAATAATATCTACAGTATTAGTCCAAACAGCAGATGTTGCATCTATAATTTCACCTTAAAAATCTGCAACTTAATCAAATACACGCATAGTAATAAATCAGAAAGAAAATCCACTAAAACTATGGGACTAAAGTAGAACTTACAAATTGATTTCAGCGGGTAGTTGCATGGCCGTGTAAGCGCAGTTTCTTTCAACTACAAAAAAAGATAGAACATATTCAAGGGAAGTGTAAAATGAAGGAACAGTGGATAGAAGTACAGCACAGGTGTGAGGTTGTCATTTTATGTAAATGAACAATTCCGATAATGGGATTGTCTACATTTCGATGACAACAGTAGCCAATGTTGCCTCATGGAGGAGAAACAAATCCTCCTTTATAAAATATCAATGAAAGGCTGAGAGGTTGGGATAGCAGTCTGTCAACAGGTGCGGAGGATTGTACGCACTCACCTTTCTAACCGCACAGCACTTATTAGTGTATAAATTTAAAGATAGTTTATATGGGTATTTAGGGCTTAGCTGAGTAAATGACAGACTGCTTGTCAATTAGAAGAGAAAATGTGGAAACCTGATGACTGGAACCTTTTAAACATTGTTTTTAAAAGGCAATGAAGAAATAGATAACTTTCAATATGCTGAAGAAAAATGTATATGAAAAAATTTCCTTTAACAGATATACCTGGTGTTGTGGATGCGTCCAAATTCTCATCTGTCAAGATATGAGGGAAAAAAACAATGTCACACGGCACATAAAAGCTAAGAAATGACTTCAACTGAATAAATAGCTGGTAGATTGGCGCTCACAGTAAAATATTGGAAGGTCTCAGTGTTGACTCTTTATAATCACTGTCTGTCACCCATTTTTTAAGTATTTAGGAAATAAACCACTGTCAGAAGTGCTTGCAAGCATCTTACTCTCTTCTTTACTTTGGTTAAACCAAGTGAGCATGTGTATAGGGGGTTTGAAAAAAATTTCTGTCAGATGAACAAGGTTCATGGCTAGGTGTAATATTAAACTATTTAAGAATTAAAAAGAACCACCTGCAAAATGTATTTGAAATGTGTCTTAAAGAGAATTTGCCAGTAGGATCAACCCTCCTAAACCGTCTATATGGGCATGCTAGTTATACAAAGCTGATTAAAATGATACCTTGCTATTTGTGAACTGAAACTTCAGAGAAATCCATGTTTTTCTCATCTGTAAATGAGTTGTTCCAGGCTATGGGGAGGACGCTGCCTGGAAGATTACTCTGCCTCCAGAGATTATTTTAAACAAAACGGAGATTTACCAGTGTATGAAAAGAAATTTGTTTTCTTGCAAAAACATTTTTTTGCAACTCACTGAGTTCTGCTGTGTTAGAGGAACATTGCACCCCTTCATCCTGTGAGATGGAAGTTAAACCTGAGAGAAACCTGCAAATGTGTCACATATAATCCACACACAGCTCTGCATTGAGATCAGGAGAGCAGAGAGCAGCCATTACACTTCACACAGGTATCTTCCGTTTCCCGACATCCTCCCCATAGCCTGGTAGAAGTATTTTTCATAAATCTATAAAAGATGATTCATCAACAAGGCATCTGATAAAAGGCATACAGGGATGACTTTTTTCAGTCTTTTATAACCTGTATTCCTTTATCAATAATTCAGTTAGGTCAAATGTGGTGACGGATTCCCGTTAAATTCTTTTTCTCATAATCCTAAATAAGTAAACTTGCAAATTGCTTGAAAAAAAAAAGTGATTATAGTGTACAATGTAGGCTAGCTGCTCTATTACAGCTACAGGCAGCTTAAATAGTTAATATGTGCTATATGTTAAAAAAATAAAAAATTACCTTCTATTGAGTTCACATCCCATTCAAATCCTTCTGGAATTAGAATACACACTAATTTAGATCAACTGTATCACATAGATTCTATTTTCCAAAATAAGCGGGAATACCTGTATACTTTTACAGTTATCAGTAAAATATTGAGCTAAGAAGTTATAATTTTAAGCAAAATAATATAATAATTGTTTAACATTTTTAAGGTACAAGGAAATATAATGAATATTAACTTTTAGTGAATTTATGTCCCATTTAAATCCTGTTTACATTTAGGATACAAATAATTTGCAGTTAATTTTAAATAACACATCATTATTATATTTTTAGCATTTGTGACACATTTTTTAAATTCAATGTATGTTATCATAACTAATGATTAGTTTCCTTTTCCTGCAAACCATTAGCATACTGCTGCTGTAAAACCAGACATTTTTCGGTCTTTCGAATTACTTTTTATTCTAGCCATCAAGGCAAAAAGATCTGAAAGATGTGACTGCAGTTACCTGTGTTTGGTAGCTGGTAAGAAGTTTGGGCATGGTGAGATCTCTGGAATTTACTTAAGGACATGAGGACAAATGACCCAGATGATGGTCCATGACTTTTTGTTGTTATTCCATTGCTAGTAGAAGATTCATACATCTCCTGTCCTGGCTTCTTCTGTGCTATCAATGTTCCTCCTTGGTTGGTAATTTTTCCATCATGAATGCCAGCTGCACATACTGAAGACTCCTAGAAATGTAAAATGTGCAATATGATTTCATTTCAGAAAATATTTTAAATATTTAATTAAATTATATCTCACCTTTGTAAAAACTTTAGATCCCCAAACATTTTCCTTCTCTTTAAGGCAACCAGGAGGACACATAATGCTAAAAGAATAAAGTTGTGACATAATAATATCTACAGTATTAGTCCAAACAGCAGATGTTGCATCTATAATTTCACCTTAAAAATCTGCAACTTAATCAAATACACGCATAGTAATAAATCAGAAAGAAAATCCACTAAAACTATGGGACTAAGTAGAACTTACAAATTGATTTCAGCAGGTAGTTGCATGGCCGTATAAGCGCAGTTTCTTTCAACTACAAAAAAAGATAGCACATATTCAAGGGAAGTGTAAAATGAAGGAACAGTGGATAGAAGTACAGCACAGGTGTGAGGTTGTCATTTTATGTAAATGAACAATTCCGATAATGGGATTGTCTACATTTCGATGACAACAGTAGCCAATGTTGCCTCATGGAGGAGAAACAAATCCTCCTTTATAAAATATCAATGAAAGGCTGAGAGGTTGGGATAGCAGTCTGTCAACAGGTGCGGAGGATTGTACGCACTCACCTTTCTAACCGCACAGCACTTATTAGTGTATAAATTTAAAGATAGTTTATATGGGTATTTAGGGCTTAGCTGAGTAAATGACAGACTGCTTGTCAATTAGAAGAGAAAATGTGGAAACCTGATGACTGGAACCTTTTAAACATCGTTTTTAAAAGGCAATGAAGAAATAGATAACTTTCAATATGCTGAAGAAAAATGTATATGAAAAAATTTCCTTTAACAGATATACCTGGCGTTGTGGATGCATCCAAATTCTCATCTGTCAAGATATGAGGGAAAAAAACAATGTCACACGGCACATAAAAGCTAAGAAATGACTTCAACTGAATAAATAGCTGGTAGATTGGCGCTCACAGTAAAATATTGGAAGGTCTCAGTGTTGACTCTTTATAATCACTGTCTGGCACCCATTTTTTAAGTATTTAGGAAATAAACCACTGTCAGAAGTGCTTGCAAGCATCTTACTCTCTTCTTTACTTTGGTTAAACCAAGTGAGCATGTGTATAGGGGGTTTGAAAAAAATTTCTGTCAGATGAACAAGGTTCATGGCTAGGTGTAATATTAAACTATTTAAGAATTAAAAAGAACCACCTGCAAAATGTATTTGAAATGTGTCTTAAAGAGAATTTGCCAGTAGGATCAACCCTCCTAAACCGTCTATATGGGCATGCTAGTTATACAAAGCTGATTAAAATGATACCTTGCTATTTGTGAACTGAAACTTCAGAGAAATCCATGTTTTTCTCATCTGTAAATGAGTTGTTCCAGGCTATGGGGAGGACGCTGCCTGGAAGATTACTCTGCCTCCAGAGATTATTTTAAACAAAACGGAGATTTACCAGTGTATGAAAAGAAATTTGTTTTCTTGCAAAAACATTTTTTTGCAACTCACTGAGTTCTGCTGTGTTAGAGGAATATTGCAGCCCTTTCATCCTGTGAGATGGAAGTTAAACCTGAGAGAAACCTGCAAATGTGTCACATATAATCCACACAGCTCTGCATTGAGATCAGGAGAGCAGAGAGCAGCCATTACACTTCACACAGGTATCTTCCGTTTCCCGACATCCTCCCCATAGCCTGGTAGAAGTATTTTTCATAAATCTATAAAAGATGATTCATCAACAAGGCATCTGATAAAAGGCATACAGGGATGACTTTTTTCAGTCTTTTATAACCTGTATTCCTTTATCAATAATTCAGTTAGGTCAAATGTGGTGACGGATTCCCGTTAAATTCTTTTTCTCATAATCCTAAATAAGTAAACTTGCAAATTGCTTGTAAAAACAAGTGATTATAGTGTACAATGTAGGTTAGCTGCTCTATTACAGCTACAGGCAGCTTAAATAGTTAATATGTGCTATATGTTAAAAAAATAAAAAATTACCTTCTATTGAGTTCACATCCCATTCAAATCCTTCTGGAATTAGAATACACACTAATTTAGATCAACTGTATCACATAGATTCTATTTTCCAAAATAAGCGGGAATACCTGTATACTTTTACAGTTATCAGTAAAATATTGAGCTAAGAAGTTATAATTTTAAGCAAAATAATATAATAATTGTTTAACATTTTTAAGGTACAAGGAAATATAATGAATATTAACTTTTAGTGAATTTATGTCCCATTTAAATCCTGTTTACATTTAGGATACAAATAATCAGCAGTTAATTTTAAATAACATATCATTATTATATTTTTAGCATTTGTGACACATTTTTTAAATTCAATGTATGTTATCATAACTACTGATTAGTTTCCTTTTCCTGCAAACCATTAGCATACTGCTGCTGTAAAACCAGACATTTTTCGGTCTTTCGAATTACTTTTTATTCTAGCCATCAAGGCAAAAAGATCTGAAAGATGTGACTGCAGTTACCTGTGTTTGGTAGCTGGTAAGAACTTTGGGCATAGTGAGATCTCTGGAATTTACTTAAGGACATGAGGACAAATGACCCAGATGATGGTCCATGACTTTTTGTTGTTATTCCATTGCTAGTAGAAGATTCATACTTCTCCTGTCCTGGCTTCTTCTGTGCTATCAATGTTCCTCCTTGGTTGGTAATTTTTCCATCATGAATGCCAGCTGCACATACTGAAGACTCCTAGAAATGTAAAATGTGCAATATGATTTCATTTCAGAAAATATTTTAAATATTTAATTAAATTATATCTCACCTTTGTAAAAACTTTAGATCCCCAAACATTTTCCTTCTCTTTAAGGCAACCAGGAGGACACATAATGCTAAAAGAATAAAGTTGTGACATAATAATATCTACAGTATTAGTCCAAACAGCAGATGTTGCATCTATAATTTCACCTTAAAAATCTGCAACTTAATCAAATACACGCATAGTAATAAATCAGAAAGAAAATCCACTAAAACTATGGGACTAAAGTAGAACTTACAAATTGATTTCAGCGGGTAGTTGCATGGCCGTGTAAGCGCAGTTTCTTTCAACTACAAAAAAAGATAGAACATATTCAAGGGAAGTGTAAAATGAAGGAACAGTGGATAGAAGTACAGCACAGGTGTGAGGTTGTCATTTTATGTAAATGAACAATTCCGATAATGGGATTGTCTACATTTCGATGACAACAGTAGCCAATGTTGCCTCATGGAGGAGAAACAAATCCTCCTTTATAAAATATCAATGAAAGGCTGAGAGGTTGGGATAGCAGTCTGTCAACAGGTGCGGAGGATTGTACGCACTCACCTTTCTAACCGCACAGCACTTATTAGTGTATAAATTTAAAGATAGTTTATATGGGTATTTAGGGCTTAGCGGAGTAAATGACAGACTGCTTGTCAATTAGAAGAGAAAATGTGGAAACCTGATGACTGGAACCTTTTAAACATCGTTTTTAAAAGGCAATGAAGAAATAGATAACTTTCAATATGCTGAAGAAAAATGTATATGAAAAAATTTCCTTTAACAGATATACCTGGTGTTGTGGATGCATCCAAATTCTCATCTGTCAAGATATGAGGGAAAAAAACAATGTCACACGGCACATAAAAGCTAAGAAATGACTTCAACTGAATAAATAGCTGGTAGATTGGCGCTCACAGTAAAATATTGGAAGGTCTCAGTGTTGACTCTTTATAATCACTGTCTGTCACCCATTTTTTAAGTATTTAGGAAATAAACCACTGTCAGAAGTGCTTGCAAGCATCTTACTCTCTTCTTTACTTTGGTTAAACCAAGTGAGCATGTGTATAGGGGGTTTGAAAAAAATTTCTGTCAGATGAACAAGGTTCATGGCTAGGTGTAATATTAAACTATTTAAGAATTAAAAAGAACCACCTGCAAAATGTATTTGAAATGTGTCTTAAAGAGAATTTGCCAGTAGGATCAACCCTCCTAAACCGTCTATATGGGCATGCTAGTTATACAAAGCTGATTAAAATGATACCTTGCTATTTGTGAACTGAAACTTCAGAGAAATCCATGTTTTTCTCATCTGTAAATGAGTTGTTCCAGGCTATGGGGAGGACGCTGCCTGGAAGATTACTCTGCCTCCAGAGATTATTTTAAACAAAACGGAGATTTACCAGTGTATGAAAAGAAATTTGTTTTCTTGCAAAAACATTTTTTTGCAACTCACTGAGTTCTGCTGTGTTAGAGGAACATTGCAGCCCTTTCATCCTGTGAGATGGAAGTTAAACCTGAGAGAAACCTGCAAATGTGTCACATATAATCCACACACAGCTCTGCATTGAGATCAGGAGAGCAGAGAGCAGCCATTACACTTCACACAGGTATCTTCCATTTCCCGACATCCTCCCCATAGCCTGGTAGAAGTATTTTTCATAAATCTATAAAAGATGATTCATCAACAAGGCATCTGATAAAAGGCATACAGGGATGACTTTTTTCAGTCTTTTATAACCTGTATTCCTTTATCAATAATTCAGTTAGGTCAAATGTGGTGACGGATTCCCGTTAAATTCTTTTTCTCATAATCCTAAATAAGTAAACTTGCAAATTGCTTGTAAAAACAAGTGATTATAGTGTACAATGTAGGCTAGCTGCTCTATTACAGCTACAGGCAGCTTAAACAATTAATATGTGCTATATGTTAAAAAAATAAAAAATTACCTTCTATTGAGTTCACATCCCATTCAAATCCTTCTGGAATTAGAATACACACTAATTTAGATCAACTGTATCACATAGATTCTATTTTCCAAAATAAGCGGGAATACCTGTATACTTTTACAGTTATCAGTAAAATATTGAGCTAAGAAGTTATAATTTTAAGCAAAATAATATAATAATTGTTTAACATTTTTAAGGTACAAGGAAATATAATGAATATTAACTTTTAGTGAATTTATGTCCCATTTAAATCCTGTTTACATTTAGGATACAAATAATCAGCAGTTAATTTTAAATAACATATCATTATTATATTTTTAGCATTTGTGACACATTTTTTAAATTCAATGTATGTTATCATAACTACTGATTAGTTTCCTTTTCCTGCAAACCATTAGCATACTGCTGCTGTAAAACCAGACATTTTTCGGTCTTTCGAATTACTTTTTATTCTAGCCATCAAGGCAAAAAGATCTGAAAGATGTGACTGCAGTTACCTGTGTTTGGTAGCTGGTAAGAACTTTGGGCATAGTGAGATCTCTGGAATTTACTTAAGGACATGAGGACAAATGACCCAGATGATGGTCCATGACTTTTTGTTGTTATTCCATTGCTAGTAGAAGATTCATACTTCTCCTGTCCTGGCTTCTTCTGTGCTATCAATGTTCCTCCTTGGTTGGTAATTTTTCCATCATGAATGCCAGCTGCACATACTGAAGACTCCTAGAAATGTAAAATGTGCAATATGATTTCATTTCAGAAAATATTTTAAATATTTAATTAAATTATATCTCACCTTTGTAAAAACTTTAGATCCCCAAACATTTTCCTTCTCTTTAAGGCAACCAGGAGGACACATAATGCTAAAAGAATAAAGTTGTGACATAATAATATCTACAGTATTAGTCCAAACAGCAGATGTTGCATCTATAATTTCACCTTAAAAATCTGCAACTTAATCAAATACACGCATAGTAATAAATCAGAAAGAAAATCCACTAAAACTATGGGACTAAGTAGAACTTACAAATTGATTTCAGCAGGTAGTTGCATGGCCGTATAAGCGCAGTTTCTTTCAACTACAAAAAAAGATAGCACATATTCAAGGGAAGTGTAAAATGAAGGAACAGTGGATAGAAGTACAGCACAGGTGTGAGGTTGTCATTTTATGTAAATGAACAATTCCGATAATGGGATTGTCTACATTTCGATGACAACAGTAGCCAATGTTGCCTCATGGAGGAGAAACAAATCCTCCTTTATAAAATATCAATGAAAGGCTGAGAGGTTGGGATAGCAGTCTGTCAACAGGTGCGGAGGATTGTACGCACTCACCTTTCTAACCGCACAGCACTTATTAGTGTATAAATTTAAAGATAGTTTATATGGGTATTTAGGGCTTAGCTGAGTAAATGACAGACTGCTTGTCAATTAGAAGAGAAAATGTGGAAACCTGATGACTGGAACCTTTTAAACATTGTTTTTAAAAGGCAATGAAGAAATAGATAACTTTCAATATGCTGAAGAAAAATGTATATGAAAAAATTTCCTTTAACAGATATACCTGGTGTTGTGGATGCGTCCAAATTCTCATCTGTCAAGATATGAGGGAAAAAAACAATGTCACACGGCACATAAAAGCTAAGAAATGACTTCAACTGAATAAATAGCTGGTAGATTGGCGCTCACAGTAAAATATTGGAAGGTCTCAGTGTTGACTCTTTATAATCACTGTCTGTCACCCATTTTTTAAGTATTTAGGAAATAAACCACTGTCAGAAGTGCTTGCAAGCATCTTACTCTCTTCTTTACTTTGGTTAAACCAAGTGAGCATGTGTATAGGGGGTTTGAAAAAAATTTCTGTCAGATGAACAAGGTTCATGGCTAGGTGTAATATTAAACTATTTAAGAATTAAAAAGAACCACCTGCAAAATGTATTTGAAATGTGTCTTAAAGAGAATTTGCCAGTAGGATCAACCCTCCTAAACCGTCTATATGGGCATGCTAGTTATACAAAGCTGATTAAAATGATACCTTGCTATTTGTGAACTGAAACTTCAGAGAAATCCATGTTTTTCTCATCTGTAAATGAGTTGTTCCAGGCTATGGGGAGGACGCTGCCTGGAAGATTACTCTGCCTCCAGAGATTATTTTAAACAAAACGGAGATTTACCAGTGTATGAAAAGAAATTTGTTTTCTTGCAAAAACATTTTTTTGCAACTCACTGAGTTCTGCTGTGTTAGAGGAACATTGCACCCCTTCATCCTGTGAGATGGAAGTTAAACCTGAGAGAAACCTGCAAATGTGTCACATATAATCCACACACAGCTCTGCATTGAGATCAGGAGAGCAGAGAGCAGCCATTACACTTCACACAGGTATCTTCCGTTTCCCGACATCCTCCCCATAGCCTGGTAGAAGTATTTTTCATAAATCTATAAAAGATGATTCATCAACAAGGCATCTGATAAAAGGCATACAGGGATGACTTTTTTCAGTCTTTTATAACCTGTATTTCTTTATCAATAATTCAGTTAGGTCAAATGTGGTGACGGATTCCCGTTAAATTCTTTTTCTCATAATCCTAAATAAGTAAACTTGCAAATTGCTTGAAAAAAAAAAGTGATTATAGTGTACAATGTAGGCTAGCTGCTCTATTACAGCTACAGGCAGCTTAAATAGTTAATATGTGCTATATGTTAAAAAAATAAAAAATTACCTTCTATTGAGTTCACATCCCATTCAAATCCTTCTGGAATTAGAATACACACTAATTTAGATCAACTGTATCACATAGATTCTATTTTCCAAAATAAGCGGGAATACCTGTATACTTTTACAGTTATCAGTAAAATATTGAGCTAAGAAGTTATAATTTTAAGCAAAATAATATAATAATTGTTTAACATTTTTAAGGTACAAGGAAATATAATGAATATTAACTTTTAGTGAATTTATGTCCCATTTAAATCCTGTTTACATTTAGGATACAAATAATTTGCAGTTAATTTTAAATAACACATCATTATTATATTTTTAGCATTTGTGACACATTTTTTAAATTCAATGTATGTTATCATAACTAATGATTAGTTTCCTTTTCCTGCAAACCATTAGCATACTGCTGCTGTAAAACCAGACATTTTTCGGTCTTTCGAATTACTTTTTATTCTAGCCATCAAGGCAAAAAGATCTGAAAGATGTGACTGCAGTTACCTGTGTTTGGTAGCTGGTAAGAAGTTTGGGCATGGTGAGATCTCTGGAATTTACTTAAGGACATGAGGACAAATGACCCAGATGATGGTCCATGACTTTTTGTTGTTATTCCATTGCTAGTAGAAGATTCATACATCTCCTGTCCTGGCTTCTTCTGTGCTATCAATGTTCCTCCTTGGTTGGTAATTTTTCCATCATGAATGCCAGCTGCACATACTGAAGACTCCTAGAAATGTAAAATGTGCAATATGATTTCATTTCAGAAAATATTTTAAATATTTAATTAAATTATATCTCACCTTTGTAAAAACTTTAGATCCCCAAACATTTTCCTTCTCTTTAAGGCAACCAGGAGGACACATAATGCTAAAAGAATAAAGTTGTGACATAATAATATCTACAGTATTAGTCCAAACAGCAGATGTTGCATCTATAATTTCACCTTAAAAATCTGCAACTTAATCAAATACACGCATAGTAATAAATCAGAAAGAAAATCCACTAAAACTATGGGACTAAGTAGAACTTACAAATTGATTTCAGCAGGTAGTTGCATGGCCGTATAAGCGCAGTTTCTTTCAACTACAAAAAAAGATAGCACATATTCAAGGGAAGTGTAAAATGAAGGAACAGTGGATAGAAGTACAGCACAGGTGTGAGGTTGTCATTTTATGTAAATGAACAATTCCGATAATGGGATTGTCTACATTTCGATGACAACAGTAGCCAATGTTGCCTCATGGAGGAGAAACAAATCCTCCTTTATAAAATATCAATGAAAGGCTGAGAGGTTGGGATAGCAGTCTGTCAACAGGTGCGGAGGATTGTACGCACTCACCTTTCTAACCGCACAGCACTTATTAGTGTATAAATTTAAAGATAGTTTATATGGGTATTTAGGGCTTAGCTGAGTAAATGACAGACTGCTTGTCAATTAGAAGAGAAAATGTGGAAACCTGATGACTGGAACCTTTTAAACATCGTTTTTAAAAGGCAATGAAGAAATAGATAACTTTCAATATGCTGAAGAAAAATGTATATGAAAAAATTTCCTTTAACAGATATACCTGGCGTTGTGGATGCATCCAAATTCTCATCTGTCAAGATATGAGGGAAAAAAACAATGTCACACGGCACATAAAAGCTAAGAAATGACTTCAACTGAATAAATAGCTGGTAGATTGGCGCTCACAGTAAAATATTGGAAGGTCTCAGTGTTGACTCTTTATAATCACTGTCTGGCACCCATTTTTTAAGTATTTAGGAAATAAACCACTGTCAGAAGTGCTTGCAAGCATCTTACTCTCTTCTTTACTTTGGTTAAACCAAGTGAGCATGTGTATAGGGGGTTTGAAAAAAATTTCTGTCAGATGAACAAGGTTCATGGCTAGGTGTAATATTAAACTATTTAAGAATTAAAAAGAACCACCTGCAAAATGTATTTGAAATGTGTCTTAAAGAGAATTTGCCAGTAGGATCAACCCTCCTAAACCGTCTATATGGGCATGCTAGTTATACAAAGCTGATTAAAATGATACCTTGCTATTTGTGAACTGAAACTTCAGAGAAATCCATGTTTTTCTCATCTGTAAATGAGTTGTTCCAGGCTATGGGGAGGACGCTGCCTGGAAGATTACTCTGCCTCCAGAGATTATTTTAAACAAAACGGAGATTTACCAGTGTATGAAAAGAAATTTGTTTTCTTGCAAAAACATTTTTTTGCAACTCACTGAGTTCTGCTGTGTTAGAGGAATATTGCAGCCCTTTCATCCTGTGAGATGGAAGTTAAACCTGAGAGAAACCTGCAAATGTGTCACATATAATCCACACAGCTCTGCATTGAGATCAGGAGAGCAGAGAGCAGCCATTACACTTCACACAGGTATCTTCCGTTTCCCGACATCCTCCCCATAGCCTGGTAGAAGTATTTTTCATAAATCTATAAAAGATGATTCATCAACAAGGCATCTGATAAAAGGCATACAGGGATGACTTTTTTCAGTCTTTTATAACCTGTATTCCTTTATCAATAATTCAGTTAGGTCAAATGTGGTGACGGATTCCCGTTAAATTCTTTTTCTCATAATCCTAAATAAGTAAACTTGCAAATTGCTTGTAAAAACAAGTGATTATAGTGTACAATGTAGGTTAGCTGCTCTATTACAGCTACAGGCAGCTTAAATAGTTAATATGTGCTATATGTTAAAAAAATAAAAAATTACCTTCTATTGAGTTCACATCCCATTCAAATCCTTCTGGAATTAGAATACACACTAATTTAGATCAACTGTATCACATAGATTCTATTTTCCAAAATAAGCGGGAATACCTGTATACTTTTACAGTTATCAGTAAAATATTGAGCTAAGAAGTTATAATTTTAAGCAAAATAATATAATAATTGTTTAACATTTTTAAGGTACAAGGAAATATAATGAATATTAACTTTTAGTGAATTTATGTCCCATTTAAATCCTGTTTACATTTAGGATACAAATAATCAGCAGTTAATTTTAAATAACATATCATTATTATATTTTTAGCATTTGTGACACATTTTTTAAATTCAATGTATGTTATCATAACTACTGATTAGTTTCCTTTTCCTGCAAACCATTAGCATACTGCTGCTGTAAAACCAGACATTTTTCGGTCTTTCGAATTACTTTTTATTCTAGCCATCAAGGCAAAAAGATCTGAAAGATGTGACTGCAGTTACCTGTGTTTGGTAGCTGGTAAGAACTTTGGGCATAGTGAGATCTCTGGAATTTACTTAAGGACATGAGGACAAATGACCCAGATGATGGTCCATGACTTTTTGTTGTTATTCCATTGCTAGTAGAAGATTCATACTTCTCCTGTCCTGGCTTCTTCTGTGCTATCAATGTTCCTCCTTGGTTGGTAATTTTTCCATCATGAATGCCAGCTGCACATACTGAAGACTCCTAGAAATGTAAAATGTGCAATATGATTTCATTTCAGAAAATATTTTAAATATTTAATTAAATTATATCTCACCTTTGTAAAAACTTTAGATCCCCAAACATTTTCCTTCTCTTTAAGGCAACCAGGAGGACACATAATGCTAAAAGAATAAAGTTGTGACATAATAATATCTACAGTATTAGTCCAAACAGCAGATGTTGCATCTATAATTTCACCTTAAAAATCTGCAACTTAATCAAATACACGCATAGTAATAAATCAGAAAGAAAATCCACTAAAACTATGGGACTAAAGTAGAACTTACAAATTGATTTCAGCGGGTAGTTGCATGGCCGTGTAAGCGCAGTTTCTTTCAACTACAAAAAAAGATAGAACATATTCAAGGGAAGTGTAAAATGAAGGAACAGTGGATAGAAGTACAGCACAGGTGTGAGGTTGTCATTTTATGTAAATGAACAATTCCGATAATGGGATTGTCTACATTTCGATGACAACAGTAGCCAATGTTGCCTCATGGAGGAGAAACAAATCCTCCTTTATAAAATATCAATGAAAGGCTGAGAGGTTGGGATAGCAGTCTGTCAACAGGTGCGGAGGATTGTACGCACTCACCTTTCTAACCGCACAGCACTTATTAGTGTATAAATTTAAAGATAGTTTATATGGGTATTTAGGGCTTAGCGGAGTAAATGACAGACTGCTTGTCAATTAGAAGAGAAAATGTGGAAACCTGATGACTGGAACCTTTTAAACATCGTTTTTAAAAGGCAATGAAGAAATAGATAACTTTCAATATGCTGAAGAAAAATGTATATGAAAAAATTTCCTTTAACAGATATACCTGGTGTTGTGGATGCATCCAAATTCTCATCTGTCAAGATATGAGGGAAAAAAACAATGTCACACGGCACATAAAAGCTAAGAAATGACTTCAACTGAATAAATAGCTGGTAGATTGGCGCTCACAGTAAAATATTGGAAGGTCTCAGTGTTGACTCTTTATAATCACTGTCTGTCACCCATTTTTTAAGTATTTAGGAAATAAACCACTGTCAGAAGTGCTTGCAAGCATCTTACTCTCTTCTTTACTTTGGTTAAACCAAGTGAGCATGTGTATAGGGGGTTTGAAAAAAATTTCTGTCAGATGAACAAGGTTCATGGCTAGGTGTAATATTAAACTATTTAAGAATTAAAAAGAACCACCTGCAAAATGTATTTGAAATGTGTCTTAAAGAGAATTTGCCAGTAGGATCAACCCTCCTAAACCGTCTATATGGGCATGCTAGTTATACAAAGCTGATTAAAATGATACCTTGCTATTTGTGAACTGAAACTTCAGAGAAATCCATGTTTTTCTCATCTGTAAATGAGTTGTTCCAGGCTATGGGGAGGACGCTGCCTGGAAGATTACTCTGCCTCCAGAGATTATTTTAAACAAAACGGAGATTTACCAGTGTATGAAAAGAAATTTGTTTTCTTGCAAAAACATTTTTTTGCAACTCACTGAGTTCTGCTGTGTTAGAGGAACATTGCAGCCCTTTCATCCTGTGAGATGGAAGTTAAACCTGAGAGAAACCTGCAAATGTGTCACATATAATCCACACACAGCTCTGCATTGAGATCAGGAGAGCAGAGAGCAGCCATTACACTTCACACAGGTATCTTCCATTTCCCGACATCCTCCCCATAGCCTGGTAGAAGTATTTTTCATAAATCTATAAAAGATGATTCATCAACAAGGCATCTGATAAAAGGCATACAGGGATGACTTTTTTCAGTCTTTTATAACCTGTATTCCTTTATCAATAATTCAGTTAGGTCAAATGTGGTGACGGATTCCCGTTAAATTCTTTTTCTCATAATCCTAAATAAGTAAACTTGCAAATTGCTTGTAAAAACAAGTGATTATAGTGTACAATGTAGGCTAGCTGCTCTATTACAGCTACAGGCAGCTTAAACAATTAATATGTGCTATATGTTAAAAAAATAAAAAATTACCTTCTATTGAGTTCACATCCCATTCAAATCCTTCTGGAATTAGAATACACACTAATTTAGATCAACTGTATCACATAGATTCTATTTTCCAAAATAAGCGGGAATACCTGTATACTTTTACAGTTATCAGTAAAATATTGAGCTAAGAAGTTATAATTTTAAGCAAAATAATATAATAATTGTTTAACATTTTTAAGGTACAAGGAAATATAATGAATATTAACTTTTAGTGAATTTATGTCCCATTTAAATCCTGTTTACATTTAGGATACAAATAATCAGCAGTTAATTTTAAATAACATATCATTATTATATTTTTAGCATTTGTGACACATTTTTTAAATTCAATGTATGTTATCATAACTACTGATTAGTTTCCTTTTCCTGCAAACCATTAGCATACTGCTGCTGTAAAACCAGACATTTTTCGGTCTTTCGAATTACTTTTTATTCTAGCCATCAAGGCAAAAAGATCTGAAAGATGTGACTGCAGTTACCTGTGTTTGGTAGCTGGTAAGAACTTTGGGCATAGTGAGATCTCTGGAATTTACTTAAGGACATGAGGACAAATGACCCAGATGATGGTCCATGACTTTTTGTTGTTATTCCATTGCTAGTAGAAGATTCATACTTCTCCTGTCCTGGCTTCTTCTGTGCTATCAATGTTCCTCCTTGGTTGGTAATTTTTCCATCATGAATGCCAGCTGCACATACTGAAGACTCCTAGAAATGTAAAATGTGCAATATGATTTCATTTCAGAAAATATTTTAAATATTTAATTAAATTATATCTCACCTTTGTAAAAACTTTAGATCCCCAAACATTTTCCTTCTCTTTAAGGCAACCAGGAGGACACATAATGCTAAAAGAATAAAGTTGTGACATAATAATATCTACAGTATTAGTCCAAACAGCAGATGTTGCATCTATAATTTCACCTTAAAAATCTGCAACTTAATCAAATACACGCATAGTAATAAATCAGAAAGAAAATCCACTAAAACTATGGGACTAAAGTAGAACTTACAAATTGATTTCAGCGGGTAGTTGCATGGCCGTGTAAGCGCAGTTTCTTTCAACTACAAAAAAAGATAGAACATATTCAAGGGAAGTGTAAAATGAAGGAACAGTGGATAGAAGTACAGCACAGGTGTGAGGTTGTCATTTTATGTAAATGAACAATTCCGATAATGGGATTGTCTACATTTCGATGACAACAGTAGCCAATGTTGCCTCATGGAGGAGAAACAAATCCTCCTTTATAAAATATCAATGAAAGGCTGAGAGGTTGGGATAGCAGTCTGTCAACAGGTGCGGAGGATTGTACGCACTCACCTTTCTAACCGCACAGCACTTATTAGTGTATAAATTTAAAGATAGTTTATATGGGTATTTAGGGCTTAGCTGAGTAAATGACAGACTGCTTGTCAATTAGAAGAGAAAATGTGGAAACCTGATGACTGGAACCTTTTAAACATTGTTTTTAAAAGGCAATGAAGAAATAGATAACTTTCAATATGCTGAAGAAAAATGTATATGAAAAAATTTCCTTTAACAGATATACCTGGTGTTGTGGATGCGTCCAAATTCTCATCTGTCAAGATATGAGGGAAAAAAACAATGTCACACGGCACATAAAAGCTAAGAAATGACTTCAACTGAATAAATAGCTGGTAGATTGGCGCTCACAGTAAAATATTGGAAGGTCTCAGTGTTGACTCTTTATAATCACTGTCTGTCACCCATTTTTTAAGTATTTAGGAAATAAACCACTGTCAGAAGTGCTTGCAAGCATCTTACTCTCTTCTTTACTTTGGTTAAACCAAGTGAGCATGTGTATAGGGGGTTTGAAAAAAATTTCTGTCAGATGAACAAGGTTCATGGCTAGGTGTAATATTAAACTATTTAAGAATTAAAAAGAACCACCTGCAAAATGTATTTGAAATGTGTCTTAAAGAGAATTTGCCAGTAGGATCAACCCTCCTAAACCGTCTATATGGGCATGCTAGTTATACAAAGCTGATTAAAATGATACCTTGCTATTTGTGAACTGAAACTTCAGAGAAATCCATGTTTTTCTCATCTGTAAATGAGTTGTTCCAGGCTATGGGGAGGACGCTGCCTGGAAGATTACTCTGCCTCCAGAGATTATTTTAAACAAAACGGAGATTTACCAGTGTATGAAAAGAAATTTGTTTTCTTGCAAAAACATTTTTTTGCAACTCACTGAGTTCTGCTGTGTTAGAGGAACATTGCACCCCTTCATCCTGTGAGATGGAAGTTAAACCTGAGAGAAACCTGCAAATGTGTCACATATAATCCACACACAGCTCTGCATTGAGATCAGGAGAGCAGAGAGCAGCCATTACACTTCACACAGGTATCTTCCGTTTCCCGACATCCTCCCCATAGCCTGGTAGAAGTATTTTTCATAAATCTATAAAAGATGATTCATCAACAAGGCATCTGATAAAAGGCATACAGGGATGACTTTTTTCAGTCTTTTATAACCTGTATTCCTTTATCAATAATTCAGTTAGGTCAAATGTGGTGACGGATTCCCGTTAAATTCTTTTTCTCATAATCCTAAATAAGTAAACTTGCAAATTGCTTGAAAAAAAAAAGTGATTATAGTGTACAATGTAGGCTAGCTGCTCTATTACAGCTACAGGCAGCTTAAATAGTTAATATGTGCTATATGTTAAAAAAATAAAAAATTACCTTCTATTGAGTTCACATCCCATTCAAATCCTTCTGGAATTAGAATACACACTAATTTAGATCAACTGTATCACATAGATTCTATTTTCCAAAATAAGCGGGAATACCTGTATACTTTTACAGTTATCAGTAAAATATTGAGCTAAGAAGTTATAATTTTAAGCAAAATAATATAATAATTGTTTAACATTTTTAAGGTACAAGGAAATATAATGAATATTAACTTTTAGTGAATTTATGTCCCATTTAAATCCTGTTTACATTTAGGATACAAATAATTTGCAGTTAATTTTAAATAACACATCATTATTATATTTTTAGCATTTGTGACACATTTTTTAAATTCAATGTATGTTATCATAACTAATGATTAGTTTCCTTTTCCTGCAAACCATTAGCATACTGCTGCTGTAAAACCAGACATTTTTCGGTCTTTCGAATTACTTTTTATTCTAGCCATCAAGGCAAAAAGATCTGAAAGATGTGACTGCAGTTACCTGTGTTTGGTAGCTGGTAAGAAGTTTGGGCATGGTGAGATCTCTGGAATTTACTTAAGGACATGAGGACAAATGACCCAGATGATGGTCCATGACTTTTTGTTGTTATTCCATTGCTAGTAGAAGATTCATACATCTCCTGTCCTGGCTTCTTCTGTGCTATCAATGTTCCTCCTTGGTTGGTAATTTTTCCATCATGAATGCCAGCTGCACATACTGAAGACTCCTAGAAATGTAAAATGTGCAATATGATTTCATTTCAGAAAATATTTTAAATATTTAATTAAATTATATCTCACCTTTGTAAAAACTTTAGATCCCCAAACATTTTCCTTCTCTTTAAGGCAACCAGGAGGACACATAATGCTAAAAGAATAAAGTTGTGACATAATAATATCTACAGTATTAGTCCAAACAGCAGATGTTGCATCTATAATTTCACCTTAAAAATCTGCAACTTAATCAAATACACGCATAGTAATAAATCAGAAAGAAAATCCACTAAAACTATGGGACTAAGTAGAACTTACAAATTGATTTCAGCAGGTAGTTGCATGGCCGTATAAGCGCAGTTTCTTTCAACTACAAAAAAAGATAGCACATATTCAAGGGAAGTGTAAAATGAAGGAACAGTGGATAGAAGTACAGCACAGGTGTGAGGTTGTCATTTTATGTAAATGAACAATTCCGATAATGGGATTGTCTACATTTCGATGACAACAGTAGCCAATGTTGCCTCATGGAGGAGAAACAAATCCTCCTTTATAAAATATCAATGAAAGGCTGAGAGGTTGGGATAGCAGTCTGTCAACAGGTGCGGAGGATTGTACGCACTCACCTTTCTAACCGCACAGCACTTATTAGTGTATAAATTTAAAGATAGTTTATATGGGTATTTAGGGCTTAGCTGAGTAAATGACAGACTGCTTGTCAATTAGAAGAGAAAATGTGGAAACCTGATGACTGGAACCTTTTAAACATCGTTTTTAAAAGGCAATGAAGAAATAGATAACTTTCAATATGCTGAAGAAAAATGTATATGAAAAAATTTCCTTTAACAGATATACCTGGCGTTGTGGATGCATCCAAATTCTCATCTGTCAAGATATGAGGGAAAAAAACAATGTCACACGGCACATAAAAGCTAAGAAATGACTTCAACTGAATAAATAGCTGGTAGATTGGCGCTCACAGTAAAATATTGGAAGGTCTCAGTGTTGACTCTTTATAATCACTGTCTGGCACCCATTTTTTAAGTATTTAGGAAATAAACCACTGTCAGAAGTGCTTGCAAGCATCTTACTCTCTTCTTTACTTTGGTTAAACCAAGTGAGCATGTGTATAGGGGGTTTGAAAAAAATTTCTGTCAGATGAACAAGGTTCATGGCTAGGTGTAATATTAAACTATTTAAGAATTAAAAAGAACCACCTGCAAAATGTATTTGAAATGTGTCTTAAAGAGAATTTGCCAGTAGGATCAACCCTCCTAAACCGTCTATATGGGCATGCTAGTTATACAAAGCTGATTAAAATGATACCTTGCTATTTGTGAACTGAAACTTCAGAGAAATCCATGTTTTTCTCATCTGTAAATGAGTTGTTCCAGGCTATGGGGAGGACGCTGCCTGGAAGATTACTCTGCCTCCAGAGATTATTTTAAACAAAACGGAGATTTACCAGTGTATGAAAAGAAATTTGTTTTCTTGCAAAAACATTTTTTTGCAACTCACTGAGTTCTGCTGTGTTAGAGGAATATTGCAGCCCTTTCATCCTGTGAGATGGAAGTTAAACCTGAGAGAAACCTGCAAATGTGTCACATATAATCCACACAGCTCTGCATTGAGATCAGGAGAGCAGAGAGCAGCCATTACACTTCACACAGGTATCTTCCGTTTCCCGACATCCTCCCCATAGCCTGGTAGAAGTATTTTTCATAAATCTATAAAAGATGATTCATCAACAAGGCATCTGATAAAAGGCATACAGGGATGACTTTTTTCAGTCTTTTATAACCTGTATTCCTTTATCAATAATTCAGTTAGGTCAAATGTGGTGACGGATTCCCGTTAAATTCTTTTTCTCATAATCCTTAATAAGTAAACTTGCAAATTGCTTGTAAAAACAAGTGATTATAGTGTACAATGTAGGTTAGCTGCTCTATTACAGCTACAGGCAGCTTAAATAGTTAATATGTGCTATATGTTAAAAAAATAAAAAATTACCTTCTATTGAGTTCACATCCCATTCAAATCCTTCTGGAATTAGAATACACACTAATTTAGATCAACTGTATCACATAGATTCTATTTTCCAAAATAAGCGGGAATACCTGTATACTTTTACAGTTATCAGTAAAATATTGAGCTAAGAAGTTATAATTTTAAGCAAAATAATATAATAATTGTTTAACATTTTTAAGGTACAAGGAAATATAATGAATATTAACTTTTAGTGAATTTATGTCCCATTTAAATCCTGTTTACATTTAGGATACAAATAATCAGCAGTTAATTTTAAATAACATATCATTATTATATTTTTAGCATTTGTGACACATTTTTTAAATTCAATGTATGTTATCATAACTACTGATTAGTTTCCTTTTCCTGCAAACCATTAGCATACTGCTGCTGTAAAACCAGACATTTTTCGGTCTTTCGAATTACTTTTTATTCTAGCCATCAAGGCAAAAAGATCTGAAAGATGTGACTGCAGTTACCTGTGTTTGGTAGCTGGTAAGAACTTTGGGCATAGTGAGATCTCTGGAATTTACTTAAGGACATGAGGACAAATGACCCAGATGATGGTCCATGACTTTTTGTTGTTATTCCATTGCTAGTAGAAGATTCATACTTCTCCTGTCCTGGCTTCTTCTGTGCTATCAATGTTCCTCCTTGGTTGGTAATTTTTCCATCATGAATGCCAGCTGCACATACTGAAGACTCCTAGAAATGTAAAATGTGCAATATGATTTCATTTCAGAAAATATTTTAAATATTTAATTAAATTATATCTCACCTTTGTAAAAACTTTAGATCCCCAAACATTTTCCTTCTCTTTAAGGCAACCAGGAGGACACATAATGCTAAAAGAATAAAGTTGTGACATAATAATATCTACAGTATTAGTCCAAACAGCAGATGTTGCATCTATAATTTCACCTTAAAAATCTGCAACTTAATCAAATACACGCATAGTAATAAATCAGAAAGAAAATCCACTAAAACTATGGGACTAAAGTAGAACTTACAAATTGATTTCAGCGGGTAGTTGCATGGCCGTGTAAGCGCAGTTTCTTTCAACTACAAAAAAAGATAGAACATATTCAAGGGAAGTGTAAAATGAAGGAACAGTGGATAGAAGTACAGCACAGGTGTGAGGTTGTCATTTTATGTAAATGAACAATTCCGATAATGGGATTGTCTACATTTCGATGACAACAGTAGCCAATGTTGCCTCATGGAGGAGAAACAAATCCTCCTTTATAAAATATCAATGAAAGGCTGAGAGGTTGGGATAGCAGTCTGTCAACAGGTGCGGAGGATTGTACGCACTCACCTTTCTAACCGCACAGCACTTATTAGTGTATAAATTTAAAGATAGTTTATATGGGTATTTAGGGCTTAGCGGAGTAAATGACAGACTGCTTGTCAATTAGAAGAGAAAATGTGGAAACCTGATGACTGGAACCTTTTAAACATCGTTTTTAAAAGGCAATGAAGAAATAGATAACTTTCAATATGCTGAAGAAAAATGTATATGAAAAAATTTCCTTTAACAGATATACCTGGTGTTGTGGATGCATCCAAATTCTCATCTGTCAAGATATGAGGGAAAAAAACAATGTCACACGGCACATAAAAGCTAAGAAATGACTTCAACTGAATAAATAGCTGGTAGATTGGCGCTCACAGTAAAATATTGGAAGGTCTCAGTGTTGACTCTTTATAATCACTGTCTGTCACCCATTTTTTAAGTATTTAGGAAATAAACCACTGTCAGAAGTGCTTGCAAGCATCTTACTCTCTTCTTTACTTTGGTTAAACCAAGTGAGCATGTGTATAGGGGGTTTGAAAAAAATTTCTGTCAGATGAACAAGGTTCATGGCTAGGTGTAATATTAAACTATTTAAGAATTAAAAAGAACCACCTGCAAAATGTATTTGAAATGTGTCTTAAAGAGAATTTGCCAGTAGGATCAACCCTCCTAAACCGTCTATATGGGCATGCTAGTTATACAAAGCTGATTAAAATGATACCTTGCTATTTGTGAACTGAAACTTCAGAGAAATCCATGTTTTTCTCATCTGTAAATGAGTTGTTCCAGGCTATGGGGAGGACGCTGCCTGGAAGATTACTCTGCCTCCAGAGATTATTTTAAACAAAACGGAGATTTACCAGTGTATGAAAAGAAATTTGTTTTCTTGCAAAAACATTTTTTTGCAACTCACTGAGTTCTGCTGTGTTAGAGGAACATTGCAGCCCTTTCATCCTGTGAGATGGAAGTTAAACCTGAGAGAAACCTGCAAATGTGTCACATATAATCCACACACAGCTCTGCATTGAGATCAGGAGAGCAGAGAGCAGCCATTACACTTCACACAGGTATCTTCCATTTCCCGACATCCTCCCCATAGCCTGGTAGAAGTATTTTTCATAAATCTATAAAAGATGATTCATCAACAAGGCATCTGATAAAAGGCATACAGGGATGACTTTTTTCAGTCTTTTATAACCTGTATTCCTTTATCAATAATTCAGTTAGGTCAAATGTGGTGACGGATTCCCATTAAATTCTTTTTCTCATAATCCTAAATAAGTAAACTTGCAAATTGCTTGTAAAAACAAGTGATTATAGTGTACAATGTAGGCTAGCTGCTCTATTACAGCTACAGGCAGCTTAAACAATTAATATGTGCTATATGTTAAAAAAATAAAAAATTACCTTCTATTGAGTTCACATCCCATTCAAATCCTTCTGGAATTAGAATACACACTAATTTAGATCAACTGTATCACATAGATTCTATTTTCCAAAATAAGCGGGAATACCTGTATACTTTTACAGTTATCAGTAAAATATTGAGCTAAGAAGTTATAATTTTAAGCAAAATAATATAATAATTGTTTAACATTTTTAAGGTACAAGGAAATATAATGAATATTAACTTTTAGTGAATTTATGTCCCATTTAAATCCTGTTTACATTTAGGATACAAATAATCAGCAGTTAATTTTAAATAACATATCATTATTATATTTTTAGCATTTGTGACACATTTTTTAAATTCAATGTATGTTATCATAACTACTGATTAGTTTCCTTTTCCTGCAAACCATTAGCATACTGCTGCTGTAAAACCAGACATTTTTCGGTCTTTCGAATTACTTTTTATTCTAGCCATCAAGGCAAAAAGATCTGAAAGATGTGACTGCAGTTACCTGTGTTTGGTAGCTGGTAAGAAGTTTGGGCATAGTGAGATCTCTGGAATTTACTTAAGGACATGAGGACAAATGACCCAGATGATGGTCCATGACTTTTTGTTGTTATTCCATTGCTAGTAGAAGATTCATACTTCTCCTGTCCTGGCTTCTTCTGTGCTATCAATGTTCCTCCTTGGTTGGTAATTTTTCCATCATGAATGCCAGCTGCACATACTGAAGACTCCTAGAAATGTAAAATGTGCAATATGATTTCATTTCAGAAAATATTTTAAATATTTAATTAAATTATATCTCACCTTTGTAAAAACTTTAGATCCCCAAACATTTTCCTTCTCTTTAAGGCAACCAGGAGGACACATAATGCTAAAAGAATAAAGTTGTGACATAATAATATCTACAGTATTAGTCCAAACAGCAGATGTTGCATCTATAATTTCACCTTAAAAATCTGCAACTTAATCAAATACACGCATAGTAATAAATCAGAAAGAAAATCCACTAAAACTATGGGACTAAAGTAGAACTTACAAATTGATTTCAGCGGGTAGTTGCATGGCCGTGTAAGCGCAGTTTCTTTCAACTACAAAAAAAGATAGAACATATTCAAGGGAAGTGTAAAATGAAGGAACAGTGGATAGAAGTACAGCACAGGTGTGAGGTTGTCATTTTATGTAAATGAACAATTCCGATAATGGGATTGTCTACATTTCGATGACAACAGTAGCCAATGTTGCCTCATGGAGGAGAAACAAATCCTCCTTTATAAAATATCAATGAAAGGCTGAGAGGTTGGGATAGCAGTCTGTCAACAGGTGCGGAGGATTGTACGCACTCACCTTTCTAACCGCACAGCACTTATTAGTGTATAAATTTAAAGATAGTTTATATGGGTATTTAGGGCTTAGCTGAGTAAATGACAGACTGCTTGTCAATTAGAAGAGAAAATGTGGAAACCTGATGACTGGAACCTTTTAAACATTGTTTTTAAAAGGCAATGAAGAAATAGATAACTTTCAATATGCTGAAGAAAAATGTATATGAAAAAATTTCCTTTAACAGATATACCTGGTGTTGTGGATGCGTCCAAATTCTCATCTGTCAAGATATGAGGGAAAAAAACAATGTCACACGGCACATAAAAGCTAAGAAATGACTTCAACTGAATAAATAGCTGGTAGATTGGCGCTCACAGTAAAATATTGGAAGGTCTCAGTGTTGACTCTTTATAATCACTGTCTGTCACCCATTTTTTAAGTATTTAGGAAATAAACCACTGTCAGAAGTGCTTGCAAGCATCTTACTCTCTTCTTTACTTTGGTTAAACCAAGTGAGCATGTGTATAGGGGGTTTGAAAAAAATTTCTGTCAGATGAACAAGGTTCATGGCTAGGTGTAATATTAAACTATTTAAGAATTAAAAAGAACCACCTGCAAAATGTATTTGAAATGTGTCTTAAAGAGAATTTGCCAGTAGGATCAACCCTCCTAAACCGTCTATATGGGCATGCTAGTTATACAAAGCTGATTAAAATGATACCTTGCTATTTGTGAACTGAAACTTCAGAGAAATCCATGTTTTTCTCATCTGTAAATGAGTTGTTCCAGGCTATGGGGAGGACGCTGCCTGGAAGATTACTCTGCCTCCAGAGATTATTTTAAACAAAACGGAGATTTACCAGTGTATGAAAAGAAATTTGTTTTCTTGCAAAAACATTTTTTTGCAACTCACTGAGTTCTGCTGTGTTAGAGGAACATTGCACCCCTTCATCCTGTGAGATGGAAGTTAAACCTGAGAGAAACCTGCAAATGTGTCACATATAATCCACACACAGCTCTGCATTGAGATCAGGAGAGCAGAGAGCAGCCATTACACTTCACACAGGTATCTTCCATTTCCCGACATCCTCCCCATAGCCTGGTAGAAGTATTTTTCATAAATCTATAAAAGATGATTCATCAACAAGGCATCTGATAAAAGGCATACAGGGATGACTTTTTTCAGTCTTTTATAACCTGTATTCCTTTATCAATAATTCAGTTAGGTCAAATGTGGTGACGGATTCCCGTTAAATTCTTTTTCTCATAATCCTAAATAAGTAAACTTGCAAATTGCTTGTAAAAACAAGTGATTATAGTGTACAATGTAGGCTAGCTGCTCTATTACAGCTACAGGCAGCTTAAATAATTAATATGTGCTATATGTTAAAAAAATAAAAAATTACCTTCTATTGAGTTCACATCCCATTCAAATCCTTCTGGAATTAGAATACACACTAATTTAGATCAACTGTATCACATAGATTCTACTTTCCAAAATAAGCGGGAATACCTGTTACTTTTACAGTTATCAGTAAAATATTGAGCTAAGAAGTTATAATTTTAAGCAAAATAATATAATAATTGTTTAACATTTTTAAGGTACAAGGAAATATAATGAATATTAACTTTTAGTGAATGTATGTCCCATTTAAATCCTGTTTACATTTAGGATACAAATAATCAGCAGTTAATTTTAAATAACATATCATTATTATATTTTTAGCATTTGTGACACATTTTTTAAATTCAATGTATGTTATCATAACTACTGATTAGTTTCCTTTTCCTGCAAACCATTAGCATACTGCTGCTGTAAAACCAGACATTTTTCGGTCTTTCGAATTACTTTTTATTCTAGCCATCAAGGCAAAAAGATCTGAAAGATGTGACTGCAGTTACCTGTGTTTGGTAGCTGGTAAGAAGTTTGGGCATAGTGAGATCTCTGGAATTTACTTAAGGACATGAGGACAAATGACCCAGATGATGGTCCATGACTTTTTGTTGTTATTCCATTGCTAGTAGAAGATTCATACTTCTCCTGTCCTGGCTTCTTCTGTGCTATCAATGTTCCTCCTTGGTTGGTAATTTTTCCATCATGAATGCCAGCTGCACATACTGAAGACTCCTAGAAATGTAAAATGTGCAATATGATTTCATTTCAGAAAATATTTTAAATATTTAATTAAATTATATCTCACCTTTGTAAAAACTTTAGATCCCCAAACATTTTCCTTCTCTTTAAGGCAACCAGGAGGACACATAATGCTAAAAGAATAAAGTTGTGACATAATAATATCTACAGTATTAGTCCAAACAGCAGAAGTTGCATCTATAATTTCACCTTAAAAATCTGCAACTTAATCAAATACACGCATAGTAATAAATCAGAAAGAAAATCCACTAAAACTATGGGACTAAAGTAGAACTTACAAATTGATTTCAGCGGGTAGTTGCATGGCCGTGTAAGCGCAGTTTCTTTCAACTACAAAAAAAGATAGAACATATTCAAGGGAAGTGTAAAATGAAGGAACAGTGGATAGAAGTACAGCACAGGTGTGAGGTTGTCATTTTATGTAAATGAACAATTCCGATAATGGGATTGTCTACATTTCGATGACAACAGTAGCCAATGTTGCCTCATGGAGGAGAAACAAATCCTCCTTTATAAAATATCAATGAAAGGCTGAGAGGTTGGGATAGCAGTCTGTCAACAGGTGCGGAGGATTGTACGCACTCACCTTTCTAACCGCACAGCACTTATTAGTGTATAAATTTAAAGATAGTTTATATGGGTATTTAGGGCTTAGCTGAGTAAATGACAGACTGCTTGTCAATTAGAAGAGAAAATGTGGAAACCTGATGACTGGAACCTTTTAAACATCGTTTTTAAAAGGCAATGAAGAAATAGATAACTTTCAATATGCTGAAGAAAAATGTATATGAAAAAATTTCCTTTAACAGATATACCTGGTGTTGTGGATGCATCCAAATTCTCATCTGTCAAGATATGAGGGAAAAAAACAATGTCACACGGCACATAAAAGCTAAGAAATGACTTCAACTGAATAAATAGCTGGTAGATTGGCGCTCACAGTAAAATATTGGAAGGTCTCAGTGTTGACTCTTTATAATCACTGTCTGTCACCCATTTTTTAAGTATTTAGGAAATAAACCACTGTCAGAAGTGCTTGCAAGCATCTTACTCTCTTCTTTACTTTGGTTAAACCAAGTGAGCATGTGTATAGGGGGTTTGAAAAAAATTTCTGTCAGATGAACAAGGTTCATGGCTAGGTGTAATATTAAACTATTTAAGAATTAAAAAGAACCACCTGCAAAATGTATTTGAAATGTGTCTTAAAGAGAATTTGCAAGTAGGATCAACCCTCCTAAACCGTCTATATGGGCATGCTGGTTATACAAAGCTGATTAAAATGATACCTTGCTATTTGTGAACTGAAACTTCAGAGAAATCCATGTTTTTCTCATCTGTAAATGAGTTGTTCCAGGCTATGGGGAGGACGCTGCCTGGAAGATTACTCTGCCTCCAGAGATTATTTTAAACAAAACGGAGATTTACCAGTGTATGAAAAGAAATTTGTTTTCTTGCAAAAACATTTTTTTGCAACTCACTGAGTTCTGCTGTGTTAGAGGAATATTGCAGCCCTTTCTTCCTGTGAGATGGAAGTTAAACCTGAGAGAAACCTGCAAATGTGTCACATATAATCCACACACAGCTCTGCATTGAGATCAGGAGAGCAGAGAGCAGCCATTACACTTCACACAGGTATCTTCCATTTCCCGACATCCTCCCCATAGCCTGGTAGAAGTATTTTTCATAAATCTATAAAAGATGATTCATCAACAAGGCATCTGATAAAAGGCATACAGGGATGACTTTTTTCAGTCTTTTATAACCTGTATTCCTTTATCAATAATTCAGTTAGGTCAAATGTGGTGACGGATTCCCGTTAAATTCTTTTTCTCATAATCCTAAATAAGTAAACTTGCAAATTGCTTGTAAAAACAAGTGATTATAGTGTACAATGTAGGCTAGCTGCTCTATTACAGCTACAGGCAGCTTAAATAATTAATATGTGCTATATGTTAAAAAAATAAAAAATTACCTTCTATTGAGTTCACATCCCATTCAAATCCTTCTGGAATTAGAATACACACTAATTTAGATCAACTGTATCACATAGATTCTATTTTCCAAAATAAGCGGGAATACCTGTATACTTTTACAGTTATCAGTAAAATATTGAGCTAAGAAGTTATAATTTTAAGCAAAATAATATAATAATTGTTTAACATTTTTAAGGTACAAGGAAATATAATGAATATTAACTTTTAGTGAATTTATGTCCCATTTAAATTCTGTTTACATTTAGGATACAAATAATCAGCACTTAATTTTAAATAACATATCATTATTATATTTTTAGCATTTGTGACACATTTTTTAAATTCAATGTATGTTATCATAACTACTGATTAGTTTCCTTTTCCTGCAAACCATTAGCATACTGCTGCTGTAAAACCAGATATTTTTCGGTCTTTCGAATTACTTTTTATTCCAGCCATCAAGGCAAAAAGATCTGAAAGATGTGACTGCAGTTACCTGTGTTTGGTAGCTGATAAGAAGATTGGGCATAGTGAGATCTCTGGAATTTACTTAAGGACATGAGGACAAATGACCCAGATGATGGTCCATGACTTTTTGTTGTTATTCCATTGCTAGTAGAAGATTCATACTTCTCCTGTCCTGGCTTCTTCTGAGCTATTAATGTTCCTCCTTGGTTGGTAATTTTTCCATCATGAATGCCAGCTGCACATACTGAAGACTCCTAGAAATGTAAAATGTGCAATATGATTTCATTTCAGAAAATATTTTAAACATTTAATTAAATTATATCTCACCTTTGTAAAAACTTTAGATCCCCAAACATTTTCCTTCTCTTTAAGGCAACCAGGAGGACACATAATGCTAAAAGAATAAAGTTGTGACATAATAATATCTATTAGTCCAAACAGCAAATGTTGCATATATAATTTCACCTTAGAAATCTGCAACTCAATCAAATACACACATAGTAATAAATCAGAAAGAAAATCCACTAAAACCATGGGACTAAAGTAGAACTTACAAATTGATTTCTGCGGGTAGTTGCATGGCCGTGTAAGCGCAGTTTCTTTCAACTACAAAAAAAAGATATAAAATATTCAAGGGAAGTGTAAAATGAAGGAACAGTGGATAGAAGTACAGCACAGGTGTGAGGTTGTCATTTTATGTAAATGAACAATTCCGATAATGGGATTGTCTACATTTCGATGACAACAGTAGCCAATGTTGCCTCATGGAGGAGAAACAAATCCTCCTTTATAAAATATCAATGAAAGGCTGAGAGGTTGGGATAGCAGTCTGTCAACAGGTGCGGAGGATTGTACGCACTCCCCTTTCAAACCGCTCAGCACTTATTAGTGTATAAATTTAAAAATAGTTTGTATGGGTATTTAGGGCTTAGCTGAGTAAATGACAGACTGCTTTTCAATTAGAAGAGAAAATGTGGAAACCTGATGACCGGAACCTTTTAAATATCCTTATTAAAAGCCAATGAGGAAATTGGTAAGTTTCAAAATGCTGAAGAAAAATGTATATGTAAAAATCTCCTTTAACAGATATACCTGGTGTTGTGGATGCATCCAAATTCACATCTGTCAAGATATGAGGAAAAAAAAACAATGTTACGTGGCACATAAAAGCTAGGAAATGACTTCAACTGAATAAGTAGCTGGTAGATTGGCGCTTACAGTAACATAATGGAAGGTCTCAGGGATGACTTTTTTCAGCCATTTAAAACCTGTATTCCTTTATCAATAATTCAGTTAGGTCAAATGTGGTGACAGATTCCCGTTAAATTCTTTTTCTCTTAATCATAATTAAGTAAAACTGCAAATTGCTTGTGAAAACAAGGGATTATAGTGTACAATGTAAGCTAGCCGCTCTATTACAGCTACAGGCAGCTTAAATAATATGTGCTATATGTTAAAAAAATTAAAAATTACCTTCTATTGAGTTCACATCCCATTCAAATCCTTCTGGAATTAGAATACACACACTAATTTAGATCAACTGTATCACATAGATTCTATTTTCCAAAATGAGCGGGAATACCTGTATATTTTTACAGTTATCAGTAAAATATTGAGCTAAGAAGTTATAATTTTAAACAAAATAATATAATAATTGTTTGACATTTTTAAGGTACAAGGAAATATAATGAATATTACTTTTTAGTGAATTTATGTCCCATTTAAATCCTGTTTACATTTAGGATACAAATAATTTGCAGTTAATTTTAAATAACACATCATTATTATATTTTTAGCATTTGTGACACATTTTTTAAATTCAATGTATGTTACCATAACTAATGATTAGTTTCCTTTTCCTGCAAACCATTAGCATACTGCTGCTGTAAAACCAGACATTTTTCGGTCTTTCGAATTACTTTTTATTCTAGCCATCAAGGCAAAAAGATCTGAAAGATGTGACTGCAGTTACCTGTGTTTGGTAGCTGGTAAGAAGTTTGGGCATAGTGAGATCTCTGGAATTTACTTAAGGACATGAGGACAAATGACCCAGATGATGGTCCATGACTTTTTGTTGTTATTCCATTGCTAGTAGAAGATTCATACTTCTCCTGTCCTGGCTTCTTCTGTGCTATCAATGTTCCTCCTTGGTTGGTAATTTTTCCATCATGAATGCCAGCTGCACATACTGAAGACTCCTAGAAATGTAAAATGTGCAATATGATTTCATTTCAGAAAATATTTTAAATATTTAATTTAATTATATCTCACCTTTGTAAAAACTTTAGATCCCCAAACATTTTCCTTCTCTTTAAGGCAACCAGGAGGACACATAATGCTAAAAGAATAAAGTTGTGACATAATAATATCTACAGTATTAGTCCAAACAGCAGATGTTGCATCTATAATTTCACCTTAAAAATCTGCAACTTAATAAAATACACGCATTGTAATAAATCAGAAAGAAAATCCACTAAAACTATGGGACTAAAGTAGAACTTACAAATTGATTTCAGCGGGTAGTTGTATGGCCGTGTAAGCGCAGTTTCTTTCAACTACAAAAAAAGATAGAACATATTCAAGGGAAGTGTAAAATGAAGGAACAGTGGATAGAAGTACAGCACAGGTGTGAGGTTGTCATTTTATGTAAATGAACAATTCCGATAATGGGATTGTCTACATTTCGATGACAACAGTAGCCAATGTTGCCTCATGGAGGAGAAACAAATCCTCCTTTATAAAATATCAATGAAAGGCTGAGAGGTTGGGATAGCAGTCTGTCAACAGGTGCGGAGGATTGTACGCACTCACCTTTCTAACCGCACAGCACTTATTAGTGTATAAATTTAAAGATAGTTTATATGGGTATTTAGGGCTTAGCTGAGTAAATGACAGACTGCTTGTCAATTAGAAGAGAAAATGTGGAAACCTGATGACTGGAACCTTTTAAACATCGTTTTTAAAAGGCAATGAAGAAATAGATAACTTTCAATATGCTGAAGAAAAATGTATATGAAAAAATTTCCTTTAACAGATATACCTGGCGTTGTGGATGCATCCAAATTCTCATCTGTCAAGATATGAGGGAAAAAAACAATGTCACACGGCACATAAAAGCTAAGAAATGACTTCAACTGAATAAATAGCTGGTAGATTGGCGCTCACAGTAAAATATTGGAAGGTCTCAGTGTTGACTCTTTATAATCACTGTCTGTCACCCATTTTTTAAGTATTTAGGAAATAAACCACTGTCAGAAGTGCTTGCAAGCATCTTACTCTCTTCTTTACTTTGGTTAAACCAAGTGAGCATGTGTATAGGGGGTTTGAAAAAAATTTCTGTCAGATGAACAAGGTTCATGGCTAGGTGTAATATTAAACTATTTAAGAATTAAAAAGAACCACCTGCAAAATGTATTTGAAATGTGTCTTAAAGAGAATTTGCCAGTAGAATCAACCCTCCTAAACCGTCTATATGGGCATGCTGGTTATACAAAGCTGATTAAAATGATACCTTGCTATTTGTGAACTGAAACTTCAGAGAAATCCATGTTTTTCTCATCTGTAAATGAGTTGTTCCAGGCTATGGGGAGGACGCTGCCTGGAAGATTACTCTGCCTCCAGAGATTATTTTAAACAAAACGGAGATTTACCAGTGTATGAAAAGAAATTTGTTTTCTTGCAAAAACATTTTTTTGCAACTCACTGAGTTCTGCTGTGTTAGAGGAATATTGCAGCCCTTTCTTCCTGTGAGATGGAAGTTAAACCTGAGAGAAACCTGCAAATGTGTCACATATAATCCACACACAGCTCTGCATTGAGATCAGGAGAGCAGAGAGCAGCCATTACACTTCACACAGGTATCTTCCGTTTCCCGACATCCTCCCCATAGCCTGGTAGAAGTATTTTTCATAAATCTATAAAAGATGATTCATCAACAAGGCATCTGATAAAAGGCATACAGGGATGACTTTTTTCAGTCTTTTATAACCTGTATTCCTTTATCAATAATTCAGTTAGGTCAAATGTGGTGACGGATTCCCGTTAAATTCTTTTTCTCATAATCCTAAATAAGTAAACTTGCAAATTGCTTGTAAAAACAAGTGATTATAGTGTACAATGTAGGCTAGCTGCTCTATTACAGCTACAGGCAGCTTAAATAATTAATATGTGCTATATGTTAAAAAAATAAAAAATTACCTTCTATTGAGTTCACATCCCATTCAAATCCTTCTGGAATTAGAATACACACTAATTTAGATCAACTGTATCACATAGATTCTATTTTCCAAAATAAGCGGGAATACCTGTATACTTTTACAGTTATCAGTAAAATATTGAGCTAAGAAGTTATAATTTTAAGCAAAATAATATAATAATTGTTTAACATTTTTAAGGTACAAGGAAATATAATGAATATTAACTTTTAGTGAATTTATGTCCCATTTAAATCCTGTTTACATTTAGGATACAAATAATCAGCAGTTAATTTTAAATAACATATCATTATTATATTTTTAGCATTTGTGACACATTTTTTAAATTCAATGTATGTTATCATAACTACTGATTAGTTTCCTTTTCCTGCAAACCATTAGCATACTGCTGCTGCTGTAAAACCAGATATTTTTCGGTCTTTCGAATTACTTTTTATTCCAGCCATCAAGGCAAAAAGATCTGAAAGATGTGACTGCAGTTACCTGTGTTTGGTAGCTGATAAGAAGATTGGGCATAGTGAGATCTCTGGAATTTACTTAAGGACATGAGGACAAATGACCCAGATGATGGTCCATGACTTTTTGTTGTTATTCCATTGCTAGTAGAAGATTCATACTTCTCCTGTCCTGGCTTCTTCTGTGCTATCAATGTTCCTCCTTGGTTGGTAATTTTTCCATCATGAATGCCAGCTGCACATACTGAAGACTCCTAGAAATGTGAAATGTGCAATTTGATTTCATTTCAGAAAATATTTTAAATATTTAATTAAATTATATCTCACCTTTGTAAAAACTTTAGATCCCCAAACATTTTCCTTCTCTTTAAGGCAACCAGGAGGACACATAATGCTAAAAGAATAAAGTTGTGACATAATAATATCTATTAGTCCAAACAGCAGATGTTGCATATATAATTTCACCTTAAAAATCTGCAACTTAATCAAATACACGCATAGTAATAAATCAGAAAGAAAATCCACTAAAACTATGGGACTAAAGTAGAACTTACAAATTGATTTCTGCGGGTAGTTGCATGGCCGTGTAAGCGCAGTTTCTTTCAACTACAAAAAAGATAGAACATATTCAAGGAAAGTGTAAAATGAAGGAACAGTGGATAGAAGTACAGCACAGGTGTGAGATTGTCATTTTATGTAAATGAACAATTCCGATAATGGGATTGTCTACATTTCGATGACAACAGTAGCCAATGTTGCCTCATGGAGGAGAAACAAATCCTCCTTTATAATATATCAATGAAAGGCTGAGAGGTTGGTATAGCAGTCTGTCAACAGGTGCGGAGGATTGTATGCACTCACCTTTCAAACCGCTCAGCACTTATTAGTATATAAATTTAAAGATAGTTTGTGTTGGTATTTAGAGCTTAGCTGAGTAAATGACAGACTGCTTGTCAATTAAAAAAGAAAATGTGGAATCCTGATGACTGGAACCTTTTAAATATCGTTTTTAAAAGGCAATGAAGAAATAGATAAGTTTCAAAATGCTGAAGAAAAATGTATACAAAAAAATCTCCTTTAACAGATATACCTGGTGTTGTGGATGCATCCAAATTCACATCTGTCAAGATATGAGGAAAAAAAGCAATGTTACGTGCCACATAAAAGCTAGGAAATGACTTCAACTGAATAAGTAGCTGGTAGATTGGCGCTTACAGTAACATAATGGAAGGTCTCAGGGATGACTTTTTTCAGCCGTTTATAACCTGTATTCCTTTATCAATAATTCAGTTAGGTCAAATGTGGTGACAGATTCCCGTTAAATTCTTTTTCTCTTAATCATAATTAAGTAAAACTGCAAATTGCTTGTGAAAACAAGGGATTATAGTGTACAATGTAGGCTAGCCGCTCTATTACAGCTACAGGCAGCTTAAATAATATGTGCTATATGTTAAAAAAAAATAAAAAATTACCTTCTATTGAGTTCACATCCCATTCAAATCCTTCTGGAATTAGAATACACACACTAATTTAGATCAACTGTATCACATAGATTCTTTTTTCCAAAATGAGCGGGAATACCTGTATATTTTTACAGTTATCAGTAAAATATTGAGCTAAGCAGTTTTAATTTTAAACAAAATAATATAATTGTTTGACATTTTTAAGGTACAAGGAAATATAATGAATATTACCTTTTAGTGAATTTATGTCCCATTTAAATCCTGTTTACATTTAGGATACAAATAATCAGCAGTTAATTTTAAATAACATATCATTATTATATTTTTAGCATTTGTGACACATTTTTTAAATTCAATGTATGTTATCATAACTACTGATTAGTTTCCTTTTCCTGCAAACCATTAGCATACTGCTGCTGTAAAACCAGACATTTTTCGGTCTTTCGAATTACTTTTTATTCTAGCCATCAAGGCAAAAAGATCTGAAAGATGTGACTGCAGTTACCTGTGTTTGGTAGCTGATAAGAAGATTGGGCATAGTGAGATCTCTGGAATTTACTTAAGGACATGAGGACAAATGACCCAGATGATGGTCCATGACTTTTTGTTTTTATTCCATTGCTACTAGAAGATTCATACTTCTCCTGTCCTGGCTTCTTCTGTGCTATCAATGTTCCTCCTTGGTTGGTAATTTTTCCATCATGAATGCCAGCTGCACATACTGAAGACTCCTAGAAATGTGAAATGTGCAATATGATTTCATTTCAGAAAATATTTTAAATATTTAATTAAATTATATCTCACCTTTGTAAAAACTTTAGATCCCCAAACATTTTCCTTCTCTTTAAGGCAACCAGGAGGACACATAATGCTAAAAGAATAAAGTTGTGACAGAATAATATCTATTAGTCCAAACAGCAGACGTTGCATATATAATTTTACCTTAAAAATCTGCAACTTAATCAAATACACGCATAGTAATAAATCAGCAAGAAAATCTACTAAAACTATGGGACTAAAGTAAAACTTACAAACTGATTTCAGCGGGTAGTTGCATGGCCGTGTAAGCGCAGTTTCTTTCAACTACAAAAAAAGATAGAACATATTCAAGGAAAGTGTAAAATGAAGGAACAGTGGATAGAAGTACAGCACAGGTGTGAGGTTGTCATTTTATATAAATGAACAATTCCGATAATGGGATTGTCTACATTTCGATGACAACAGTAGCCAATGTTGCCTCATGGAGTAGAAACAAATCCTCCTTTATAAAATATCAATGAAAGGCTGAGAGGTTGGGATAGCAGTCTGTCAACAGGTGCGGAGGATTGTACGCACTCACCTTTCAAACCGCACAGCACTTATTAGTGTATAAATTTAAAGATAGTTTATATGGGTATTTAGGGCTTAGTAAATGACAGACTGCTTGTCAATTAGAAGAGAAAATGTGGAAACCTGATGACTGGAACCTTTTAAACACCGTTTTTAAAAGGCAATGAAGAAATAGATAACTTTCAATATGCTGAAGAAAAATGTATATGAAAAAATTTCCTTTAACAGATATACCTGGCGTTGTGGATGCATCCAAATTCTCATCTGTCAAGGTATGAGGGAAACCGTCTATATGGGCATGCTGGTTATACAAAGCTGACTAAAATGATACCTTGCTATTTGTGAACTGAAACTTCAGAGAAATCCATGTTTTTCTCATCTGTAAATGAGTTGTTCCAGGCTATGGGGAGGACGCTGCCTGGAAGATTACTCTGCCTCCAGAGATTATTTTAACCAAAATGGAGATTTACCAGTGTATGAAAAGAAATTTGTTTTCTTGCAAAAACATTTTTTTGCAACTCACTGAGTTCTGCTGTGTTAGAGGAATATTGCAGCCCTTTCTTCCTGTGAGATCGAAGTTAAAGCTGAGAGAAACCTGCAAATGTGTCACATATAATCCACACACAGCTCTGCATTGAGATCAGGAGAGCAGAGAGCAGCCATTACACTTCACACAGGTATCTTCCGTTTCCCGACATCCTCCCCATAGCCTGGTAGAAGTATTTTTCATAAATCTATAAAAGATGATTCATCAACAAGGCATCTGATAAAAGGCATACAGGGATGACTTTTTTCAGTCTTTTATAACCTGTATTCCTTTATCAATAATTTAGTTAGGTCAAATGTGGTGACGGATTCCCGTTAAATTCTTTTTCTCATAATCCTAAATAAGTAAACTTGCAAATTGCTTGTAAAAACAAGTGATTATAGTGTACAATGTAGGCTAGCTGCTCTATTACAGCTACAGGCAGCTTAAATAATTAATATGTGCTATATGTTAAAAAAAATAAAAAATTACCTTCTATTGAGTTCACATCCCATTCAAATCCTTCTGGAATTAGAATACACACTAATTTAGATCAACTGTATCACATAGATTCTATTTTCCAAAATGAGCGGGAATACCTGTATATTTTTACAGTTATCAGTAAAATACTGAGCTAAGCAGTTTTAATTTTAAACAAAATAATATAATTGTTTGACATTTTTAAGGTACAAGGAAATATAATGAATATTACCTTTTAGTGAATTTATGTCCCATTTAAATCCTGTTTACATTTAGGATACAAATAATCAGCAGTTAATTTTAAATAACATATCATTATTATATTTTTAGCATTTGTGACACATTTTTTAAATTCAATGTATGTTATCATAACTACTGATTAGTTTCCTTTTCCTGCAAACCATTAGCATACTGCTGCTGCAAAACCAGACATTTTTCGGTCTTTCGAATTACTTTTTATTCTAGCCATCAAGGCAAAAAGATCTGAAAGATGTGACTGCAGTTACCTGTGTTTGGTAGCTGATAAGAAGATTGGGCATAGTGAGATCTCTGGAATTTACTTAAGGACATGAGGACAAATGACCCAGATGATGGTCCATGACTTTTTGTTGTTATTCCATTGCTACTAGAAGATTCATACTTCTCCTGTCCTGGCTTCTTCTGTGCTATCAATGTTCCTCCTTGGTTGGTAATTTTTCCATCATGAATGCCAGCTGCACATACTGAAGACTCCTAGAAATGTGAAATGTGCAATATGATTTCATTTCAGAAAATATTTTAAATATTTAATTAAATTATATCTCACCTTTGTAAAAACTTTAGATCCCCAAACATTTTCCTTCTCTTTAAGGCAACCAGGAGGACACATAATGCTAAAAGAATAAAGTTGTGACAGAATAATATCTATTAGTCCAAACAGCAGACGTTGCATATATAATTTTACCTTAAAAATCTGCAACTTAATCAAATACACGCATAGTAATAAATCAGCAAGAAAATCCACTAAAACTATGGGACTAAAGTAGAACTTACAAACTGATTTCAGCTGGTAGTTGCATGGCCGTGTAAGCACAGTTTCTTTCAACTACAAAAAAAGATAGAACATATTCAAGGAAAGTGTAAAATGAAGGAAGAGTGGATAGAAGTACAGCACAGGTGTGAGGTTGTCATTTTATATAAATGAACAATTCCGATAATGGGATTGTCTACATTTCGATGACAACAGTAGCCAATGTTGCCTCATGGAGGAGAAACAAATCCTCCTTTATAAAATATCAATGAAAGGCTGAGAGGTTGGGATAGCAGTCTGTCAACAGGTGCGGAGGATTGTACGCACTCACCTTTCAAACCGCTCAGCACTTATTAGTATATAAATTTAAAGATAATTTGTATTGGTATTTAGGGCTTAGCTGAGTAAATGACAGACTGCTTGTCAATTAGAAGAGAAAATGTGGAAATCTGATGACCGGAACCTTTTAAATATCCTTTTTAAAAGGCAATGAGGAAATCGATAACTTTCAAAATGCTAAAGAAAAATGTATATGAAAAAATCTCCTTTAACCCCTTCACGACCCATGAAGCCTACGTAGGCGTCATGAAAAGTCATGTCGAAATGACCCATGATGCCTACGTAGGCGTCATGCTATAAATCGTCCTCCTGCGGGTCGGGTGACCGGGGTCACTGAAAGGTCACCCGACCCGCACAAAGACGACACTCTATAGTTAATCCCAGGGGGCGTCGCTTTGCCCCCACGTGCCTACCATCGCTCTGATTGGCTGTTAAAAGTGAAACAGTCAATCAGAGCTGTTTGTAATATTTCACCAATGAAATTTGGTGAAATATTACAATCCAGCCATGGCCGATGCTGCAATAGCATCGGACATGGCTGGACACCAACACCCTACCCCACCCCCACTCCGCCGTCATCATCTGCACCCCCTCCCCTTTCTTTCGCTCCCCCACCTTCCGATTCCCCCCCGGTACCTCCAATGTCCTGCTGTGGCTCTCGGTGTCCCGCCATCCGGATCATGGGCGTTGCCATCTTGGAAAATGGCGGGCGCATGCGCAGTGCGCTTGCCATTGTCCAAGATGGCAGTGCACATGAATTTGCCGGCTGCTCATTCATTTTTCATTTTGATCACTGTGATAAACTCTCACAGAGATCAAAATGAAAAAAAGGCTTGTGGTTAGGGTTAGAGTTGGGATTAGGGTTAGGGGTTTGTTGGGGTTAGGGTTGTAGTTACGGTTATGATTAGGGTTGGGTTAGGGTTAGTGGTGTGTTGGAGTTAGAGTTGGAGTTGGAATTGAGGGGTTTCGACTGTTTAGGCACATCACGGGGTCTTCGAATGCGACATGGTGCCACGATTTTTTCCAGCCAATTTTGCGTTCAAAAAGTCAAACAGCGCTCCCTCCATTCCGAGCCCCAACGTGTGCCCAAACAGTGGTTTACCCCCACATAAGGGGTATCAGCGTACTCAGGAAAAATTGCACACCAACTTTGGGGGTCTAATTTCTCCTGTTACCCTTGGGAAAATAAAATATTGGGGGCTAAAAAATGATTTTTGTGAAAAAAAATGACTTTTTTATTCAAGGCTCTGCGTTATAAACTTCTGTGAAGCACTTGGGGGTTCAAAGTGCTCAACACACATCTAGATAAGTTCCTTTGGTGGTCTAGTTTCCAAAATGTGGTCACTTGTGGGGGGTTTCCACTGTTTAGGCACATCAGAGGCTCTGCAAACGTAGCATGATGCCCGCAGACCATTTCATCAAGTCGGTATTTCAAAACGTCACTACTTTCCTTCCGAGCCCCGACGTGTGCCCAAACAGTGGTCCTTCCCCACATATCGGGTACTAGCATACTCAGGACAAACTGATCAACAACTTTTGAGGTCCAATTTCTCCTGTTACCATTGTAAAAATAAAAAAATAGCGGGCTAAAAAATCATTTTTTGAGGAAAAATAAATATTTTTATTTTCACGGCTCTGCATTATACACTTCTGTAAAGCACCTGGGGGTTCAAAGTGCTCACTATGCATCTAGATAAGTTCCTTAGGGGGTCTTGTTTCCAAAATGGGGTCATTTGTGGGGGAGCTCCAAAGTGTAGGCAGACAGGGGTTCTCCAAACACGATATGGTGTCCGCTAACGATTGGAGTTAATTTTCCATTCAAAAAGTCAAATGGTGCTCCTTCCCTTCTGAGCCCTGCCGTGCACACAAACAGTGGTTTCCCCCACATATGGGGTACCAGCGTACTCAGGGCAAACTGAACAACAACTTTAGGGGTCCAATTTATCCTGTTACCCTTGTGAAAATAAAAGATAGCGGGCTAGAAATCATTTTTGAGGAAAAAAATGATTTTTTATTTTCATGGCTTTGCGTTTATAAACTTCTGTGAAGCACTTGGGGGTTCAAAGAGCTCATTACACAGCTAGATAAGCTCCTTGGGGGGTCTAGTTTCCAAAATGGGGTCACGTGTGGGCGGTTTCCACTGTTTAGGGACATCAGGGGCTCTGCAAACGCAACATGATGCCCGCAGAGCATTCCATCAGTCTGCATTCCAAAATCGTGCTCCTTCCCTTCTGAGCTCTCCCATGCGCCCAAACAGTGGTTCCTCCCCACATATGGGGTATCGGTGTACTCAGGACAAATTGCACAACAACTTTTGTGGTCCAATTTCTCCTGTTAGCCTTGTGAAAATAAAAAATAGCGGGCTAAAAAATTAAATTATTAAATTATATTTTATTTTCACTGCTCTGCGTTATAAACTTCTGTGAAGCACTTGGGGGTTCAAAGTGCTCATCACACATGTAGATAAGTTCCTTGGGGTGTCTAGTTTCCAATTGGGGTCACTTGTGGGGGAGCTCCAATGTTTAGGTACACAGGGGCTCTCCAAACACGACATGGTGTCTGCTAACGATTGGAGCTAATTTTCCATTCAAAAAGTCAAATGGTGCTCCTTCCCTTCCGGGCCCTGCCGTGCGCCCAAACAGTGGTTTATAACCACATATGAGGCATCGGTGTACTCAGGAGAAATTGCCCAAAAAATTTTAGGATCCATTTTATCCGGTTACCCATGTGAAAATGAAAAAATTGATGCTAAAAGAAAATTTTTGTTGGAAAAATTAAAATGTCCATTTCTTCCTTCCACATTGCTTTAGCTGCTTTGAAGCACTTGAAGGGTTAATAACCTTCTTGAATGTGGTTTTGAGTAGCTTGAGGGGTGCAATTTTTAGAATGGTGTCACTTTTGGGTATTTTCTGCCATATAGACCCCTCAAAGTGACTTCAAATGTGAGGTGGTCCCTAAAAAAAATGGTTTTGTAAATTTTGTTGTAAAAATGAGAAATCGCTGGTCAACTTTTAACCCTTATAACTTCCCAACAAAAAAAAAATTTGTTCCAAAATTGTGGTGATGTAAAGTAGACATGTGGGAAATGTTATTTATTAACTATTTTGTGTCACATAACTCTCTGGTTTAACGGAATAAAAATTCAAAATGTGAAAATTGCAAAATGTTCAAAACTTTTGCCAAATTTCCACTTTTTTCACAAATAAATGCAAAAATTATCGACTTAAATTTACCACTAACATGAAGCCCAATATGTCATGAAAAAACATTCTCAGAATCGCTAGGATCCATTGAAGCGTTCCTGAGGTATTACCTCATAAAGGGACACTGATCAGAATTGCCAAAAATGGCCAGGTCATTAAGGTCAAAATAGGCTGGGTCATGAAGGGGTTAACAGATATACCTGGTGTTGTGGATGCATCCAAATTCTCATCTGTCAAGATATGAGGGAAAAAAGCAATGTCACACGGCACATAAAAGCTAAGAAATGACTTCAACTGAATAAATGGCTGGTAGATTGGCGCTTACAGTAAAATAATGGAAGGTCTCAGGGTTGACTCTTTATAATCACTGTCTGTCACCCATTTTTTAAGTATTTAGGAAATAAACCACTGTCAGAAGTGCTTTCAAGCATCTTACTCTCTTTTTTACTTTGGTTAAACCAAGTGAGCATGTGTATAGGGGGTTTGAAAGACATTTCTGTCAGATGAACAAGGTTCATGGCTAGGTGCAATATTAAACTATTTAAGAATTAAAAAGAACCGCTTGCAATTTGTATTTGAAATGTGTCTTAAAGAGAATTTGCCAGTAGGATCAACCCTCCTAAACCGTCTATATGGGCATGCTGGTTATACAAAGCTGATTAAAATGATACCTTGCTATTTGTAAACTGAAACTTTAGAGAAATCCATGTTTTTCTCATCTGTAAATGAGTTGTTCCAGGCTATGGGGAGGACGCTGCCTGGAAGATTACTCTGCTTCCAGAGATTATTTTAAACAAAACGGAGATTTACCAGTGTATGAAATGAAATTTGTTTTCTTGCAAACACATTTTTTTGCAACTCACTGAGTTCCGCTGTGTTAGAGGAATATTGCAGCCCTTTCTTCCTGTGAGATGGAAGTTAAAGCTGAGAGAAACCTGCAAATGTGTCACATATAATCACACACAGCTCTGCATTAAGATCAGGAGAGCAGAGAGCAGCCATTACACTTCACATGGGTATCTTCCGTTTCCCGACATCCTCCCCATAGCCTGGTAGAAGTAATTTTCATAAATCTATAAAAGATGATTCATCAACAAGGCATCTGATACGAGGCATACAGGGCTGACTTTTTTCAGTCTTTTATAACCTGTATTCCTTTATTAATAAATCAGTTAGGTCAAATGTGGTGACAGATTCCCGTTAAATTCTTTTTCTCATAATCATCTAATATATAAAGCTCAACGTGTGTATGTATGTATGTATGTATGTATGTATGTATGTCCGGGATAGGCATCCGCACCGTCGTAGCTACAGCCACAAAATTTGGCAGTCACACATCTGGACCCCGAGAGCGTCCTAGGCTATGTTGTGAGGCGAAATTTTAACCCTGCGCATTCCAATTCACCAAACAATTTTGCCCCTGTCTACATACTGGGGAAAAAGTGTGTGCGCGTCAAGCCCCACCCCTCATTATGATGTCATAATGCCCCTATCTACATAATGGGGAAACAGTGTGCGTGCGATGTCATAATGGTTGCCATGGCGATGCTGATGTCATCGTAGGTTGCAAGCGCCGCTGCTCATTATGATGTCATAATGGTTGACTATGGGATGGAGGATGTGTGATGGGTATATGGGCACTGGACTATGGGATGGAGGATATGTATGACGGGTATATGGGCACGGGCCTATGGGATGGCGGATATGTATGATGGGTATATGGGCACAGGACTATGGGATGGAGGATATGTATGATGGGTATATGGGCACGGGACTATGGGATGGAGGATATGTATGATGGGTATATGGGCATGGGACTATGAGATGAAGGATGTGTGATGGGTATATGGGCACTCGACTATGGGATGGCGAATATGTATGATGGGTATATGGGCATGGGACTATGGGATGGAGAATATGTATGATGGGTATATGGGCATGGGACTATGGGATGGAGGATATGTATGATGGGTATATGGGCATGGGACTATGTGATGGAGGATATGCATGATGGGTATATGGGCACGGGCCTATGGGATGGTGGATATGTATGATGGGTATATGGGCACTGGACTGTGGGATGGAGGATAATTATAATTTGTTATAACTAACCACAGTTATTTACTATGCCTGGGCAGCACCGGGCTCTTCAGCTAGTAAATAAATGAAATTGCAAATTGCTTGTAAAAACAAGGGATTATAGTGTACAATGTAGGCTAGCCGCTTTATTACAGCTACAAACAGCTTACATAATATGTGCGCCCCCATAGAAGAAGCACTCTGCGAAACGGCGCTGTCGGGGTTGGAGGATATTCACTGGGAGCCCGAGCAGACATGCACGTTAAGGTATATTGCTTTAGGCCATACTCTCTTTATGCTTTCTAATGTGCAGATCATTATAGCACACTGAAGCTCTTTATATCCATGCATTTGTTACTTTGAATTCACTTCATCGGCACACAAGTATGTGTCTAATTTAACTATTTAATTGCATGCAGTTGTTGCATCTGTGGACTGAACACTTAAGACTTATTGCTACAACACATTTTTTTCATTTTTTCTATGCTTATTAGCCTTAGATTACATGAACTGTAACATTTTGGTCCATGCAATTCATACTCTGATTTCACTTTAATGAGGATTTTTTTTCAAACACATGAGCATTTGTCTTATTTAACCAAAATCTTGTCTTTTTGTTTCTTTGCACATCTAGTATTTCATGATACATTGTGTTGACTTGACACTATTTTACGTCTCCCCTTTTTTTGCGCAACAGCTTGCATGTAATTATACTCTGATGTATATTAATGAGTTTTTTTAGTGTTTTTGTTTTTTGCATGATTATTTCATTATAAGCATGTGGTGGGCACATCCATCATCATTGATAAAATTCTTATATAATTTTTTCTGAGATATTCAGATTATGTACTTTCACGTGCATTATGCACTTTTGCATTAAATAATTTTTTATATACATTTTTGTAATTTTCATGCACTGATTTTGAAACTAAGTTTGTGTGTGTTCTTGGTACTTACTTACCTTACATTTTCCCAGTGTTGTTTTTCATCATCTTCTGTTAGCTTGATGTGTACATAATTTTTAACTATTTTATTACACTTTAACAAATAAAGATTTTTTTAATCTTATATATTTCTTGGCATTTTTTTCGTCTTACCTCCAAGTAATTTTCAGCAGGTTGTGTATATACTGTATAAGTATATATTTGTATACAGTTTAATGTGAACACAAAAAAAATGTATACAATGCTTGACTCACCTTTTGTTGGATAAAAAGGATATAGGAAACCTGCATCCTGTGGAGAATGTCCTGCAGGAGATAGATTTGGTGCAGGTTGTGGGTTTGATGGAGTTGGTGGATTTACTGCAGACGGTGTGTTTATAGCAGATGGCAGGTTTAGAGCAGAAGGAGGATTCATAGAAGATGGTAGGTTTACTTCGAATGGTGGGTTTACAGCAGATGATGGGTTTACAGCAGATGGTGGGTTTACAGCAGAAGGCAGGTTTACAGCAGATGGTGGGTTTACAGCAGAAGGCAGGTTTACAGCAGATGGTGGGTTTACAGCAGATGGTGGGTTTACAGTAGATGGCAGGTTTACAGCAGATGATGGGTTTACAGCATTTACAGCAGATGGTGGGTTTACAGTAGATGATGGGTTTACAGCAGATGGTGGGTTTACAGCAGAAGGCAGGTTTACAGCAGATGGTGGGTTTACAGTAGATGGCAGGTTTACAGCAGATGATGGGTTTACAGCATTTACAGCAGATGGTGGGTTTACAGTAGATGATGGGTTTACAGCAGATGGTGGGTTTACAGCAGATGGTGGATTTACTGCAGATGGTGGGTTTACAGCAGATGATGGGTTTACAGCAGATGGTGGGTTTACAGTAGATGATGGGTTTACAGCAGATGGTGGTTTTACAGCAGATGGTGGGTTTACTGCAAATGGTGGGTTTAGAACAGAAGGAGGATTCATTGCAGATATTGGGTTTGCACCATAGCTTGGGTTTCCAACAGAAGGAGGATTCACTGATGGTGGTGTGCTTGCACGAGATGGTGGGTTTGCAATAGGAAGAGGATTCACTGCAAATAGAGAGCTCACTGCAGTTGGTGGATTTACAACAGATGATGGGTTGGTTGGATTTGATGGATTTATTTCATAAGGTAGGTTTGCTGCTGATGAATTCTCTGTAGATGGTCGAATTGTAACAGGTGATTCAGAAGAAAAAGCTATTATAACAAATGAACCTGACGTTTCCTCATAGTCCAATGATTGTATTCCATTCTGATCAGATCCATGATACTGCTTTTCACCTGACCTTTTCTGCACAAATATTCTGCCCCCAGTGGGAGGTAGCTTTCCATCATGAATTGCAGCCCGACACATAGAAGAATCCTGTGAGACAGGAAACCCATTATGTTATTTGCATGTGTTTTCTGACGTATAACCTATATATTACCTTTCTGTAACTTGACAAGTTTTGATTGGAACATTAATCCAGATTCTAGACCACAGTTTTTGACCAGTCTTGAGCGACAGGCAACAATCAACATGTCACTTTTTGATTCATAATTATTCAAATATTGTACTGTGACACAAAATTGATATTTCTATTAACGTTATTCAAAGAGTAAAAAATACAGCCAAAATTAAAGTTAAGAATAATTACACATCTAAGAAATTAAGCCAGACAAACTGAAAAAGAAATTAATGTGGCTGGCTAATAGTTTTTATTACAAAAATATGCACCAACATAAAAAATAAAGTTATATCACCTATAAATCTCCTACTGATCCTATTGTACTGCTACTCTGGTCCCTTGCCAACTTCCTCTTCCATAGGGATTGGTATGTGATGGCTGCAGCCAATCAATGGCTGCAGCGTTGAACAACGCATTAGCAATGGAGCCAGTGATTGGCTGAGGGTCACCCGGTTGTTCAATTTCATCTTTACATTTTTAATTTTTCTGTAGGCATAGTCATAGGAGGGCAAGATGCATTTTTTTAATACTACCCTTTCATTTACTAGCTTATTTGAACAAAATAAAAACTTTGTAGAGTTAAACTGAAAGTGAAAAAACCCACAGCTACTGTTTATTTAGTTTAATTTTGTATAGTTTTCACTTAGTAGCAAAAATAACCTGTTAACTTTATTTAATATTTTTTTAAACTTTGTTATAATATTTTTTAGCTTGCTTAGATACAAGGTAATATAATATTTGCACCAAGCCCTTCATTGACGTAATGATATGACAGTTACGGAGAATTTCTGTGGGCCCTCAGCTGCATTTAGTACTCCTTTCCAATGGCATAGCAGGGGGCTAACAGGATAACAGAGGTGGCCCTGCCTTGTAGTAGCTCAGATATGTCATGCAGTGGGTTAAATGGGGCAATCAGAGCTGTCTTTATTTAACTATCAAAAGAAAGAAATTTTGAGATGCAAAATACTGGATCTAGTGGATTTATAACAAATTGCATTAGATTCTACAGGCCTGAAAATATATAGATAATAAGGAAATCACATGTTATAAACTACATGTAAAATTTCTTTTTAATGCAGTATTGTTATATTTTCCTTAAAAAAAGATTTTTAATAATAGAATCCATTTATTTTTTACTGAAACCCGCTACTGTTACTTAGTCTTACATCAGTGAAGATTTTTGTTCCCCATATGTCTCCATGTTCATCCATGCATCCATCAGGGCATATAACTCTGAAACAATAATGAGTATTATATTTCTATCTCTCTCTGCATTTTCTGACAGATTTTATTACATGCATTTTTTGTTGCCCATGTTTATTAGGCCAGTTTCACAATTCCTACTTTCACAGTTTGAGAACACTCCCCGAAATCCAGATTGTCCTGAGTCTCCTGACCTGAACCTAACAGCCTCATATATGCCTACAAAGCTGTTGGGTTTAGGTCAGGGGGTCTTAAACCGATCTGGGTATTGTAGTTCATACACATTCCTTAATTGCTGCAAGTACAAAAACAGCCATGTGGTGAGTAAGAGGCTAAAAGTGTAGAGTAGGGGTCCCAAACTGAAATCTTGATAAAGATTTCTGTGAGGTTTGAATGGTTTTCTCACGTTTACGTTTGTTTTGTCCCACACCTCAAAGGATGATGCAAGTGATTGGTCTATAAAATTATTAATTGCAGTTTGGATGACAGGAAAATTAGCAACTCTCATTGGACACACAAACTGATATGAGTACGCTGTTGTACATCACTTTATAATTTATTTGCAATAAATAATAATCTAATGAAGCATATTGATCCTGTAGTGAATACACTGCATATGGATCAAGAAGCGTTATATAAACTGAAATGTTTAAAATGAGTTATTTTATTTCAGTAAATCTAAAACTTACACAGACTGAATTAAAAACAGAGTGCCTCAAACCATAACACACACAAAAAGAGGTTAGCTGGAGCAGTATACATTAATACACAGAAACATGTGTATGCATGACCAGATATATCATGTAAATTAATACCAAAAGTTCAACTTCACCTTTGAAGTTCATGTCCTCCTGCACAGACACTCTAATATTGCAGGCCACCTTATTGTTCATTTGTATGCAGGCATATAATATATGCTTATAAATTAATCCCTTTCACATGGTGGTGTGCAAAAAGAAAGTTCATTATTTTCTGTGCAGGCATACTAAATGTATTATATCTTTGTTGCTTCAGAATAGTTGGTGTTGCATGGCTGTAAAACAATTTTGAACTTTTAATATTGATTTACATGATATATCTGGTGGTCATGAATACACATGTTTCTGTGTGTTAAGGTATACTGCTCTAGCTAACCTCTTTTTGTGTGTGTTATGGTTTGAGGCACTCTGTTTCTAATTCAGTCTGTGTTTTAGATTTACTAAAATAAAATAACTTATTTTAAACATATTTAAATTTATATCACACATCTTGATCCATATGCAATTTATTCACTACAGTATCAATATGCTTAATTATATTGTGGCATGAGAAAAATGGGCATGGGTAGTGTGATTGTCATTTATAATAATCTAGCAATAGATACTCACTCAGTAAGTGATGCAGGTAGATGAATCACAGTGGAAGAACATAAAGCTTCAGCTGAAAAGACAAATAAAATGATTAATATCTGACAAGCAAAAGGCAAACTGTCATGATCCCAGTGCAGGTTTTTGAGCTGCACGTCAGGGGTTAATGTCTGGAGCTCAGTGCAGGTTTTGACCTGCACACATGGGGCTAATGATGGTGGCCTCTTTCTGGTTCTGGGAGAGCTTCTTAAACCCCTGGGAAGCTTCAATCCCTGCCATTTATACTTTTGCCTTGGGCCTAGTGTGCTTACCCCTGTGTGCCTGTGCCTGTTTGTTGTTATAGCTTGTTTATATGGTTCTGACCCGGTTCTGTTTCCCTTTGTGAGTTTGCCTGTTGATTCAGTACTGCGTTATTATCTCTGTGTATGACTCATTGCCTGTGACCTGACTACTCTCTGCTCGCCCCTCTTGTACCTTGCAGCTATCTCTGTGTGTGACTCATTGGCTATGTCCTGACTATTCTCCCTGTCTATGCCCCTTGGTAACTTTGTCTCGCAGTTACCCTGCTAGGCGTTCTCTTGCTGCTCCTAGCTCCCTGGAGTTTAGGCCACGCCCCTAGCAGTCACGTGCTTCAGATCCTGCGGCTCTGAAGTACGCATCTACTTGGCTGCTGCCCGCTCCACAGGTATCATTGAGCACAGTTCATTTTACTCAGGACACGCGCACTGGCTCAGTGAGCAAGTTCATTGCGGTGTTCCTGACACAAACTGGTTGTAGACTATTGGACAATCCAATGATAAATACTAAAGAACTACATATTAAAAATAATCTATAGTCATCGTCTGGAATGGCACAGTTTCCAGCAATGTCTGTGTCTGTCTATGTTACATGAGCACTGTAACCTCATCCATCAGATGCTGTTGATGGGCTTTAGCCTTCACAGTTCTGACGGAACACTGCAGACCATCTATGTTTGCTGACAGGCTGCAGTGCTCATGTATCATATTATTGTAAAGTGAATTATGGCATATGTAGCACCACCATCGATGGAATAGCTCCTGTCCAAGAGGTGACTATGCATTTTTATTTTATTGTCCATGGAGCACTTTAGTTTTCAAGAAGGGGCTGTTAAGTAGTTGACAACCGCTTTACATTACTAGTGACAGATTCTTCATCATAATATATGTTTTAATACCTCATGAAATAAAAAAGTCAAAGGAAATCAAGACCGAGGTTGATCACTTTGCTGAAAAAAATGAAATAAACACAAAGTCGATCCTAGCCATTAAAACATAAAAAATGTACACATTGGATTATTCATAGAAATTGCTGTAAAACAGAACATTTGTAATTGCAACTACTTTTATTTTTGCAAATACATTATTTAATATAGATTTCAGCCAAAAAAAAAAATCACATTTACAGAGCCCTTTAACCAATATGTAGACATCAAGACTTCACTGCAGGGGCCAGAAGTTTGTGTCTGAGAAGTAGCTGATAACCAGTGGAATGAGCAGAGGGGAAAACAGGATTTTTAGTTGCTTACCGTAAAATCTGTTTCTCTGAGCCTTCATTGGGGGACACAGAAACCATGGGTGTATGCTGCTGCCACTAGGAGGCTAACACTATGCAGAAAAAAGTTAGCTCCTCCTCCGCAGTGTACACCCCACCGACAGGAAGTAGGATGTTCAGTTAGTGAGAAAGCAGTAGGAGAAGCAATCTATAAACGAGATAAAAACCACAGAAAACACATATCCATACTGTAACAATATTATACAGTAAACCGTGCTGTTCAACTTGGGAGGGTGCTGTGTCCCCCAATGAAAGCTCAGAGAAACAGATTTTATGGTAAGCAACTAAAAATCCTGTTTTCTCTATCGCTTCATTGGGGGACACAGAAACCATGGGACATCCCAAAGCAGTCCTCAAGGGGAGGGAACAGCCAACAACCCCAATCGGGATGAGGAAGTCACCCTCGTCACCTGCAAGGTCACCTGCGAGGTCTTTTCACCCCGACCAGCACTTGCTGAAGCTAGGCATAGGCTCTGAAAAACCTCTTGGACCTGTGGAGGACATATGATCGCACTGCAAAGATGCCAGAAGAAGGCCCAAAGAGTACCGCCAGGAGGACACACACTGCCTGGCCAGTGTGCGTCGTACTGAAAGGAACGCAGTCGTTCCTGAGCCGGCAACCTAACTAATGATGATCAGATTCCGTGAGCAGATGCTGACCTGGAGGCCAGAGGACCTCAATACTTCAAGCCGGAGCTTGATAAGTACCATTGCTGTGGCCAGGTAGCCTGATGAGAGAGCGCCACGAAGGAAAAGTTTGAGTCGGATGAAATAAAGGGAATTTAGAGTGATGTAGAGTGGACCCTTGATCCACAGGAAGTGTACCACAGCTGCTATAGAGTCTGTGAGGCCCTAGGAGTGGGGGAGAACCTGAACGGGAAGGCTACCAACTGAAAAGGAAAATGAACCTGTCAGTTGCAAAAGCAGATATCGGCAAAGTCCTGTAGATATCAGGACCTGGATAAGAGCTTCATGGAAAAATCATGCGATTCACAGGAGGCAAATGCTGAACTAAGAAGAATGTTTTCCTGAGAACAAGGATGGACTCAATCCTAGATCCCGAAAAGGCATGCTGAGGAAAAAGCACTGAAGAACGATGAGGTTTAGCCTGAGGAAGGAGAGCGCTTGTCCTTCCGGTGACCGCCAATAACTTAGCGTACTGGAGCCACACAGAAGGAACGGGAAGCTGGTGAGGGACTTCTTTGGAAAGAATTTCGCTCGTGAAACAGAAAACCAAATGAACCCCTAGATGGGAACGATGAGGTGAAAACTCATATTTCCTGCAAGAGAAAATTTTGGACAGTGAGGACGGTCAAATTTTTCAACCGGTCCCCAGCAAGAATGCTCTGATGAGCAAGCTAGACCACATGTCTATAGAACTTTGTAGCACGGGTGGAGACTAAGGCAGGACACAATATAGCGGAGGATGGTTTCAAGGTTGACCTTGCCAACTACTGTGTGAATTTGCCGTTGGAATGTCTGAGGTATGCACTTCTGGGAGCGGAAGGCCGTAGAAGTGGGAGACTTGGAACCGGAGGGTTCGTAGTCGCAGAAGTAGTCTAATTTACGAAGGGCTCGGGAGGAAAGTGATATACTAAGGCTCCCTCTTGTTTGGAAACGGCTGAAGGCCTTTCTGTGAGAAAATGACAAGACCTGAGAACAGGCCACTGAGAACCTGCGAAAGAGCCGAGCACTGAAAACGTACTGAATGGAACCAGGGGATAATCTGGATCTCATCGCCACGATGTAGGCTCAGGATGGCTATGAAAGACAACTGATTTGCTCGACTAAGGAGGTAGAACATAGACTACTGGATGACTTTGAGATCAAAAGGAAGATAAACCTAGCATACCGGGATGAAGGTGGATATGGAAATAAATAGTGTAGCTGGACTTATAAAAGTGATTAGTCGAGCCAGGAAAGTCCATGCAAAACATGGATTATGTCAACTGTAAGGAAAGTTGGGTCTAGGTAAATCAAATAGACACCAGAAGACAACTAGGCTGACGAAGGGCAGGTCAATCTGTATGACGATGTAAATGACCGAATCCATCCTGGACCCTCTGGAGCAGGGAGGAGATTACGGTGTGTAGACCCGCTAGCCTAAGTCTAAGACAACAGGATAACAGTGAAAAGATACAATACTAGCCGAAGGAAGAAACGCATTATCACCACACTCATCCTTGGATCCAAGACTGGAGCAGCCTTCTACTCCAGTCGATGCTTGCGCAGAGTTAGAGCCCACTCCTGTCTGAGGAGGGATACTTTTCCCGGTCACGGTCAGAAGTCACAAGTCTGAGCTGCTGGAGGTTTTACTCGGCGTCTGTAAGAAAGAATAGGTAAGTTACGACAGATAAGGAGCTTAGGTATTGTGTTAGCTTGAAGGCCGTTAGGGCAGGCTAGAAGTTATAAACTACTGTTTGCCAAACATTAAAGATAGGCGGAACACACCGACAGTAAAGATAGCTTCTGGACAGTACAGTAAACTGATCAGAAGATGGCAAAAAAACTCCTGTGGAGCAACTCACTCTTAGGGTACAGAGCATGCTGCATTAAAACCGCGACCATCCGTACCCGACACGAGAGAGTCTGACCCACCTGAAGGTGGAGTATCCAGTTATGTTGCTACCAAGATCGGCTCTGTGGGACAGAGATCCGTTCTGTTTGGACATGGTAGTGCTTACATTTAACTGTTAACAAGCCACAGATGTTATTGACAATAAAATATGTAGCTGAGAGGTGTCTTTGAGTCACCTGAAAGCGGCTTTTAACTGCAGCTGTAGCCCGCCATGAGCAATAAATGCCGGGACCTCACCTCGAGTGGCGATTAGGCAGGAGCTTAGGCAAAGGCTAGAGCGTCTGGCTCACCTGAATACGGTACAGAACACCAGTACCACTGAAGCAGTCAACCCCAGACACATCTCCACAGTAATACGGCCGATTGAACTACTGTACCTGGTAGGTGATGCGTTTGCAGCCTGGATAGCGGATATAGCCCAGCTGCAATCGGCTCTAAGTATCCTGTGAACAAATCAGCGTGGAGAAAACCAGGAGAAGAGTATAGGAGACCACCATTTCTGAGTTGCAGAGCGGTCTAGGCCTGGATACCTGATGACATTAGGCAGAATAACGGCTTGTGTGTTGCGGTCTAGGTCTGGGTACCTGACAGCATTAGGCAGAATAACGGCTTGTGTGTTGCGTTCTAGGTCTGAATACCTGATGGCATTAGGCCAAATAACTGCTTCTGTGCTGCGGTCTAGGTCTAGGTACCTGATGGCATTAGGCAGAATAACGGCTTCTGTGCTGCTGTCTCGGTCCGGGTACTTGACGGCATTAGGCAGAATAATGGCCTCTGTATTGTGGTCTAGGTCTGGGTACCTGACGGCATTAGGCAGAATAATGGCTTCTGTGTTGCGGTCTAGGTCTCAATACCTGACAGCATTAGGCAGAATAATGGCTTCTGTGTTGCGGTCTAGGTCTGGGTACCTGACGGCATTAGGCAGAATAACGGCTTCTGTATTGCAGTCTAGGTTTGGGTACCTGACGGCATTAGGCAGAATAATGGCTTCTGTGTTGCGGTCTAGGTCTGAATACCTGACAGCATTAAACAGAATAACGGCTTCTGTGTTTCGGTCTAGGTCTGGATACCAGGTGACATCAGATAGAATAATGGCTTTACGTGTTGTAAGCCGTGCCACGAAGTCTGTAGTAAAGTAGATTCTGACCAGTCAATTCTTCTGACGGTAGAACAGTAGGCCTCGGATCAGAAAGAGACTAAACATTACTCTCTGTTGTGCGCCATGGTTCCAACTTCTGGACCAGTGACTTGTGGTCAGGTTCTTTATCCGCTGAGCCACAGCAGACAATTGCCAGGTAACACGGACTTCTATCTAGCTAGAAATCCGGCCCAACCCTGGAGACGTGAAGAGATATAAGCAGAATGAGGAGCTGCTTCTAACAGTATTAATCCAGCGTCCGGAGGGGGCTGCAGAAAAATGAAGGGCGAGAGTCTGTGAGCAGTAGATATGGGAGCAGTTGCTATGCCAGGACCCCAGCGTTGTTATGTGAAGCAATGCTTGAGACCTGCTCTGCTGAAAATCAAGGCACCTATCTGTAATGGCCGAAAACACAACAATCGTGTGAAAAATCAGATCTCCGCCAGACATACTGATGCACTAGAGACTGCGCGGCAGAAGATTACAATTACGCCAGTAAAATACACGACTCTAGAGTACTATTACGTCAGTGACTGTACGGCTCCAGAGACTGTACAACTGGGTCAACTGGGAGCTCCTGGACGATGGGAGAGGACCACAGTGGAGGAAGAGGAATTACACATGAGAACAATCCCACTAAGCGCTGCCAGAAGGTTAGGGGACAGGAGAGCCGAGGAGGGAGTCATTCTGCAGTGCAGATACTTACGGCAGATGTCCTATAGGAGACATCATGGCTGTAGAGAGAGACAGGCAGGTCCCATAGATGGATTTGGCTCCTCTGTACCCCAGCTGGAAAATGGCGTCTGTTAGAAGACGCAGGGCAGAATGCGCGCGCTGTGAGCACGGCCAGAACACCGGGAAGCCCGCTCTCAGCTAAAGGCGGGGCCCGGAGGAGCAATATGGCGGCGGCTCCAGCCCACAGAGGAGGCTGAGGGTAGTGGGCGGAGCCTGATGCCACACAGGAAGAGGAGATAAGGAGACACAGGAAGGAAAAAAGCCCACCCGGAGCCGAGAGGAAGGGGGGCGGAGTCAGCGCTGTAACTAGGCCCAAGATGAAGCGGTGACCTAGATTACGGCCAGCGGCCAGCGGCGCGGGAAGGGGGCCCACGGAGGTCATAAAATAGCGCCAAACGGGTCCCCACAGTGGCGCCAGGGTGCTAAAAGTGGCGCAAACAAAGCGCCATGACGCCCCTTAGACAGGCTGCAAGGGGGCACAAAGAATAGGAATCCTCTGTGTGCCAAAACCCCTTTCTTCCGCAAAGGATCTGCAAGGCAGTGCAGAGGCCCCAGGAACCAGCCGGAAGGTATGAACTGCGCTAGCCGCCCAAACCACCCTCTCTTTGAATAAAGGTTTTTTTTTTTCTCCTCTCTTTCTTCTTCTACCTTTCCCGTTTACTTCTCCTCTTCAGCACCTGGGGGAAAGAGGGAAAGTACCTCCTCAATCACGAAAATCGGACGTCCAGAATCCATGTTGCAGGACGTCCGTGTCTCCTTGACCGACAGGCTCTGGTGGGCGAGCGGGTGGGAGACGTAGGCAGGACCAGGTATTCTCTCTTGCGGATCCCCTAAACACGCGTCTGTGTTAGGGATTTTGGGGTCCTGCCGTCCAGACATATGAGGATACGGGGTGGCAGTGCACGCCGTACTCATAGTCTCTGTGTGGGAGTACAGTAGTGACCATTCACACTGTATCCCTCCGCAAACCTGAAAAGAAACGACGCACATTAGGTAGATAAGGGTCTAGTGAAAGACCCGTGTCCACCTCCTACTGACACTAAGCTAAACTGAACATCCTACTTCCTGTCGGTGGGGTGTACACTGCGGAGGAGGAGCTAACTTTTTTCTGCATAGTGTCAGCCTCCTAGTGGCAGCAGCATACACCCATGGTTTCTGTGTCCCCCAATGAAGCGATAGAGAAAATATCATACTAGTCAGGTCAGATCATGGACACACAGGGTTGCCAACTGTCCAGAAATTACAGGACTGTGCATAAAAACAGTTTGCCCTGTCCATAAAAAAATATAAGGCATCCATGATATTTTTAAAGATAAAGAAACTTACACAGATTATTTTGACTGTTGAAATTTTTGCCACAGATTATTTTTACTGTTATAATCATAATGATTTATTGTGGTTTTTCAATGTATCCAGTAAAAATATTGCCTGTCTGTGATTTTTTGATAAGCCATCCAGAAAAATAAAAAGTCACGTTAACAACATTGGAAACACACTAGGGTGGTAGCCAAAGTTAAATAGTTGCTAGCATAGGTAACAGGGATATTTAAATTGTGAGATTTGTCTTCCAATAGGCCATTTAACTTGTCCATTGAATGTTCTGTTGACCAATTCCTGTGATTAGCTGGTTGGATCAGACTATCTAATTGTCTAAATGGTCATTAAAGCTCTCAGCCATCCTGGCTTAGCAGCTTTTACATAATTTTGCATTTCTGATGGCACCACTGCCAAGGTCAAGATATTGCCTGACAGAGATGATCGGCACTGGAATGGGAGCAAATAACTGTGCATGTGGCATTTTTCACTTGAAAAAAATTGATCAGTCTATAGGAGGTTCAGCCAGGTGTACATTGTAGAAGTTGTTCTCAAATGATTATTTCAATGATTTTTTACTTTTACATTTTTTTAGTACCAAATAAGTACTTAGATCTGTAATAGAAAATTGGTCTTGCTTGTTGGTGCAGTTATTTGACAGAATTAAATATTAATACTAAAGTTATGATTAAAAGTTCTATATCCTTATATTCTCTAGTTGAAGTGTCCAATCATTCCTGAAAGAAGAACCATATTTTACTGCATTCATTATAAGTTTTAACCCCATGTCTTGATGTATATAATAGAAGATCATTATTTTCACTATATACGGTATTGTATAATTCTAGCATTTTATGTAGTACAAGCGATCAAAAATTCACAAGTTCAAGTTCTCTCAGGGAAGTAATTTCTAACATAAAAATTAACAAAAAAAGCTTAAAAAAGTTTAACATTTTAAATTATCTCCCCTTTCCCAATAATAAGAATGGGAATAAGAAAGTAAACATATTTGGTATCATCGAGCTTATAAAAGTCCAATCTATGAAAAAATAAAATTAGTTAATTCATATGTTAAAAGCTGAAAAGAAAAAACTTGAAATGCCAGAATTGTTATTTTTTCTGCACTTTCCCTAAAAAATAGAATAAAAAGCAATCAAAACATTGTATGTATTCCAAAATGGTATAATTGAAAATTTCAGTTTGGCTTGAAGAAATATAAAGCCCTCAAGCAAGTTCATTGATGAAAGAATAAAGATGTTATGATTGTCAGAAAATTGCAACACAAGCCAAAAAATTTTTTGTTTTCATAACGTTCTGATTTTTTTTTAACCACTAAAATATAAATGAGCTTTAAGACATTTGGTATCACCATTATCAAACTGACCTGAAAAATCAGATTTCCAGCTGAATTCTACTGCACAATGAAAGCCATAAAAATAAATAAAAAAATGGCTGAATTAATCTTTTTCAACATTTCACCTAACTTTACATTTTTTCCTAGCTTTCTGTACATTATAAAATAAAATGATTGGTGTAAACACTTCAATTCTTCCTACAAAGAGAAAAAAAGCCTTCTTATGGCTATGACAATGGAAAAAAAAGTTATGGTTCTTGGAGGAAGAAGAGTAGAAAATGGCAAAATTTACCAGGAAGGTTTGGGTTAATTTTGACCTCCAGTGGTCCGGACAGTCTTAATACTTCATACATCCATTCTTGCAGGCTTGCAGTTCTGTTTTGATTATAATTAACTAGTTGGAGGCCCGATGCTATCCCATCGGGAGGACTGTAATATCACGATGGGGGCAGGCTTTACAGCGTTGAGAATCTCTCCCCCATGTGCTCACCCACCTATCCACTCTCTTTCCCCATGTGCTGACTTCTCCCATCTGTACTCTCTTCTTTGACCTGTGTCTGTCTGTGTCTCCTGCGATCTGTGTCTCCTGCGATCTATGCCTCCTGCGATCTGTGCTGTGTGCTGGCGGCTGTGTGACTCATCTGTGATCACAGCAGCAGCAGCTGCAGTTCCCCAATCCCTGTTCCAGCTCCCCCTCATTCCCCATCCCAATACACCCCATTCACAATTGTATTTTTGGTGCACTTTGTGTTACACGGCGTCCTGCTCTGAGCATTTGTGCTCTCCCTGTGGCTGCAGTGCTCTGATCACAGACTGTGCCAAGTGACTTTTTGTATTTTTAGCTGCTTATAGTAACAGATGTCGCAATGTAAGTGACGTCTGTTTTTTTTAGAAAAAAAAATAATAGTAATTAGTATAGTGTAGTTTTATTGGTAGCTTGTTACAATAGCGGATGTCACAGTGTTAGTGATGTCCAATTTTCTTTTAGAAAAAAATAATAATAGCAGTTAGTACAGTGTAATTCTATTGGTAGGGATGTAAAATATTAAGTAGTGGACGTTGCAGTGTAATTGGCGTCCAATTTTCTTTTAGAAAAGAAATAAAAATAGTAGATGGTACAGAGTAGCTTAATAGGTAGCGAAGTAGCGTGTTAGAGAAATGGACATCAAATTGTTAGTGACATCCAATTTTCTGTTAGAAAAAAATAATCGTAGTTCATACAGAGTAGCTTTGTAGATTGGGAGGTAGCATATGAGGGTAGCGGATGTTGCAGTGCTAGTAATGTCTGATTTTCTTTTAAGAGAAAAAAAATAGCTACTACAGAGTAGGGAGGTAGCCATTTTTTTGAAAAAAGAATTGTTATCGCTGGGTATCTTCTTAGCCAGTGCTTTAGGGGGGCATATGTTACAATGTAGTGAACTTCAGTGTAATTTTTTAATACAAACCTTTTTTATGTCTACTACTTTTTTCTTTTTTTCTTCTAAATGTTTCTTCTAAACTTTTCCATTTTACTTTTTATCTACTCTTTTTCTTTCTACTTTTCATAATAAATAGTACCCTTTACACAAGCCCCACATAATTCTCATATAAAAGCACCCCTTACATAAACATCCTCAGTATTGTAGAATAAAACTAAAATGGTGCTTTCATCAAGAAGATGCTATTCACCAGAGGAGGCATACGCTTTCCTTGCCTCTGACATGGATTCAGGCAGTTCCTGTTCCTTAAAGTACTATCATATCTGTGTGCCTTTGCCCTATCCAGATCCTTTCAATGAGAAGCTCAGTAAACTCTTGGCATTGCCAAGTAGTTCAGTTCATATTCCCATAAACTTGTTTTGCATCTATGTACACATCCATCTGTACACTAACGTTACTATTTTTATTAGTTCTATTCCCTCAAGGAGATGCTGTGCTTGGTTATTAAAAGCCGAAGCAAAGCTGTTCCCCCTCCACCGCCCATGGCGTGCGTGGAGGCTGGCATGACATTAGGCTGGAGGGGGTGGGGGTATTGAGTTAGTGGGGTGGGTATGGGTTGGGTCATTAATATGGCCACATAAGGGGAGGGGTCCCACACTTTCCCTCTCACAGGGAGTAAAAGCAGTCCCGCCCACCCTGAATTTTTACAGTCCAGTGTGGATGATAACGACAATTCTAAGGTCACGGTGGCTTTTGGTGGTTATGGGGTCCTTGAAATTGGTTCTAAATTGGCCTGGGGGATCCATTGGGATATGGATTCCTTTATTAGAAATAAAATATGGCTTTTGATCTGGTGAATTTTGGGGGGGCAATGGATTGTCAGATCCCCGGGAAGTTTAAGTGGACAATGGAATCCTTTGGGTTATGGTGCTCCTGAGCCAGTGGGGCAACATCTGGAAGTAATTATACTTTTTGTTTTTGGAAATCACCAGATTTTGGGAGCTTCAAGGACCCTGCCAGTATTATGTTAACTTGGATTTAAGATTGTATGTTTGTTTTAAATAAAGGCTGCTGTGGCCCAAATTTTCCAAAAAATAGTTTTCATTTGGGGTCACAATTGGGGAGGTTATTTGGTGTAAGGGATAAGTAATTAAAATATGTGGTTTATCCCACCAAAAAATGGGCCATACCAGTGTAATGAACAAGCAATTTGTTTGCTGACAAATTACCTCTGCCTTAGACGATGTTCCAATCTGTGTCATAGTTTCTGCATAATAGGAACCTCATGTAGTGCTGGATCCATGACACATTGGACACCAGTGCTAATGCTAAAGATAGGGTTCGCAGGCCACATGCCAATGGAGGTGAAGCTGAATGGAGGAGGTGCGGCCGTGGGCGGAGCTTCCCAGAGGAAGTCGCACTCCTCCACAGTGCCTCTATACGCTAGTGTGAAACTAGCCTTAAACATTAATCATTGTCTATCTAAATGAATAGGTTGCTTGCAATGGAGGACAGGATTGGTCCGTCAAAGCAACAGATACTATTTCCACATTGGTCAAAAGATGAGAATCTTTAAGAAAACCCCTCCCACCCCCTCAGTAAACTGCTTATTTTCTAAATAGTTTTGAACTAGAAAATGTTTTTTATGTAACATATATTTACCTGGAGGTAGGCTTTTAAAATCTGGCTGATTTTGTGGAGATGTTTTGTATGCATCAGGTGATTGACCATTTGCACTAGGTGGTTGGTATGGACCAGGTTTTTGGTTTCCATCAAGTTGTAAATTTGCATAAGATGATTCATATGCATTAGGTGACTGTTTTTCTCCAGGTTGGTATTTATCAGATGGTTGGTTGCTAACAGATTGCATAATTGCACTAGGAGGTTTGAATGAACTTGGCTGCTCGTTTCCAACAAATTGCATGTTTGGACCAAATGGATGGTTTCTTGAAGGTTGCAAGTTTTCAGAATCTGGCTGATTTTGTGGAGATGTTTTGTATGCATCAGGTGATTGAACATTTGTACTAGGTGATTGGTATGGATCAGGTTTTTGGATTCCACCAGGTTGTAAATTTGCATAAGGTGATTCATATGCATTAGGTGACTGTTTTTCTCCTGGTTGGTATTTATCAGATGGTTGATTGCTACCAGGATGAATAATTACACTAGGAGGTTGGTATGAACTTGGTTGCTCATTTCCACCAAATTGAATGTTTGGACCAAATGGATGATTTCTTCCACGTTGCAAGTTTTCAGAATCTGGCTGATTTTGTGAAGATGTTTTGTATGCATCAGGTGATTGATCATTTGTACTTGGTGGTTGGTATGGATCAGGTTGTTGGTTTCCGCCAGATTGTAAGTTTGCATAAGTTGATTCATATTCAATAGTTGACTTTTTTATTCCAGGTTGCACATTTATGTCAGGAGGGTCATATGGACTAGGTTGCTTGTTTCCACCAAGTTTTATGTTTGAACCAAGTGGTTCATTTCTTCCAGGTTGCAAGATTCCAGAATCTTGCTGATTTTGTGGAGAAGTTTTGTATGCATCAGGTGATTGAACATTTGCACTAGGTGGTTGGTATGGACCAGGTTTTTGGTTTCCATCAAGTTGTAAATTTACATAAGATGATTCATATGCATTAAGTGACTGTTTTTCTCCAGGTTGGTATTTATCAGATGGTTGATTGCTACCAGGTTGAATAATTGCACTAGGAGGTTGGTATGAACTTGGTTGCTCATTTCCACCAAATTGTATGTTTGGACCAAATGGATGATTTCTTCCAGGTTGCAAGTTTCCAGAATCTGGTTGATTTTGTGGAGAAGTTTTGTATGAATCAGGTGATTGAACATTTGCCCTAGGTGGTTGGTATGGACCAGGTTTTTGGTTTCTATCAAGTTGTAAATTTGCATAAGGTGATTCATATGCATTAGGTGACTTTTTTTCTCCTGGTTGGTATTTATCAGATGGTTGATTGCTACCAGGTTGAATAATTGCACTAGGAGGTTGGTATGAACTTGGTTGCTCATTTCCACCAAATTGTATGTTTGGACCAAATGGATGATTTCTTCCAGGTTGCAAGTTTTCAGAATCTGGCTGATTTTGTGAAGATGTTTTGTATGCATCAGGTGATTGATCATTTGTACTTGGTGGTTGGTATGGATCAGTTTGTTGGTTTCCGCCAGATTGTAAGTTTGCATAAGTTGATTCATATTCAATAGTTGACTTTTTTATTCCAGGTTGCACATTTATGTCAGGAGGGTCATATGGACTAGGTTGCTTGTTTCCACCAAGTTTTATGTTTGAACCAAGTGGTTCATTTCTTCCAGGTTGCAAGATTCCAGAATCTGGCTGATTTTGTGGAGAAGTTTTGTATGCATCAGGTGATTGAACATTTGCACTAGGTGGTTGGTATGGACCAGGTTTTTGGTTTCCATCAAGTTGTAAATTTGCATAAGGTGATTCATATGCATTAGGTGACTGTTTTTCTCCAGGTTGGTATTTATCAGATGGTTGGTTGCCAACAGATTGCATAATTGCACTAGGAGGTTTGAATGAACTTGGCTGCTCGTTTCCAACAAATTGCATGTTTGGACCAAATGGATGGTTTCTTCCAGGTTGCAAGTTTTCAGAATCTGGCTGATTTTGTGGAGATGTTTTGTATGCATCAGGTGATTGAACATTTGTACTAGGTGATTGGTATGGATCAGGTGTTTGGTTCCCACCAGGTTGTAAATTTGGACCAAATGGATGGTTTCTTCCAGGTTGCAAGTTTTCAGAATCTGGCTGATTTTGTGGTGAAGTTTTGTATGCATCAGGTGATTGATCATTTGTACTAGGTGATTGGTATGGATCAGGTGTTTGGTTCCCACCAGGTTGTAAATTTACATAAGATGATTCATATGCATTAAGTGACTGTTTTTCTCCAGGTTGGTATTCATCAGATGGTTGATTGCTACCAGGTTGAATAATTGCACTAGGAGGTTGGTATGAACTTGGTTGCTCATTTCCACCAAATTGTATGTTTGGACCAAATGGATGATTTCTTCCAGGTTGCAAGTTTTCAGAATCTGGCTGATTTTGTGAAGATGTTTTGTATGCATCAGGTGATTGATCATTTGTACTTGGTGGTTGGTATGGATCAGTTTGTTGGTTTCCGCCAGATTGTAAGTTTGCATAAGTTGATTCATATTCAATAGTTGACTTTTTTATTCCAGGTTGCACATTTATGTCAGGAGGGTCATATGGACTAGGTTGCTTGTTTCCACCAAGTTTTATGTTTGAACCAAGTGGTTCATTTCTTCCAGGTTGCAAGATTCCAGAATCTGGCTGATTTTGTGGAGAAGTTTTGTATGCATCAGGTGATTGAACATTTGCACTAGGTGGTTGGTATGGACCAGGTTTTTGGTTTCCATCAAGTTGTAAATTTGCATAAGATGATTCATATGCATTAGGTGACTGTTTTTCTCCAGGTTGGTATTTATCAGATGGTTGGTTGCTAACAGATTGCATAATTGCACTAGGAGGTTTGAATGAACTTGGCTGCTCGTTTCCAACAAATTGCATGTTTGGACCAAATGGATGGTTTCTTGAAGGTTGCAAGTTTTCAGAATCTGGCTGATTTTGTGGAGATGTTTTGTATGCATCAGGTGATTGAACATTTGTACTAGGTGATTGGTATGGATCAGGTTTTTGGATTCCACCAGGTTGTAAATTTGCATAAGGTGATTCATATGCATTAGGTGACTGTTTTTCTCCTGGTTGGTATTTATCAGATGGTTGATTGCTACCAGGATGAATAATTACACTAGGAGGTTGGTATGAACTTGGTTGCTCATTTCCACCAAATTGAATGTTTGGACCAAATGGATGATTTCTTCCACGTTGCAAGTTTTCAGAATCTGGCTGATTTTGTGAAGATGTTTTGTATGCATCAGGTGATTGATCATTTGTACTTGGTGGTTGGTATGGATCAGGTTGTTGGTTTCCGCCAGATTGTAAGTTTGCATAAGTTGATTCATATTCAATAGTTGACTTTTTTATTCCAGGTTGCACATTTATGTCAGGAGGGTCATATGGACTAGGTTGCTTGTTTCCACCAAGTTTTATGTTTGAACCAAGTGGTTCATTTCTTCCAGGTTGCAAGATTCCAGAATCTTGCTGATTTTGTGGAGAAGTTTTGTATGCATCAGGTGATTGAACATTTGCACTAGGTGGTTGGTATGGACCAGGTTTTTGGTTTCCATCAAGTTGTAAATTTACATAAAATGATTCATATGCATTAAGTGACTGTTTTTCTCCAGGTTGGTATTTATCAGATGGTTGATTGCTACCAGGTTGAATAATTGCACTAGGAGGTTGGTATGAACTTGGTTGCTCATTTCCACCAAATTGTATGTTTGGACCAAATGGATGATTTCTTCCAGGTTGCAACTTTCCAGAAACTGGTTGATTTTGTGGAGAAGTTTTGTATGAATCAGGTGATTGAACATTTGCCCTAGGTGGTTGGTATGGACCAGGTTTTTGGTTTCTATCAAGTTGTAAATTTGCATAAGGTGATTCATATGCATTAGGTGACTGTTTTTCTCCTGGTTGGTATTTATCAGATGGTTGATTGCTACCAGGTTGAATAATTGCACTAGGAGGTTGGTATGAACTTGGTTGCTCATTTCCACCAAATTGTATGTTTGGACCAAATGGATGATTTCTTCCAGGTTGCAAGTTTTCAGAATCTGGCTGATTTTGTGAAGATGTTTTGTATGCATCAGGTGATTGATCATTTGTACTTGGTGGTTGGTATGGATCAGTTTGTTGGTTTCCGCCAGATTGTAAGTTTGCATAAGTTGATTCATATTCAATAGTTGACTTTTTTATTCCAGGTTGCACATTTATGTCAGGAGGGTCATATGGACTAGGTTGCTTGTTTCCACCAAGTTTTATGTTTGAACCAAGTGGTTCATTTCTTCCAGGTTGCAAGATTCCAGAATCTGGCTGATTTTGTGGAGAAGTTTTGTATGCATCAGGTGATTGAACATTTGCACTAGGTGGTTGGTATGGACCAGGTTTTTGGTTTCCATCAAGTTGTAAATTTGCATAAGGTGATTCATATGCATTAGGTGACTGTTTTTCTCCAGGTTGGTATTTATCAGATGGTTGGTTGCTAACAGATTGCATAATTGCACTAGGAGGTTTGAATGAACTTGGCTGCTCGTTTCCAACAAGTTGCATGTTTGGACCAAATGGATGGTTTCTTCCAGGTTGCAAGTTTTCAGAATCTGGCTGATTTTGTGGAGATGTTTTGTATGCATCAGGTGATTGAACATTTGTACTAGGTGATTGGTATGGATCAGGTGTTTGGTTCCCACCAGGTTGTAAATTTGGACCAAATGGATGGTTTCTTCCAGGTTGCAAGTTTTCAGAATCTGGCTGATTTTGTGGTGAAGTTTTGTATGCATCAGGTGATTGATCATTTGTACTAGGTGATTGGTATGGATCAGGTGTTTGGTTCCCACCAGGTTGTAAATTTACATAAGATGATTCATATGCATTAAGTGACTGTTTTTCTCCAGGTTGGTATTCATCAGATGGTTGATTGCTACCAGGTTGAATAATTGCACTAGGAGGTTGGTATGAACTTGGTTGCTCATTTCCACCAAATTGTATGTTTGGACCAAATGGATGATTTCTTCCAGGTTGCAAGTTTTCAGAATCTGGCTGATTTTGTGAAGATGTTTTGTATGCATCAGGTGATTGATCATTTGTACTTGGTGGTTGGTATGGATCAGTTTGTTGGTTTCCGCCAGATTGTAAGTTTGCATAAGTTGATTCATATTCAATAGTTGACTTTTTTATTCCAGGTTGCACATTTATGTCAGGAGGGTCATATGGACTAGGTTGCTTGTTTCCACCAAGTTTTATGTTTGAACCAAGTGGTTCATTTCTTCCAGGTTGCAAGATTCCAGAATCTGGCTGATTTTGTGGAGAAGTTTTGTATGCATCAGGTGATTGAACATTTGCACTAGGTGGTTGGTATGGACCAGGTTTTTGGTTTCCATCAAGTTGTAAATTTGCATAAGGTGATTCATATGCATTAGGTGACTGTTTTTCTCCAGGTTGGTATTTATCAGATGGTTGGTTGCTAACAGATTGCATAATTGCACTAGGAGGTTTGAATGAACTTGGCTGCTCGTTTCCAACAAATTGCATGTTTGGACCAAATGGATGGTTTCTTCCAGGTTGCAAGTTTTCAGAATCTGGCTGATTTTGTGGAGATGTTTTGTATGCATCAGGTGATTGAACATTTGTACTAGGTGATTGGTATGGATCAGGTGTTTGGTTCCCACCAGGTTGTAAATTTGGACCAAATGGATGGTTTCTTCCAGGTTGCAAGTTTTCAGAATCTGGCTGATTTTGTGGAGGTGTTTTGTATGCATCAGGTGATTGAACATTTGTACTAGGTGATTGGTATGGATCAGGTGTTTGGTTCCCACCAGGTTGTAAATTTACATAAGATGATTCATATTCATTAAGTGACTGTTTTTCTCCAGGTTGGTATTTATCAGATGGTTGATTGCTACCAGGTTGAATAATTGCACTAGGAGGTTGGTATGAACTTGGTTGCTCATTTCCACCAAATTGTATGTTTGGACCAAATGGATGATTTCTTCCAGGTTGCAAGTTTTCAGAATCTGGCTGATTTTGTGGTGAAGTTTTGTATGCATCAGGTGATTGAACATTTGCACTAGGTGATTGGTATGGACCAGGTTTTTGGTTTCCATCAAGTTGTAAATTTGCATAAGGTGATTCATATGCATTAGGTGACTGTTTTTCTCCAGGTTGGTATTTATCAGATGGTTGATTGCTACCAGGTTGAATAATTACACTAGGAGGTTGGTATGAACTTGGTTGCTCATTTCCACCAAATTGTATGTTTGGACCAAATGGATCATTTCTTCCATGTTGCAAGTTTTCAGAATCTGGCTGATTTTGTGAAGATGTTTTGTATGCATCAGGTGATTGATCATTTGTACTTGGAGGTTGGTATGGATCAGGTTGTTGGTTTCCGCCAGATTGTAAGTTTGCATAAGTTGATTCATATTCAATAGTTGACTTTTTTATTCCAGGTTGCACATTTATGTCAGGAGAGTCATATGGACTAGGTTGGTTGTTTCCACCAAGTTTAAAGTTTGAACCAAGTGGTTCATTTCTTCCAGGTTGCAAGATTCCAGAATCTGGCTGATTTTGTGGAGAAGTTTTGTATGAATCAGGTGATTGAACATTTGCCCTAGGTGGTTGGTATGGACCAGGTTTTTGGTTTCTATCAAGTTGTAAATTTGCATAAGGTGATTCATATGCATTAGGTGACTGTTTTTCTCCTGGTTGGTATTTATCAGATGGTTGGTTGCTAACAGATTGCATAATTGCACTAGGAGGTTTGAATGAACTTGGCTGCTCGTTTCCAACAAATTGCATGTTTGGACCAAATGGATGGTTTCTTCCAGGTTGCAAGTTTTCAGAATCTGGCTGATTTTGTGGAGATGTTTTGTATGCATCAGGTGATTGAACATTTGTACTAGGCGATTGGTATGGATCAGGTGTTTGGTTCCCACCAGGTTGTAAATTTGGACCAAATGGATGGTTCCTTCCAGGTTGCAAGTTTTCAGAATCTGGCTGATTTTGTGGAGGTGTTTTGTATGTATCAGGTGATTGATCATTTGTACTAGGTGATTGGTATGGATCAGGTGTTTGGTTCCCACCAGGTTGTAAATTTGCATAAGATGATTCATATGCATTAAGTGACTGTTTTTCTCCAGGTTGGTATTTATCAGATGGTTGATTGCTACCAGGTTGAGTAATTGCACTAGGAGGTTGGTATGAACTTGGTTGCTCATTTCCACCAAATTGTATGTTTGGACCAAATGGATGATTTCTTCCAGGTTGCAAGTTTTCAGAATGTGGCTGATTTTGTGGAGAAGTTTTGTATGCATCAGGTGATTGAACATTTGCACTAGGTGCTAGGTATAGATCAGGTTTTTGGACTCCACCAGGTTGTAAATTTGCATAAGGTGATTCATATGCATTAGGTGACTGTTTTTCTCCAGGTTGGTATTTATCAGATGGTTGGTTGCTAACAGATTGCATAATTGTACTAGGAGGATTGAATGAACTTGGCTGCTCGTTTCCAACAAATTGCATGTTTGGACCAAATGGATGGTTTCTTCCAGGTTGCAAGTTTTCAGAATCTGGCTGATTTTGTGGAGATGTTTTGTATGCATCAGGTGATTGAACATTTGTACTAGGTGATTGGTATGGATCAGGTGTTTGGTTCCCACCAGGTTGTAAATTTGCATAAGATGATTCATATGCATTAAGTGACTGTTTTTCTCCAGGTTGGTATTTATCAGATGGTTGATAGCTACCAGGTTGAATAATTGCACTAGGAGGTTGGTATGAACTTGGTTGCTCATTTCCACCAAATTGTATATTTGGACCAAATGGATGATTTCTTCCAGGTTGCAAGTTTTCAGAATCTGGCTGATTTTGTGGAGAAGTTTTGTATGCATCAGGTGATTGAACATTTGTTCTTGGTGGTTGGTATGGATCAGGTTGTTGGTTTCCGCCAGATTGTAAGTTTGCATAAGTTGATTCATATTCAATAGTTGACTTTTTTATTCCAGGTTGCACATTTATGTCAGGAGGGTCATATGGACTAGGTTGCTTGTTTCCACCAAGTTTTATGTTTGAACCAAGTGGTTCATTTCTTCCAGGTTGCAAGATTCCAGAATCTGGCTGATTTTGTGGAGAAGTTTTGTATGCATCAGGTGATTGAACATTTGCACTAGGTGGTAGGTATAGATCAGGCTTTTGGATTCCACCAGGTTGTAAATTTGCATGAGATGATTCATATGCATTAGGTGACTTTTTTTCTCCTGGTTGGTATTTATCAGATGGTTGATTGCTACCAGGTTGAATAATTACACTAGGAGATTGGTATGAACTTGGTTGCTCATTTCCACCAAATGTTATGTTTGGACCAAATGGATGATTTCTTCCACGTTGCAAGTTTTCTGAATCTGGCTGATTTTGTGAAGATGCTTTGTATGCATCAGGTGATTGATCATTTGTACTTGGAGGTTGGTATGGATCAGGTTGTTGGTTTCCGCCAGATTGTAAGTTTGCATAAGTTGATTCATATTCAATAGTTGACTTTTTTATTCCAGGTTGCACATTTATGTCAGGAGGGTCATATGGACTAGGTTGCTTGTTTCCACCAAGTTTTATGTTTGAACCAAGTGGTTCATTTCTTCCAGGTTGCAAGATTCCAGAATCTGGCTGATTTTGTGGAGAAGTTTTGTATGCATCAGGTGATTGAACATTTGCACTAGGTGGTTGGTATGGACCAGGTTTTAAGTTTCCATCAAGTTGTAAATTTGCATAAGGTGATTCATATGCATTAGTTGACTGTTTTTCTCCAGGTTGGTATTTATCAGATGGTTGGTTGCTAACATATTGCATAATTGCACTAGGAGGTTTGAATGAACTTGGCTGCTCGTTTCCAACAAATTGCATGTTTGGACCAAATAGATGGTTTCTTCCAGGTTGCAAGTTTTCAGAATCTGGCTGATTTTGTGGAGATGTTTTGTATGCATCAGGTGATCGAACATTTGTACTAGGTGATTGGTATGGATCAGGTGTTTGGTTCCCACCAGGTTGTAAATTTGGACCAAATGGATGGTTTCTTCCAGGTTGCAAGTTTTCAGTATCTGGCTGATTTTGTGGAGATGTTTTGTATGCATCAGGTGATTGAACATTTGTACTAGGTGATTGGTATGGATCAGGTGTTTGGTTCCCACCAGGTTGTAAATTTGCATAAGATGATTCATATGCATTAAGTGACTGTTTTTCTCCAGGTTGGTATTTATCAGATGGTTGATTGCTACCCGGTTGAATAATTGCACTAGGAGGTTGGTATGAACTTGTTTGCTTATTTCCACCAAATTGTATGTTTGGACCAAATGGATGATTTCTTCCAGGTTGCAAGTTTTCAGAATCTGGCTGATTTTGTGGAGAAGTTTTGTGTGTATCAGGTGATTGAACATTTGTACTTGGTGGTTGGTATCGATCAGGCTGTTGGTTTCCGCTAGGTTGTAAGTTTGCATAAGTTGATTCATATTCAATAGTTGACTGTTTTATTCCAGGTTGCACATTTATGTCATGAGGGTCGTATGGACTAGGTTGCTTTTTTCCACCAAGTTGTATGTTTGAACCAATCGGTTCATTTCTTCCAGGTTGCAAGCTTCCAGAATCTGGCTTATTTTGTGGAGATGTGTTGTTTGCATCAGGTGACTGAACATTTGCACCAGGTGATAGGTTTGGACCAGGTTGTTGTTTTTCACCAGGTTGTGAATTTGAGGAAGGTGATTCATATCCATTCTGTGACTGTTTTTCTCCAGTTTGCATATTCATGCCAGGAGGTTGGGAAATATCAGATGGTTGGTTCCTATCAGTCTGTATAATTGTATTAGGAGGTTGGTATGAAGTAAGTGGCTGGTTTTCATTAAATTTCATGTTTGGACCAGATGGTTGATTTCCTCTTTTGAGGTTTTCATAGTGAGGCTGATTTTGTGCAGATGTCTGGTATGAGGCTGTTGGTTGATTATCATTTGAAGACTGTAGTAGACGTGGAATAAATTTCTCTTCTGCAGTTATCTGGCCTGAAGGAGGTGATTGATATGGAGACTGTTCCTGACTTGTTGGTGATTTATTTGAAGTAGATGGTGATGAGTCTATGTTAGGAATGTTTTCATTGAGAGAGCTTAGTATAAATGATGCAGACCATTCATTGGAATCACGTGACTGTATTCCATTTCTTCTTGACCCTGTGTATGTGGTCTGTCCCGAATTCTTCAACAGAATTATTTTACCTCCCTCGTTGTTTATTAAACCCACATGAATGGCAGCTTGACACATGGAAGAACCCTAAAACCATACAATACAAAATAATGTTAATGTACCTATTTTAAGTACTAGTTAGGAACAAAATACAATACATCCTCCAGACGGTACCAAAGAATACATTTCCTATGGTTGCAAATTTTTGCTTGTAAAAATATTTGAAAAAGAATTATCCACTTAATATTGTACATAATTGGGTCTTAATGATGAGGCAATTTTTAGCTACTTTACTTGTGCTGTGTAAACAATTATATATCTTTAATTTTTATGCTATTCAAAAAATTATGATTTTTTTCATGATTGATAAGGCTTTGTTTCTTTATATTTTTTGTACATATATTATTTAAGATTATTTCTAACTACTTGATTTTGCAGAGTGAAACAAACAATAAAACAATGGGGGACATTTTTATAACTGTCCTAAATTTAGATAGCATAAAACATGTTAAGGTAGGCAGAAGGTTTACCAAAAAATATCGCAGTGGCTCATGTTATATGATAATTTTGGTGCATCTTAGGGCATTTGACATTTTACCGTTTGCCTCTTTTTGGTTTCTATGGCACAAATAATTAATAAGTTTGGTGCATTTTCTAAGTACTTTTAGCCACGCTACTTTTTCTTGACACTTTTCAAAAGTTGAAATCTTGTGTAGAAGAAAGAGAGGTGGCACTCACCGGTCTCAGAAGTCCATACTTTATTGGCGGCAATTAAAACATGCTGGCGGGGAGAATGGGAACAGGAGTCTGTGAGCGACGACTGCCGTTTCACACTATTGCAAACCATGATGCTATTTTTTCCCTGAGGAAGCCACCTCTTGTGTGGCGATACGCATGGGATCTAATCCCACACACTGGCTCCCCTTATCCCTTTATCCCTGGTGGCGCTGCTGGCTTTTTTCATGTTTCTGGGACATACCATTGCCCTGATTCTCAGCTTCTCTGCACCTTAGTGTGTTTTTACACACTTATTCAGTCTTACCATCTCTTGGACATTTCTCTTCATTATATGTCCTTCACATTTGACTCAGTGATAAAATTCCTCCCTTTGAGGGGTTACCATTGTTTCATATTAGCAACCGGATATTTTTTCAAGCCAATTTTTGATCACAAATGCTGTTGGACCCTCTTTTGGTATTGTATACTCATTGTTAAATTTTGTCATTTGTCACTCTCTATATATGCAATTTTCTTTGCACATATTATATTTATATAAGTTTTTTGTGATACATGCTTGTACATATGTAGGCATACATTTCTAAAGCCAGTTACCGTATATACTCGAGTATAAGCCGACCCGAGTATAAGCCGACCCCCTAATTTTGCCACAAAAAACTGGGAAAACTTATCGACTCGTGTATAAGCCAAGGGTGCACAGTGAGTGGCCTCAGTTATCTGCAGTGTGTGGCCCCAGTTATGATGCACAGTGAGTGGCCCCAGTTATGATGCACAGTGAGTGGCCCCAGTTATGCACAGTGAGTGGCCCCAGTTATGCTCAGTGAGTGGCCCCAGCTTTGCTGTACAGTGAGTGGCCCCAGTTATCTGCACAGTGAGTGGCCCCAGCTTTTCTGCACAGTGAGTGGCCTCAGCTTTTCTGCACAGTGAGTGGCCCCAGCTTTTCTGCACAGTGAGTGGCCCCAGCTTTTCTGCACAGTGAGTGGCCCCAGTTATCTGCACAGTGAGTGGCCCCATCATGTTGCTGCTGCCGCTGCCTCCCTTACAAAAAAAACCAAAAACCTGTATGCTCACCTCAGTCGCTGCCCCCTGCTCATCAGCGTTGTGCTCTGCAGTGACTGTGCAGGCAGAGAGCGCGATAGCGCTCTCTGACCTGAATGTCACTGCAGAGGACGCAAGACGGCAGAGCGCAGGGACAGGTGACTATGCCTCCCCCCCCGCGTTCATACTCACCGGGTCCTGGCGCTTGTCTCTGCAGCTCCCCTGCTTGTTGTTCCATGTTGTCGGCGCTGCTCTCTTCCTGGTTCAGCGGTCACGTGGTACCCGCTCATTAAATATGCGCATATTTAATGAGCGGGTACCATTTGACAGCTGAAGCAGGAAGAGAGCAGCGCCGACAACATGGAACAAGCAGGGGAGCTGCAGAGAAGGGTGAGTATGATCTGACACCCCCGCTCCCCCTCCCCGCCGATCCCCCCCGGTATATGACTCGTGTATAAGCCGAGAGGGGGACTTTCAGCCCAAAAAAATGGGCTGAAAATCTCGGCTTATACACGAGTATATACGGTATATTTATTCATTCAGCGCCTTTCATGGGAGCCTGCTGTGGTTTGTCATTGCCTTTATACTGAGGTGTGGCATTTGGTCTTGATTCTCCTTTGCACATAGATGCAATTAGATGCAATTTTAATTGTTTTTATACTATATGTGTTTTGCTCTGTCTGTCTCTGTATGTATTTTTTTGGTGAATAATAAAAATTCAAATTTTGTATTACACATATATTTGGTATATATATATTTCTTATGCAATTGAGGTGCTCCCTTTTATGGGTTTGACTTTTTCTTGCTCTATTACATGTCTACTTGCATACCCTGGTGAGACATCTTGCACTTACATATAAATACAAATTTCTCTGGTGATGCCCTCCATTTATTGTGTATACTCGTAAAAGCGCAATAGCGCGAAACGTCCATCGTCGCTCGCAGACTTCTGCTCCCATTCTCCCCGCCTGCATGTTTTAATTGCCGCCAATAAAGTATGGACTTTTGAGACCGGTGAGTGTCACCTCTCTTTCTTCTACACAAGATATCAATGCATGACTACATAGGTTGAACACCTGAGAGTCCAGTTTTGAATGCCTGCTAAACCACTCAGATGGCTGTGATATTACCGCATGATTGCACATCACACTACTATTGGAGCTGAAAAGTTTTTGTGGTGCGGATAATTTCTGCTTTCTAGTGGATTATTGACTTTTCAAAAGTTATCTAAGGGAGTCCATAAACATTAGATAAAATTTGAACAAAAATGGCCTTATTTGACTATAGCAGATAATTGTTGGCTGACTCGGTGATATCTCAGACCACAGTGAATTCATTTTTTAAATCAGTGAAAGCACCAGTCAGGTGTTTGGTTTGTTTTGATCACATACATGTTCTAATTGCATCATCAGCTGAAAAATCCAATACTGGCCAATGTAGTCTGTAGAATGTCTTTATCTAATATATAACATGATATATGTTCTATATTAGAAAGGGATGGCATTAATCTATAAAAGCTAAAACTTTATTACCTTCCAAAAAAGTGAAAAAAGCAGTGGAGGTACAGAAAGCATTGCATCTCCTCCCACTTTTTTTGTACTTTTTTGGAACATAATAAAGCTTTAGTTTTTATCTGTGAATGTTATCCCTTTCTTTCTAATTCCGAATATTTTTACTATTAAAAAATAGGCATTTAAGAAGCTCCTATTTGAAGCATGTATTTATTTCCCATGTAGGTTAGCCAGCCTCTGCATATTTTTGATATTTAGTTTTGTCCCAGTGTAGTGCCGACTTGTTTCCTTTGCTATCTCATAAAATATATGGCACACTGTATCGGCATCAGTTCTTTGCCCATTATTATTCTAGAGAATTTTGCTTTGTAAGTGCTGTTCATCGGTTTATTCAAGATTAAATGTCCTCCAATAGGTCTTATTCGCAATGTGTTGCCAAGTTGTTTATTGATCGGCTGCAGCAATGACATCACATCAAGAGCACTACAGCCCATCACTGAGCTCAGCGGCTCTGATCATGCAGAGGTCTTGAGCTGCTAAGCTCAGCAATTGCCTGTAACGCTGTCGATGTTACGTCACTGCTGCAACCAATCAGTAAAGAACAGGGCAGTGATTTACATCAGAGCTGGTGTTTGCATCAGAACTGGGGCTTTGGACATGTTAGATAAGTCTAATTATGGCTTTAATTGAATTGCTATATGATAATTTACTTTCACTACTTTGTTTAGATATTTACTTTTTTGTGAATAATATGTCCTCTAGAAGGCTAGAAAAGACATTTTAGATTACATTATTTGTTAATTTATTATACGGTTCCATTATAGCAGGGATATACAGTGCCAGCCTCAGTCACAGCCCTGATGATGTGACAGCTGAGCTCTGTATATACATAAATAAGGAAGGCAGAAAAGATAAAAATACATTTTTGCCTTCTCCTCTATGTGCCTGGCTGTTTCTGACAGCTAGAACCTTGTCTTGTATGGTAAATCGTGCAGTCAGCCTATGTTGTAGTTCTATAAAAACAAGGTATATCAGAAAAGTTTCCTGAACAGAATACATAAAATTACTCTAAATTTGTTTTAGGGGAAAAATACATGAGGTGGAGATCTCTGGTACGGTCTTTAATTGTGGAATGATTGTATGAAGATTGTAATCATTTGTTATTATTTGGTTTTATGACATTGATGAAAAAAGTGCCCTTAAATTATCTTTTTTATGTTGCACATCAGGAAAACCATATTTACATTACAATCCTATACTTACTGTAACAACATGGCTAATTTTGTTTATTAGTATTCTCATGATGCTGTATTTATTATTGAAAACATATGGAAATATGCATTTCCAAATCTTACCTCTGTATAAGGCCCAGATCCCCATAGATTAGGTTGAACATCCATACATCCTTTAGGGCATGTGATTCTACAAAATGAAATACATTATTGTGCAGGCTCCGCAGAAGTCCACGAGGGTCCCACGTCCATCTTGCGTGGAGAACAGCAGCATCAGCTGATGCTACCGTTCTCTACCAGCTCCAGGAATACAATGATGGAAGGTAGGTATCCTTCCGCACTGTATTCCTCCACCACTGTAAAAAAAAAAGTCCCTAGTCTCACTTTATGCCATTGCTGCGTGGGAATTTCCCACGCAGCAATGGCATAAAGTGAGACTAGGGACTTTTTTTTTTTTTTTTAAAGTGGTGGAGGAATACAGTGCGGAAGGATACCTACCTTCCGTCATTGTATTCCTGGAGCTGGTAGAGAACGGTAGCATCAGCTGATGCTGCTGTTCTCCACGCAAGATGGACGTGGGACCCTCGTGGACTTCTGCGGATCGGGGTAAGTATATTGGTGTTTTTTTATTTTGATATTTATTCCTCAGGCGACAATGGCTTCGGGGATCAAAGTGACAAGTGACGGTGAGTATGTACTCTATGTTATATGTACTGTATGTCTATATGTATGTATTGTATGTAGTATATATGTATGTTGCATGCATGTAGTGTATGTATGTAGTATGTATGTAGCATGTATGTAGCATGTAGTGTGTATGTTGCATGTATGTAGCATGTAGTATATATGTAGTATGTATGTTACATGTAGTATATATAGTATATATGTAGTATGCATGTTGCATGCATGTAGTATATATGTTGTATGTATGTTGCATGCATGTAGTATATATGTATTATGTATGTAGTATATATGTAGCATGTATGTAGTATGTAGCATGTATGTAGTATGCATGTAGTATGTAGTATATATGTAGTATGTAGTATGTATGTGGTATATATGTAGTATGTATGTAGTATATATGCAGTATATATGTAGTATGCATGTTGCATGCATGTGGTATATATGTAGTATGTATGTTGCAAGCATGTAGTGTATGTATGTAGTATGTATGTAGCATGTATGTAGCATGCATGTAGTATGTAGCATGTATGTAGTATGTATGTTGCATGTATGTAGCATGTAGTGTGTATGTTGCATGTATGTAGCATGTAGTATATATGTAGTATGTATGTTACATGTAGTATATATAGTATATATGTAGTATGCATGTTGCATGCATGTAGTATATATGTTGTATGTATGTTGCATGCATGTAGTATATATGTATTATGTATGTAGTATGTAGCATGTATGTAGTATGTTGCATGTATGTAGCATGTAGTATACATGTAGTATGTATGTTACATGTAGTATATATAGTATATATGTAGTATGCATGTTACATGCATGTAGTATATATGTTGTATGTATGTTGCATGCATGTAGTATATATGTATTATGTATGTATGTTGCATGTATGTTGCATGTAGCATGTATGTTACATGTAGTATATATGTAGTATGCATGTTGTATGTATGTAGCATGTAATTTTTTTTTTTTTTTTTTTTTACATTCAACACATTAGCCGGATGATGGGACTACTACTGTCCCATCATTGGCTAATGTGTTAATCACTGTCATGGTAGCAGGCATCGCCCGATGGGACTTGTAGTCCCATCGGACGATGCCTGCACAGGCCCCCGGAGCCTGCACAGACCACCGGCAGACCGGCACAGCCCCCCGGCAGGCCGGCACAGACCACCGGAGCCTGCACAGACCACCGGCAGGCCGGCACAGACCCCCGGCAGGCCGGCACAGACCCCCGGAGCCTGCACAGTCCACCGGCAGGCCGGCACAGCTCCCCGGCAGGCCGGCACAGCCCCCCGGCGCCTGCACAGACCACCGGCAGGCCGGCACAGACCACCGGAGCCTGCACAGACCACCGGCAGGCCGGCACAGCTCCCCGGCAGGCCGGCACAGACCCCCGGAGCCTGCACAGACCACCGGCAGGCCAGCACAGCCCCCCGGCAGGCCGGCACAGCCCCCCGAAAGGCCCGTACAGACCGCAGAGAGGCTGTACAAGGCAAAAATAGGGTTTTTCTTATTCCGATACCGGAAGTCCCATAGACTTGAATGGGACTTCCGGTATCGGAATCGGCGATACCCGATATTTTTTTTAGATCGGCCGATCCATTCCGATCCGATACTTTAAGTATCGGACGGTATCGCTCAACACTAATTATTGCTATATTACAGTGTGTATAATTGTACACTGGGAGACTTTCTATAAAAGAAAAAATATAAAGATATTCCTTACATCAAGCCACTGGATGTGACATAAAATATAACACCTACCTTGCACGTTCATAGGGTAGATTTTGTGCCACAGAAGAACAGTCTGCAGTATCTGATCAAGAAAAAATGAGCTCTGATCACATATTAATATTATGTAAAATATCTGTACAAAACAAAACTTTTATTGATGTGTTCAGTATAAAAGCTTCATTCTCTAGCTTAAAGGGGTTGACCACTTCTTAACAATTACTTTTATATGTGTTTATAATATGGTTATCAGAATAAAAGTATATACATTTTTTAATAAAGGTGCCTTGATGCTCTGGTTAAAGGGTGGTCCAAATGTGAAACTAAATTTTATCTTAATCCTTATCTATTTTATTCCATAATGGAATCTATTTTCTAACATACGGTACTTCCTTTAAAAATTCCCTACTGTTCCCTAACTAAACGGTCAATTTTTTTTTAACTTACTGTCTGATGACGATTTGTTTAAGAGCCCCCAGTGCATCCTGTGATAATCAAATGAAGTGTCATCAGAGCATGGGGCAGAAGCTGTGGTCACTGTCACAGCCCCTAAATGTCATCAGTGACGCTCGTGTCAGGGTTCAGGGGTGTGGCTGGTCCCTGGTCAGTCCCTGCGTCATACTCTGTGCAATCTGCACAGTCACAGCCTCTGCTCTTTTGTCAGCTCAGATCTGCAGTAATGCAGCAGTGTTAAGCTGGAGTCACACATAGCGACTTACCAGCGATCCCGACAACGATATCAACGTGTCAGGATCGCTGGTAAGTCGCTATGTGATCGCTGGTGAGCTGTCAAACAGACAGCCTCACCAGCGATCAGCACAGCGATGCCAAGCACCCGGCATCGCTGTGTTCGTTAACCCTGATGCCATATCCCTGTAAAAAAATAGAATTAAAATTAAAAATTTTGTTATTCTCACCTTCCGACGTCCCTCGCAGCCATCCTGCCTCTCTCCACACTCCGGTCCCAGTAATCCTTTGCGAGAATGACCACGAGAATGTCACGGTCTCGTGGTAGCGCGACGTCTCGCGGTCATTCGTGCAAAGGATCACTGGGACCCGGAGCGTGGAGAGAGGCAGGATGGCTGCGTGGGACGTCGGAAGGTGAGAATAACAATATATTTTATTTTTTTATTATTTTATAGCTGATCGCTGGTCTCCCGCCTGTCACACGCAGCGATGCATGCTGGCCAGCGGGAGACCAGCGACGAAAAATATGTCTAGAGGTTTCTTGCAGCGATCAGCGATACCGGCAGGGGGGCTGGTCGCTGATCGCTGTCACAGACAGCGATCTCGCTGGTGAGATCGCTGATGTGTCACAAAAGTTGTGACTCAGCAGCGATCTCGCTAGCGAGATTGCTATGTGTGACTCCCGCTTTACAATATCTGGTGTGCAGGAGATCAGCGCCTCCTTTGCAGGTCAGGTCACTGATCACTGTCTCGTGATCTAGCAGCATTCATCTCCTGCCAGGTTCCCTTTAATCTTCGCAAGGACTTTTTAAAGCAACTTTCACTTGTATTAAATGTAAGGTTTAACAGAAATAGTTACATTGATAGAGAGCAAAAAGATAAACTTGTCTGGTCGCCATGTATGTAGAAACATCTTTGTGGAATATAAAGGATCCTGTTGATGTTCCATAATTTCTAGACGTCACTCCATTTTTACTGGATTGTTTATAACTGTTTTGTCCTGGCGTCTTCTCAACCCAAGTGGTTCCTCCTACATCTGTTAGTTTTCCATCATGTATTGCAGCTCTGCACACAGAGGATTCCTGAAGAAATTTGAGAAAAGTTCTCACTCACCCAAAATATTTTTTAAATAAAAAAAAAATATATATATATATTGTGGTGCAGTGACCGCTGTGTCCGCTAGGAGGCGCTGTGTGGGTGTCCCAGGACAGCCGTATAAGCATTTCCATTGCCCTGATAGGTGTAGGATACTGAAAGATCATAATGATCAGCAGAGGTTACAATGTGTCAAGGAAGCCTGTGTGTGGCTGTGTGCAATAGGACCTTGGGTGAGGTCATAGCCATGTGATTACCTGTGGGTGTGGTTATGGACCATATAAGGTACCTGAGGTCTGGTCACAGGTGGTGAATGCAGAGACCCGGTTGGTCCGTTTGGAAGGTCTCGTGTGGCTTCCTGCTCGACAGCACGTCTGGATGCTGTGACTAATGGCGATGTGTGCTGATAGTTCCCTGGAGGGAATGAACGTGCAGCATGGTGAAACAGCATGAGGCAACCCTGACGTGGGTGAGATAACTTGGTGGCTAGAAAGCCTGCGCATTGAACAGTGCATAATTTGTGTGATGCAAGGATAACAGAGCTGAACTCTGTAAAGGACGCAATGCTGGCTATATGCTGTTTTCTGTTGCTGTGACGGTTTATGAAGCTGAAATAAACCGCATGGACTATACTGCTTTATGAAAACCCGGGCCGGATGTGACTTATTCGCTGCCAAGCGAGTGTCCCCCAACCTTGAAAGACAGCGCTACCTCACAATATATATATATAAATACATTTTACACTTATTGTGCTAAGCACAAATATGATCTTAGAAATCAGCTCAACAATAATGCTATATCATTTAATTATATTTTTTCCTATTTTTGATCAAAGGTTATGAAGTAATCTCAAAATAAATTCTTACATCCATATAAACAACACTTCCCCAGATGTCATCTACTTCTTTTAGACAACCTGGTGGACATGTGACTCTAGAAATAAGCAAAATATATATTTATTAATACAGTAGAAGACACAATGTAAAACATAGAAATATATTGAGTCAGTTCAAATGAAAATTGACTTCCATATTTGTTTCCAATTTTTCTTATGCAAAGAGCATTGGAATTTTACAACTTCATGTTTCTCTTTCTCTCTTTTTATAGAAACTGATCAGTCATAACATTAAAAGCACCTGTCTATATTGTGCCTCTTGCGCCTCCAGAAATAGTGATGACCCATTCAAGGCCTCCATAAGGTCTCTAAAAGAGAACAAGTCATGTTGTACATGCACTCCAATCTGTGGATATCTTGGTATAGGGAAAGAGAACATGAACAGAATGATGTGTAGGTTTATTAGAAAAAGATTCAGTATAGCTTATATTTCATTAATTTAAATTCCTGGTGTTTGTATGCTTGAGTCTGGGCGGTCCTACTAGTGATTAACGGCTATCTCTGCATGCACATTCAATCAGGGAAGACTATCAATCCCTGAATAAGAAAGCCCATTGGATTCATATGTAAACAAACACCTGGAACACCAGGGATTTCAATAAATAAAATGCACATTTTATTGAAACTTTTCTTACAAAAATGTTTTTCTGTCTTATCACCTCCTCCTGCTCTATATCATCCTGTTTGTAGATCAAATAACATTTTCAACATGACAGATTCCCTTTCAGTTAAGACCCCATCTCACATAGCGAGATAGCTAGCGAGATTGCTGATGCGTCACCGATTTTGTGATGCAACAGCGATCTCGTCAGTGATCTCGCTACATGTGACACATGGCGGCGACCAGCCCCCCCGCTGGATATCGCTGATCGTACTCAAAAGTCCTAGGCCATTTTTTGATCATTGGTGTCCAGCTGGCCCGCATGCATCGCTGTGATGGACACCGATGAGCGACCTCGCTGGCGATGCAGAACTCAGGGACGCAGGCTGGAATCGTTCAGAATAGCTGCTGTGTGACAACGCACCAGCGATCCTTACCAGGTTGTATCGTTGTCGGGATCACTGGTGCGTCGCTATGTGAAATGGAACCCTTATTCAATGTTCATGTGCCTAATTCTAATGTTCATGTTTTAATTTTATGCACATTCAGCAGTAGATAGGGATCAGCAGAGGCAGATTTTCCAATTTCCATTGGATTTGATGAGCTACCATTCACTTTTCTCATCTCTCAATGAGTCTTAGAAATACATGGTCCTGACAACGGTTCACGAGTTGTCCTTCACTAAACCGCTTTTAGTACATGCTAACCATCATCACATACCAGGAACAGTAGAGTTCAGCAAAAATATTTGTACTGCCCTGGTCCAGCATCCAGTCTTCCTTGGCACCTGGACTAGAAAAAATTTCACTTCATTGACCGGACGTTTGGTATCCTGATGTCTCTTGCGCTTTTAAGGCCCTGCAACATTCACATTCAAGTGAGGCCTAGTTTCCATGCCTCTCCAAACAACAAGACTAGTAGCAGGCTTAATAAGTGCACTTCTGATAGTGGCCACCACAAGGTACTACACATCTGCCTCCCTTTGGTTAAATAGGAGGCAGAAGTGCAGTACGAAGCCCTGGCCACTACCAGAAGACAGAAGAGGTCAGCAAGTGAGTATGTCAGGTCGGCAGCCAACACTAGTGATAACAGCTTATCAGCAGGGGTTCCAAGTGTTGGACCCCGGCCGATCAGACATTAATGACCTACCCTAAGGATCATCAGTGTAAAAGTATTGGACAACCTCTTTAATGAACAAGTAAAACATGCAGACTTACTCATTAAAAGTCTCAGGAAGATATTTTGCAGGCATTTTACATGAAGCTTCCACTGTAACAAGCATAAAATTATGTGAAAAAGTTATTTGAGTAAATTAAAAATCATTAATAAAATGGAACACATACACTTCTGATGGGGATTTTTTGATCATTCTTGATTTAGTCATTTATAACATTTACTAGCTTATGGCCCGATGCTATCGCATCGAGAGGATGCGATAGCATCACACCTCTTGCCATGTTAACCCTCAACACACACACACTCCTCTCACCTTTCACCATCTCCACTCACTCTTTCACTCCACATACGACCCCTTCTCTCACTCCGTCTCTCATACTCACGCCGTCATCGCTGCTGATCCACGATCCCCGACATCTTCTTCCGCCGGCGCCATCCTGGATCCAGACGTTGTCCACGCCGGCGACATGTTCTTGCGGCGACGCCATCTTGAGTATCGTGAAATCCCGCGATAGTCAAGATGGCGTCCGCCGGAAGAACATGTCGCCGGCGTGGACGATGTCGGGATCCAAAATGGCGTTGACGAAATATCGCGAGTTTTCACCGACGCCATTTTGGATCCCGACGTCGTCCTCGCCGGCGACATGTTCTTGCGGCGACGCCATCTTGAGTATCGCAGGATTTCGCCGATCCAAAATAGCGTCGGCGCAGGAACATGTCGCCAGCGTGGATGCCGTCGGGATCCAAAATGGCGTTGGCGAAATCTCGCGAGATTTTGCCGACGCCATTTTGGATCCCGACGTCCTCCACGCCGGCGACATGTTCTTGCGGCGACACCATCTTGACTATCGCGGGATTTCGCCGATCCAAAATGGTGTCGCCGCAAGAACATGTCGCCGGCGTGGAGGACGTCTGGATCCAGGATGGCGCCGGCGGAAGAAGATGTCGGGGATCGTTGATCAGCGGCGATGACGGCGTGAGTATAAGAGACGGAGTGAGAGAAAGGGTCGTATGTGGAGTGAAAGAGTGAGTGGAGATGGTGAAAGGTGAGAGGAGTGTGTGTGTTGAGGTTAACATGGAAAGAGGTGTGCGGTGACGTCACCGGTTACAACTGGACGGAAGTTGTTACAACCGGAAGTTGCTTAGGGCATTTATTATAGTAGATAATTTCAAGTCTTGATTGTTCAAGTCTATATTTCAGTGCCAGAGACTTTAAAATGATGCAAATTAACTCTATTCATTGCAATGTGGTTAAGATGATTATTTCAACAAACCAACATTGTATAGTGTACAGGTATAGGTTTAAAGAGAATCTGCCACCAGATTGTTGCTGTGCAATCTGACAGTAGCATAATGTAGATGTGGAGACCCTGATTCAAGCTATGTATCACTTAGTGGGCTGCATGTTGTAGTTTTTATAAAATAACTTTTATCTGCTGGAGATGATCACAAAAGAACCAGGAAGCCTGCAGCAAGGTAGTCAAACCCCGCCCCCACCACTGATTGGCAGCTTACTGCTTATGCACCGACACGACGGCCATTTTCCCAGAGGCCATTTTACCGGAGGCCACTGCATCACAGCAGTGGGGATGTGCGAGGCTCCCGGCTTTCAGAAAATGTCGGCGGAGCCTCAAATCGCTGCACATCACCAAATACTGCTGCACCAGCCTGGGAAAGGAGTGTGATCATCGCCCTGCAGCGTCAGACCGCCGCAGATTTGCCCAACTACTTCTGCCGCCACACTACTTCTAAGTATATTCCGACTATAAGATGCACCGCCATTTTCCACAAAAAATTTTGGGAAAAAAAGTGCGTGTTATAATCTGAAAAATACGGTATATTAAAATACATGTCATTGTGTGAGTTTACGGGGAGCAGTAATGATTTTGAGTGGTTGGTGTCCAATAGTTGCTCATACAATCTCTATAACCACTGCCTTTTTGCTTTCATCTAGGAATAAATTTATTATTTCACTTACTACCATAATAGAAGTATTTTGTTTTGACTACCATTATGCATTTTATTTTTTTTATTAAACATTTTTACCTATCTGTTTCTTAGTTTTCTTTTCACCTGGTTCAGTATTTACTTCTGTTTCTTTAAGATGGAAAGGCTCTGTTTGTTTGGAGGGTTCCAAAGCTTCAAGTGTCCATGTGTAATCAGTAAGCTCAGGTTGTTCCACAGTTTCCCATCCAGAAGGTTTACTCTTTGGCTTATAGACCCTAAATGATTCTTTAGAAAAGCCGTATTTATTGGACTTCACTCCATTCTTTGTGCTTTTTTCATAACTAGGTTGCCCTTTCCCCTTTTCAATAAATATTTTTCCTCCTTTGTTGTCTATTACTCCATCATGAAGAGCTGCTCTGCACATGGAGGAAACCTACGGACAAAGGTAGATATCTAATAATACGACTTATCTTACATTTTTATTACTATATTTCTCTAGTTTTTTTCCACAATTACAAGTGCATTTTCAATGTACTTATGCTCTTATTTAACATTTTAACTTACTGATGCGTAGGTTCCAGATCCATAAACTGCAGAATTATCTTGCAAACAATCAGATGGACAGTCCATTCTAAGCAAATGAAACCCAGAAAATTAAAATTTTCTTTTGGAAAAGTAATTATTGTTTTAGAAGATTTTGCCCATTGATTTAATAAAATGATAGAGTTAATGTAGGAAAATGGAATGAAAGCAGAAAACAATGCTTACTCTGTAGAACTCTCTTTAACTTCCAGTGCAGTTAATGAACAAGATGTTTTTCCTAAAATGGAAATTACATATCAGGTGATAGAATGAAAATAACCTTAGATTAAGTTGGTTTATAAAATAGCATGCTGACACACCGCTAAATCTGAGCTTGGAAAAGAAAACTAAACTACAGTATTTGGTAAGAAATGTCGATAAATTCTAATAGTATCTGTAAAAAGTGATATCAACTTTTAGTGTTCCGTAAATCATCACTTTGTAGAAGCTGTGTAAAAATTGAAAAGAAACTCTGTTGCAAGACATAATAATGATAAAAGCCCATATTGCTTTTGCCAGCCTACACTGGAGAATGAGAACGATTTCTGTCTACTAACTACCTTATTTTAAGACTATAAGACGCACCGGACCATAAGACGCACTGCAGATTTTCAGAAGGAAAATAGAGAAAAAAAATAATGCGTCAAATGGTGGTCCATCTTACAGACCAAATTCAGCTTACCGGGGAAATCAGTAGCGCTGGTGGAGCGTGGTCACAGGGGGTGTTTGGTGGTCCGGCGATGTTGTGACAGCCTTCTCAGATTGGTGCAGCAGGTTCTGGGATGCTCGTGTTGCTGGGGCTCCGTCGACATTTTATGAAAGCCTGCAACCCCCTAACATTCATTGCTGTGAAGTGGTGGTCTCCAGGAATTTCCATCTCAGGCTGGTGCGGCAGGTTCATCGTGCTCAGTGCTGCAGGGGCTCCGCTGACATTTTGTGAGAGCCCGGAGCCTTGCACATCCCCACTGCTGTGATGCGGTGGCCTCCGGTAAAATAGCCTCCAGGAAAGTGGCCTCCGGGATGGCGCATGTGCAGATTGAGATCTCAGCACCAAGATCTCATCTCCTGACATCTCGGTACGAGATGTCATTGCTGAGATTTCAATCTGCGCATGCACCGACATGAAGGCCATTTTCCCGGAGGCCATTTTTTGCCGGAGGCCACTGCATCACAGCAGTGGGGATGTGCGAGGCTCCCGGCTTTCAGAAAATGTCGGCGGAGCCTCAAATCGCTGCACATCACCAAATACTGCTGCACCAGCCTGGGAAAGGAGTGTGATCATCGCCCTGCAGCATCAGACCGCCGCAGATTTGCCCAACTACTTCTGCCGCCACACTACTTCTAAGTATATTCCGACTATAAGATGCACCGCCATTTTGCACAAAAAATTTTGGGAACAAAAGTGCGTGTTATAATCTGAAAAATACGGTATGTTAAAATACATGTCATTGTGTGAGTTTACTGGGAGCAGTAATGATTTTGAGTGGTTGGTGTCCAATAGTTGCTCATACAATCTCTATAACCACTGCCTTTTTGCTTTCATCTAGGAATAAATTTATTATTTCACTTACTACCATAATAGAAGTATTTTGTTTTGACTAGCATTATGCATTTTATTTTTTTTATTAAATATTTTTACCTATCTGTTTCTTAGTTTTCTTTTCACCTGGTTCAGTATTTACTTCTGTTTCTTTAAGATGGAAAGGCTCTGTTTGCTTGGAGGGTTCCAAAGCTTCAAGTGTCCATGTGTAATCAGTAAGCTCAGGTTGTTCCACAGTTTCCCATCCAGAAGGTTTACTCTTTGGCTTATAGACCCTAAATGATTCTTTAGAAAAGCCGTATTTATTGGACTTCACTCCATTCTTTGTGCTTTTTTCATAACTAGGTTGCCCTTTCCCCTTTTCAATAATTATTTTTCCTCCTCTGTTGTCTATTACTCCATCATGAAGAGCTGCTCTGCACATGGAGGAAACCTACGGACAAAGGTAGATATCTAATAATACGACTTATCTTACATTTTTATTACTATATTTCTCTAGTTTTTTTCCACAATTACAAGTGCATTTTCAATGTACTTATGCTCTTATTTAACATTTTAACTTACTGATGCGTAGGTTCCAGATCCATAAACTGCAGAATTATCTTGCAAACAATCAGATGGACAGTCCATTCTAAGCAAATGAAACCCAGAAAATTAAAATTTTCTTTTGGAAAAGTAATTATTGTTTTAGAAGATTTTGCCCATTGATTTAATAAAATGATAGAGTTAATGTAGGAAAATGGAATGAAAGCGGAAAACAATGCTTACTCTGTAGAACGCTCTTTAACTTCCAGTGCAGTTAATGAACAAGATGTTTTTCCTAAAATGGAAATTACATATCAGGTGATAGAATGAAAATAACCTTAGATTAAGTTGGTTTATAAAATAGCATGCTGACACACCGCTAAATCTGAGCTTGGAAAAGAAAACTAAACTACAATATTTGGTAAGAAATGTGGATAAATTCTAATAGTATCTGTAAAAAGTGATATCAACTTTTAGTGTTCCATAAATCATCACTTTGTAGAAGTTGTGTAAAAATTGAAAAGAAACTCTGTTGCAAGACATAATAATGATAAAAGCCCATATTGCTTTTGCCAGCCTACACTGGAGAATGAGAACGATTTCTGTCTACTAACTACCTTATTTTTAAGACTATAAGACGCACCGGACCGTAAGACGCACTGCAGATTTTCAGAAGGAAAATAGAGAAAAAAAATAATGCGTCAAATGGTGGTCCATCTTACAGACCAAATTCAGCTTACCGGGGAAATCAGTAGCGCTGGTGGAGCGTGGTCACAGGGGGTGTTTGGTGGTCCGGCGATGTTGTGACTGCCTTCTCAGACTGGTGCAGCAGGTTCTGGGATGCTCGTGGTGCTGGGGCTCCGTCGACATTTTATGAAAGCCTGCAACCCCCTAACATTCATTGCTGTGAAGTGGTGGTCTCCAGGAAATTCCATCTCAGGCTGGTGCGGCAGGTTCATCGTGCTCAGTGCTGCAGGGGCTCCGCTGACATTTTGTGAGAGCCCGGAGCCTTGCACATCCCCACTGCTGTGATGCGGTGGCCTCCGGTAAAATAGCCTCCAGGAAAGTGGCCTCCGGGATGGCGCATGTGCAGATTGAGATCTCAGCACCAAGATCTCATCTCCTGACATCTCGGTACGAGATGTCATTGCTGAGATCTCAATCTGCGCATGCACCGACATGACGGCCATTTTCCCAGAGGCCATTTTACCGGAGGCCACTGCATCACAGCAGTGGGGATGTGCGAGGCTCCCGGCTTTCAGAAAATGTCGGCGGAGCCTCAAATCACTGCACATCACCAAATACTGCTGCACCAGCCTGAGAAAGGAATGTGATCATCGCCCTGCAGCGTCAGACCGCCGCAGATTTGCCCAACTACTTCTGCCGCCACACTACTTCTAAGTATATTCCGACTATAAGATGCACCGCCATTTTGCACAAAAAATTTTGGGAAAAAAAGTGCGTGTTATAATCTGAAAAATACGGTATGTTAAAATACATGTCATTGTGTGAGTTTACTGGGAGCAGTAATGATTTTGAGTGGTTGGTGTCCAATATTTGCTCATACAATCTCTATAACCACTGCCTTTTTGCTTTCATCTAAGAATAAATGTATTTCACTTACTACCATAGTAGAAGTATTTTGTTTTGACTACCATTATGCATTTTATTTTTTTTATTAAAAATTTTTACCTATCTGTTTCTTAGTTTTCTTTTCACCTGGTTCAGTATTTACTTCTGTTTCTTTAAGATGGAAAGTGTCTGTTTGTTTGGAGGGTTCCAAAGCTTCAAGTGTCCATGTGTAATCAGTAAGCTCAGGTTGTTCCACAGTTTCCCATCCAGAAGGTTTACTCTTTGGCTTATAGACCCTAAATGATTCTTTAGAAAAGCCGTATTTATTGGACTTCACTCCATTCTTTGTGCTTTTTTCATAACTAGGTTGCCCTTTCCCCTTTTCAATAAATATTTTTCCTCCTTTGTTGTCTATTACTCCATCATGAAGAGCTGCTCTGCACATGGAGGAAACCTACGGACAAAGGTAGATATCTAATAATACGACTTATCTTACATTTTTATTACTATATTTCTCTAGTTTTTTTCCACAATTACAAGTGCATTTTCAATGTACTTATGCTCTTATTTAACATTTTAACTTACTGATGCGTAGGTTCCAGATCCATAAACTGCAGAATTATCTTGCAAACAATCAGATGGACAGTCCATTCTAAGCAAATGAAACCCAGAAAATTAAAATTTTCTTTTGGAAAAGTAATTATTGTTTTAGAAGATTTTGCCCATTGATTTAATAAAATGATAGAGTTAATGTAGGAAAATAGAATGAAAGCAGAAAACAATGCTTACTCTGTAGAACGCTCTTTAACTTCCAGTGCAGTTAATGAACAAGATGTTTTTCCTAAAATGGAAATTACATATCAGGTGATAGAATGAAAATACCCTTAGATTAAGTTGGTTTATAAAATAGCATGCTGACACACCGCTAAATCTGAGCTTGGAAAAGAAAACTAAACTACAGTATTTGGTAAGAAATGTGGATAAATTCTAATAGTATCTGTAAAAACAGGATTTTTTGGGTTGCTTACCGTAAAATCTGTTTCTCGGAGCCTTCATTGGGGGACACAGAGACCATGGTGTATGCTGCTGCCACTAGGAGGCTGACACTATGCACAAAAAAGGTTAGCTCCTCCTCCGCCGTATACACCCCACCGACCGGCAGGAAATTCCTCAGTTAGTGAGAAAGCAGTAGGAGAAGTAACGGAATAGATTGAAAACAGAACGAACAACTCAACTGTAACCAATCGACAAACATAAGAACAGGAGTTGTAGAACATGGGAGGGTGCTGTGTCCCCCAATGAAGGCTCAGAGAAACAGATTTTACGGTAAGCAACCCAAAAAATCCTGTTTTCTCGTTCGCCTTATTGGGGGACACAGACCATGGGACGTCCCAAAGCAGTCCCTGGGGTGGGAAACAAACTTCCATCAGGCCAGTGGACTCACCACCGCGGCCTGCAGAATCCTTCTACCTAGGCTGGCGTCCGCCGAAGCGTAGGTGTGCACCCTGTAGAATTTCACAAAGTGTGAACCGAAGACCACGTTGCAGCTTTGCAAAGCTGCAGCGCGGAAGCTCTGTGGCGCACCGCCCAGGAGGCACCCACCGCCCGGGTAGAGTGTGCTCTGATCCCTGAAGGAGCTGCATGATGCTTGACCCGGTATGCCTCCAAAATTGCCGATCTGATCCAGCGAGCAATAGTGGCCTTTGAGGCTGGGTGACCTTTCCTTGCACCGTCTGGAATGATAAACAGAGAGTCTGACTTCCGCAAGGAAGATGTCCTGGCTAGATAGACTCTCAATGCCCTGACCAGGTCCAGCTTGTTCAAGGATCGCTCCCGAGGATGAGCTGGGCTCGGGCAGAAGGATGGCAGAACAATGTCCTCATTGAGGTGAAACGAAGATACCACCTTCGGAAGGAAAGAGGGCGGAGGCCGCAGAACTACCTTGTCCTGATGAAGTACCAAAAAGGGAGAGCGGCAAGAAAGGGCCGCTAATTCCGACACACGTCGGATGGAAGTAATGGCCACCAGAAAGGCCACCTTCCAAGAAAGGAGGGCAAGGGAAACATCCCTGAGAGGTTCAAAAGGAGGACCTAGCAGAACCCCAAGAACAAAATTAAGATCCCAAGGATCCACGGGCGCTCGGTACGGAGGAACCGTGTGAGCCACACCCTGAAGAAAGGTTTTGACCTGGGGCCGGGAGGCCAGCGTCTTCTGAAATAAAATGGACAGTGCCGAAACTTGACCCTTCAAGGAACTGAGAGCAAGCCCCGCATCCAGCCCTGTCTAAAGAAACGCCAGAACAGAAGGAAGCGAAAAAACCATGGCCGCGATGTCATTGGCCTCACACCAGGAGAAATAGGCTTTCCAAGTACGGTAATAGATCTTTGAAGAGGAAGGCTTTCTGGCTCGGATCATGGTATGAATCATTCGATCAGAGAATCCTGCCCGTTTCAAAACCTCGGTCTCAACAGCCACGCCGTTAAATTGAGCGACCGAGAATTGGGGTGGCAAATCGGGCCTTGCGACAGCAGATCTGCCCTGTCGGGAAGCTTCCAGGGGGCGTCCGCGAGAAGGTTGACAATGTTCGCGAACCAAGACCTTCTGGGCCAATTCGGGGCGATGAGGACGACTGGAATCCCTTCTGCCTTGATTTTCTTCAACAGCTTGGGAAGAAGAGGCAGGGGAGGGAACAGGTAGGGGAGCTCGAACTGTGACCAAGGAACGGCCAGAGCGTCGGTGCCCACTGCCAGGGGGTCCCGAGACCTGGACACGAATTGTGGTACCTTCCTTTTGAGGCAAGACGCCATGAGGTCTACGTCCGGGGTTCCCCACCGACGGCAGAGCAGATGAAACACCTCCGGATGTAGGGACTATTCCCCTGTCGCGAGACCCTCGCGGCTTAGAAAATCGGCGGCCCAGTTGTCCACGCCGGGAATGTGAACCGCGGAAATTGTTGGAACAAAGGTCTCTGCCCATTGAAGAATTTCTGGACACTTCCGCCAGGGCTGAGACACTCCGTGTCCCCCCTTGTCGGTTGATATACGCCACCGCTGTGGCATTGTCTGTTTGAATCCTGACAGGCAGGCCCTTGAGGCGCTGTTCCCAGTGGACGAGAGCCAGAAGGATCGCTCGTATCTCTAGGACATTGATCTGCAGAGCTGATTCCCGAGTCGACCATCGACCCTGAACAGTGTGATTGCGGAACACTGCACCCCAGCCGATGAGGCTGGAGTCCGTTGTGACAATCTGGGAAGAAAGGACCGCCCTGAGAGAATGAGGGGAGACGTCAACCACCAGTTGAGAGACCGCTTGATCCGGTATGAAAGACGAACCGGACGATCCAGAGACAGAGCCGACCTGTTCCACCTGGACAAAATGGCCTGCTGGAGGGGCCTGGCGTGAAACTGGGCAAAGGGAACTGCCTCTATTGCTGCCACCATCTTCCCCAGAATCCTCATGGCAGTCCTGAGAGATGAAAACCGTGCGATCTGCAGTGATCGGACGCCCTGCTGCAGGGAAAGAATCTTGTCTTGTGGGAGAAATACCCTTGACCGACGAGTGTCGAAAAGAAGGCCCAGAAACACAAGGCGTTGAGTAGGGATCAGACAGGACTTTTTCCGGTTGACAATCCACCCAAAACTGGACAGGGTGTCTAGAACGATCGCCACACTTAGGCGGGCCTGATGAAAGGAGGGAGCCTTGATCAGAATATCGTCGAGATACGGAAAAAGAACAAGACCTCTGATCCTCAACAAGGCCATCAACGCCGCCATAATCTTCGTGAAGACCCTGGGAGCGGTGGCGAGCCCGAAAGGGAGCGCGACGAACTGATAATGTTCGTGGTGAATCGCAAACCACAGGAACTTCGGATGTCCGGGAAATATGGGCACGTGTAGATAGGCATCTTGGATGTCTATGGAACACATGAATTCCTGCTCCTCCATGGAGGCAATCACCAAGCGAACCGACTCCATCCGGAAGTGGCGGAGGCGAACTCTCTTGTGGAGTAACTTGAGATCCAAGATGGGTCGAACCGCCCCGTCCTTTTTCGGCACCACAAACAGGTTTGAATAAAACCCTGTGAATCGTTCCGATTCGGGAACGGGCACAATCACCCCGGAGCTGAGGAGAGAGGTGATGGCCGAACCGAACCCCGGGATCAAGGCAGGATCCCGTAGCGGACGGGATTGGAAGAAGCGATCCCGTGGAAGAGAAACAAACTCTATATTGTATCCTGTCGATACAACCTCTCTGACCCAAGCGTCCTCTACTGAGGCGAACCAGATGTCGCTGAAGAAAAGAAGTCGACCTCCCAATTGGAAGGGACCCACGGAAGACCGATGATAGTCATGCGGATGTAGACCGTCCAGATCTAGATCTGGGTGGTCTTCCCTGGGAAGAGTGGGACCACCAGGACGGAGTGGGCCTGAAGGAGACCTTCTTTCTTTCCTGACGGCTTGTGGCCTTTGCTGGTTGGAAGGGTTTTCCGCCGCATTGAAACGGCGGAAAGACCGAAAGGGACGGAACTGACGCCTTGGAGGAGGTCTGCGAGGCTTGGATTGGGGGAGAAGAGAACTCGTACCTCCGGTAGCGTCCTTAATAATCTGGTCCAATTGGGACCCAAAGAGACGCACTCCTTGAAAAGGCAGATTAGTCAGAGACTTTTTAGAGGACAAGTCCGCCTGCCAGGCCTTGAGCCAAATTGTACGTCGGATTGCCACGATGTTGCTTGACGCCTGAACTGCGCAAGATGCGGCATCCAAGGAAGCAGAAAGCAGATAATCCCCCGCATGGGAAATCTGATTGGCGAGATCGGCCAAATGCTCCGGTTGTGCCTTATCCAGAATGCCCTGCCGAAGGTCCTCTGCCAAAGCGGATATAGCCTTTGCTGCCCAAGATGAAGCAAAGACTGGACATACCGCCGCAGATGCCGCCTCGAAGGCAGACTTTGCTAGGGATTCTATGATTCTGTCATTAGAATCTTTTAGAGACGCTACACCCGACAGCGGAAGAACAGTATTATTAGAGAGTCTGGATACGGGAAGGTCCACTGAAGGAGAAGCAGCCCAGTTGTCCGTGAGCTCTTTAGCGAACGGATACAGCACGCCGAGACGCTTTCCTCTTTGAAAGCGTCTAGTCGGATCTTCCCTTTCCTTGGTAAAAAATCTTCCCAAACTCAGAATGAAAGGGAAACACCCTGGAAGGTGTTTCCGCCCGTCTGAACGAAACCTCCTGATCTGAGGATTTCACAGGGGCGTCAGTGATGTCGAAGGTATGGTGAATCGCGGCAATGAGGTTCTGCACCGTAACCTTCATGTTCGCATCCTGATCCGAATCCAGCTCTAAGACCCCTTCAGATTCCGAAAGCGCTTCACCTGACTCTGGAGAGGAGGCCCGAGAGGGAGACTGCTGGGGAGTATGGGGTGAGGTAGGGCGAGGAGAGGACTCCGCCTGGAGATCCTGCCTGGGTCTCTTGCGACTGACACTGGCTGGCTCAGATGGGATGTCCTGGGACGTGCTAGGTCCCGCAGAAGCTCCCAAGGGCAACTTATCCAGAACGGCTACTAGGGACTGAGACACCTTGGTGAGGTCTGCCACCGACCGTGATAGGGAGGAGACCCAACCCGGCAAGGGGGGCTCACTCACCCCTGGGGCTATGGATGGCTCCTGAGCGGCGTCGGGCTGGATTGGATTGCTACAGTCCAGGCAGAGGGGAGAGGACTGACCTGAGGGAAGTTTGCAGTTGCACGAAGAACATGCGAAGAACTTGATTAGGGTGCAGGGGAGGGCCGAAGAGCGGGTACGATCAGCCTTAGGGATAGACATTGTGAAAAACCTGAGGTAGTGCCGGAAGGTTGGGGGACAGAGGGCGGAGAAGGGTCAGTCTGCCGTGCAGAGCTACTCACGGTCCGGTGTTCTCAAAAGCGATGCTGCTCGACCTGTCCGGGGATGCAGATCAGGGAGAAGTCCGGCTGGCCGTCCCAAAGAGGCAAAAAGCTGCTTGCAGAAACTGCTGAGGGGCTGGGGAGCCTCTCCAGCTGCGTCCAGCTGGCAGGTTGTGAAGATGGCGCCTGCCTGTAGAAAAGCGCAGGTCCCGGGGAAGGGCGGAGCTCCTCGTAGGGTTAATAATTGCTGCCCTCTAGCCATAATATGCTGGGCAGGAGAGGGAAAGGCGGGGGGAGGGCCTGGGGAGAGCGGGAGTGAAGTCCGCTTAGTAGAAAGGGGCGGGGGGCGTGGCCGCGACGCTGCGGTAGGCCCGAACACAAGCCGGGGCCTAAATTAGTTGCGGCGGCCGCCTGTCAGCAGGGGGTCGGCGTGGAAGACGCGTCGCAACACCGGGCCGCGTCCCTACCCAGAACTGCCCGACTCCAGCGCTACCCCTGCCGAGATGGAAAAAAGGGGGGGGAAGCGCAGAACGAGGCCCGTGAAGACCCGGGGCCTGCATGGATGCGGTGACCGTGGGGGGATGCGGGGCGTGCAGGGACCCTAACGTGGTCCCCCTGGCGACCGCTCCAAGAGAAAACGCCGGGGGAAGACTGACATACTCACCCAGGCAGGGGGCCTTACAATAAAGGTACCTGAAAATCCCACGCTGTCTGTCTCTATGAAATCCGTGCCTCATCCAACCTTCAGGCTCTGGTAGGCGAGAGGGTGGGAGGCGGGGGGCAAGGACCGTCCGTGCGGCTGGCACCTACTTGTGCGAGGCTCCTGGTCCTGCTCCGGAGACCTATGAGGATACGGGGTGGCAGTACACGCCGTACTCATAGTCTCTTTGTGGGAGTACGGATGTGACTGTTCACTCCATATCCCTCCGGAACCTGCAAAGGAACGACGCACACTGAGGTAGATATGGGTCTAATAAAAGACCCGTGTCCACCTCCTACTGACACTAAGCTAAACTGGGGAATTTCCTGCCGGTCGGTGGGGTGTATACGGCGGAGGAGGAGCTAACCTTTTTTGTGCATAGTGTCAGCCTCCTAGTGGCAGCAGCATACACCATGGTCTCTGTGTCCCCCAATAAGGCGAACGAGAAAAGTGATATCAACTTTTAGTGTTCCATAAATCATCACTTTGTAGAAGTTGTGTAAAAATTGAAAAGAAACTCTGTTGCAAGACATAATAATGATAAAAGCCCATATTGCTTTTGCCAGCCTACACTGGAGAATGAGAACGATTTCTGTCTACTAACTACCTTATTTTTAAGACTATAAGACGCACCGGACCGTAAGACGCACTGCAGATTTTCAGAAGGAAAATAGAGAAAAAAAATAATGCGTCAAATGGTGGTCCATCTTACAGACCAAATTCAGCTTACCGGGGAAATCAGTAGCGCTGGTGGAGCGTGGTCACAGGGGGTGTTTGGTGGTCCGGCGATGTTGTGACTGCCTTCTCAGACTGGTGCAGCAGGTTCTGGGATGCTCGTGGTGCTGGGGCTCCGTTGACATTTTATGAAAGCCTGCAACCCCCTAACATTCATTGCTGTGAATTGGTGGTCTCCAGGAAATTCCATCTCAGGCTGGTGCGGCAGGTTCATCGTGCTCAGTGCTGCAGGGGCTCCGCTGACATTTTGTGAGAGCCCGGAGCCTTGCACATCCCCACTGCTGTGATGCGGTGGCCTCCGGTAAAATAGCCTCCAGGAAAGTGGCCTCCGGGATGGCGCATGTGCAGATTGAGATCTCAGCACCAAGATCTCTTCTCCTGACATCTCGGTACGAGATGACATTGCTGAGATCTCAATCTGCGCATGCACCGACATGACGGCCATTTTCCCAGAGGCCATTTTACCGGAGGCCACTGCATCACAGCAGTGGGGATGTGCGAGGCTCCCGGCTTTCAGAAAATGTCGGCAGAGCCTCAAATCGCTGCACATGACCAAATACTGCTGCACCAGCCTGAGAAAGGAGTGTGATCATCGCCCTGCAGCGTCAGACCGCCGCAGATTTGCCCAACTACTTCTGCCGCCACACTACTTCTAAGTATATTCCGACTATAAGATGCACCGCCATTTTGCACAAAAAATTTTGGGAAAAAAAGTGCGTGTTATAATCTGAAAAATACGGTATGTTAAAATACATGTCATTGTGTGAGTTTACTGGGAGCAGTAATGATTTTGAGTGGTTGGTGTCCAATAGTTGCTCATACAATCTCTATAACCACTGCCTTTTTGCTTTCATCTAAGAATAAATGTATTTCACTTACTACCATAATAGAAGTATTTTGTTTTGACTATCATTATGCATTTTATTTTTTTTATTAAAAATTTTTACCTATCTGTTTCTTAGTTTTCTTTTCACCTGGTTCAGTATTTACTTCTGTTTCTTTAAGATGGAAAGTGTCTGTTTGTTTGGAGGGTTCCAAAGCTTCAAGTGTCCATGTGTAATCAGTAAGCTCAGGTTGTTCCACAGTTTCCCATCCAGAAGGTTTACTCTTTGGCTTATAGACCCTAAATGATTCTTTAGAAAAGCCGTATTTATTGGACTTCACTCCATTCTTTGTGCTTTTTTCATAACTAGGTTGCCCTTTCCCCTTTTCAATAAATATTTTTCCTCCTTTGTTGTCTATTACTCCATCATGAAGAGCTGCTCTGCACATGGAGGAAACCTACGGACAAAGGTAGATATCTAATAATACAACTTATCTTACATTTTTATTACTATATTTCTCTAGTTTTTTTCCACAATTACAAGTGCATTTTCAATGTACTTATGCTCTTATTTAACATTTTAACTTACTGATGCGTAGGTTCCAGATCCATAAACTGCAGAATTATCTTGCAAACAATCAGATGGACAGTCCATTCTAAGCAAATGAAACCCAGAAAATTAAAATTTTCTTTTGGAAAAGTAATTATTGTTTTAGAAGATTTTGCCCATTGATTTAATAAAATGATAGAGTTAATGTAGGAAAATAGAATGAAAGCAGAAAACAATGCTTACTCTGTAGAACGCTCTTTAACTTCCAGTGCAGTTAATGAACAAGATGTTTTTCCTAAAATGGAAATTACATATCAGGTGATAGAATGAAAATACCCTTAGATTAAGTTGGTTTATAAAATAGCATGCTGTCACACCGCTAAATCTGAGCTTGGAAAAGAAAACTAAACTACAGTATTTGGTAAGAAATGTGGATAAATTCTAATAGTATCTGTAAAAAGTGATATAAACTCTTAGTGTTCACTAAATCATCACTTTGTAGAAATTGTCTAAAAATGGAAAAGAAACTCTGTTGCAAGACATGATAATGATAAAAGGCGATATTGCTTTTGCCAATTTACACTGGAGAATGAGAACTATTTTTGTCTAGTAACTACCGTGTTTTTCAGGCTATAAGATGCACCGGACCCTAAGACGCACTGCAAATTTTCAGAAGGAAAAAAAAATAATGCGTCAAATGGTGGTCCATCTTACAGTCCAAATTCAGCTTACCGGGGAAATCAGTAGCGCTGTTGGAGCGTGGTCACAGAGGATGTTCGGTGGTCCGGCGATGTTATGACTCCTATCCCAGAATGATGAGGCTGGATCTGTGGTGCTCGTGGTGCTGGTGCTCTGCCGAAATTTTCAGAAAGCCCGGAGCCCCCTGCACATCCATTGCTGTGAAGTAGTGGCCTCCAGAAAATCACATCTCAGGCTGCTGCGGCAGGTTCGTCGTGCTCAGAGCTACGGGGGCTCCGTTGACATTTTGTGAAAACACGGAGCCCCACACATCCTCACTGCTGTGATGCGGTGTCCTCCGGTAAAATAGCCTCCAGGAAAGTGGCCCCCGGGTTGGCGCATGCTCAGATTGAGATCTCAGCACCAAGATCTCATCTCCTGAGAACTCAGGATGAGAGGTCATTGCTGAAATCTCAATCTGCGTATGTGCTGACACGTCGGCCATTTTCCTAGAAGGCCACCGCATCACAGCAGTGGGGATGTGCGTTGCTCTGGGCTTTCAGAAAATGTCGGCGTAGCTCTGCAACACTGCGCATCGCCGAATACTGCTGCAACAGCCTGGGAAAGGAGTGTGATCATAATCCTGCAGCGTCGGACCGCCGCAGATTTGCCCAACTCCTGCTGCAGCCACACTACTCGTAATTATTTTCCGACTATCAGATGCACCGCCATTTTCCTCAAAAATTTTGGGGGAAAAATGTGAGTCTTATAGTCCGAAGAATACGATATATTAAAATACATGTCACTGTGTGAGTATACCGGGAGCAGTAATGATTTTGATTGGTTGGTGTCCTATAGGTGCTCATACAATCTCTGTAACCATTGCCTTTTTCCTTTCATCCAGGAATAAATGTATTTTTTCACTTACTACTATCATAGAAGTATTATGTTTTGACTACCAGTATGCATTTTACTATATTTTATGAAAATTTTTTACCTATCGGTTTCTTAGTTTTCTTTCCACCTGGTTCAGTATTAATTTCTGTTCCTTTAGGATGGAAAGGGTCTGTTTGTTTGGAGGGTTCCAAAGGTTCGAGTGTCCATGTGTAATCAGTAAGCTCAGGTTGTTCCACAGTTTCCCATCCAGGTTTACTCTTTGGCTTATAGACCCTAAATGATTCTTTAGAAGAGCCGTATTTATTGGACTTCACTCCATTCTTTGTGCTTTCTTCATAACTAGGTTGCCCTTTCCCCTTTTCAATAAATATTTTTCCTCCTTTGTTGTCTATTACTCCATCATGAAGAGCTGCTCTGCACATGGAGGAAACCTACGGACAAAGGTAGATATTTAATAATGCAACTATTCCTTTCTTTTTTATCTGTTTTTTTCTTCTTCTTGCTTTAATTTTTTTTTGCTAAAAACCCAACTGCATTATCAATGTATTTTTTTTAACTTACTGCTGCGTAGGTTCCAGATCCATAAACTGGAGCATTGTCTTCAAAACATTTGGGTGGACATTTTATCCTAAAAAAGTAGATGAATCTTTATTTTTAAATATTTATATATGTTTTAACAAAACCATATATCTTCATTAGAGATTAACGATTTTTTTGAATTCCTTCTTGCCGGTTTTGTTTATATTTCCCCAATATTCTTTTCACAGTCAATTTTGACTCTCGATATTTCAAAGACTCTAATTACTCGGAGTCTCCTAAGAATTGAATTGAACACCTATTGAGTTCTAAGTCACAGACATATCCTTCCAAATATCCCACTTTTCTTAGCCTGTCAAGTGGAAAATGGATATTATTTGTAAGCAACACGTGTTCACATCTCTTATACATGGCTAAAATTGCAGTTAATTTTACTAGGCACACACTTTGTTAGGTGAACAGTTGCATTTAAATTTCTGGAATGTAAAGATTTTTCTTATTTATTTTCACACATTTCTCAAATCTTGACATAGACAATTTGTTTTTCAGTTTTTGATTTTTCCTGTTGGTCTCCCATGAGCCATAACTTTTTTTTATTTTTCCATCGATATTGCCGGGTAACTGTTCTGTTTTGGAAAAGTGGAGTTTTTTGCATTTTTTTTATTTTTTCATACTTAAAAAAAACTGTTTAGTGTATTTGTTAGTCCTCGCAGGGGCATTTGATTATGAGATACAGTAATACTAAAGTATTGCTGTATATAGTAAAAATCACAGTTTCCTTTGAAACCCAGCTATAGCCTGAGTTCATATGGAGCTCAGTAATGGTAGGTATGGAAGCATTCAACGCATCGACATCCCATGATTCCATCACCGTGCTGCTGATGGGTGCATAGAATGTTGCGCTGTCGTGCTGACGCACTGTTAATATTGCTGATATAGATTAAAGAGGACCTTTCACCAAATTTTTCTTGTTGAACTGGACAAACAAAGTAATAGAGACTACAGAGATGAATAAAACATTTTTGTTATTTTTGTAGTTTTGTCTCACCATTGTGTAGATATTAGCAATCAAAGTGTTAGGCCCCTAATGTGTTAACTTTTGTGAAGTCCAAGTGTGTGCTATTAAATAGTGGCTCTTCTTTGGAGAAGAAGTACACACCACCCGTGAAAACTGTCTGATAACACCTACTTGATCTTAAAGGTTAATGCATCAGGTGCCAAATATTTAATTACTAATATCTCCCCAACAGAGAGTGGAAATTAAAACTTTATAGATATTTTTTATTCCATTCTGCATCCACTATTACATTATGTGCCAAATTCAACAAGAAAAATTTGGTGACAAGTCCTCTTTATTCACAGCATTTTAGAGGAATATGTCTTGATTTGCTTTTAGTAATTGAAAAAATGTAAAGTATTAATGCATTTGTTTTAAAATATTTTACATTTTAATAATGTAAATTGTGAAAAATAATGTAAAAAGTTTGGACATTTTTAACTTCTAACCCCTTTACCCCCAAGGGTGGTTTGCACGTTAATGACCGGGCCAATTTTTACAATTTTGACCACTGTCCCTTTATGAGGCCATAACTCTGGAACGCTTCCATGGATCCTGGTGATTCTGACATTGTTTTTCTCATGACATATTATACTTCATGATAGTGGTAAAATGTCATTGATATAACTTGAGTTTATTTGTGGAAAAAAATGGAAATTTGGCAAAAACTTGGAAAATTTCGTAATTTTCTGACTGAATTTTCATGCCCTTAAATCACAGTAATATGGCACACAAAAAAACGTAATAAGTAACATTTCTCACAAGTTTACTTTACATCAGCACAATTTTGGAACCAAAATGTTTTTTTGTTAGGAAGTTATAAGGGTTAAAAGTTGACCAGCGATTTCTCATTTTTACAGCACCATTTTTTTTAGGGACCATATCACATTTGAAGTCACTTTGAGGGGTCTATATGATAAAAAATACCCAAAAATGACACCATTCTAAAAGCTGCACCCCACAAGGTGCTCAAAACCACATTCAAGAAGTTTTTCAACCCTTCAGGTGCTTCACAGAAATTTTTTGAATGTTGAAAAAAAAGAACATTTAACTTTTTTCACAAAAAAATTACTTCAGGTCCAATGTTTTTTATTTTACCAAGGGTAACAGGAGTAATTGGACCCCAAAAGTTATTTTGCAGTTTGTCCTGAGTACGCTGATACCTGTTATGTGGGGAGAACCTGTTATGAATGAGTCACCGGAGGAGGAAAAAACAAAAATGCAAGCTAAGTCCAGAAAACCGGAGAGGTTGGTAGCTAGCGGATTGCAGACCCCTGATCCTATTCACAACAACTAACAGTAGCCATGGAGCGTGCCTACGGTGGTCCTAGACGCCTCGTCACGGCCGGAGAACTAAATAAGCCTAAAGAAAGAAAGGGGAAATCTAAACTGCCCCAGAGCAGACTCCAAAGCAATAGACAGCCCCCAGCATGTATTGTCGGTGAAAACAGATGAAAACACAAACACAGACAGAATAGGAAATGACAGAAAAGATGCTGGCTGTAATCCGCAAAAACCCTACCAAAAATGTCCCAACACGTCTGATAGGAAAAACGGCCCTGAAGTCACTAGACTTCAAAATCCCTATATCAGCACTCCCATATATTCTGAAGACAAAGCAAAAGAGATTTAACTGATCAGGGGCAAAAATGGAAATTCAGCAAAGCCCCAGCCGGGGCTGGCTGAGCACAAAACTAAGCAAATCTGACAAAATCTCATGGAACAATAACAGAGCAAAACTTAGCTTTAGAAGACAGGAACTGAACTGGAGGCTAGAGCTCAGAGCAGAGAAATCACCAGCAACCCTACAGGGCGTCAGCTGCCTTATATCCACTCAGAGATTCTGGATGTCCAATCGCAATCCACCTGTTCAGGTGACAGGTCTCTCCCATCCAAATCAGTTTCACGACCTCCCTTAACCAGCAGAGTGAGTTCATCGGACATCAAAGGTGAATGAGAAAATGAGCTCACAACAGTACCTCCCCCTTGAGGAGGGATCACCGAACCCTCATCCACCCCACCAGGCCGATCAGGATGGGCCCGATGAAAAGCACGAACCAATCTTTCGGCATGAATATCAGATGCAGAGACCCAAGAATTATCCTCCTGGCCATAACCCTTCCACTTAACCAAATACTGGAGTCTCCGGCTAGCCCGATGAGAATCCAGTATCTTCTCAACCTCATATTCCACATTACCTTCCACCAATACAGAGTCAGGAGGTGCCACCACAGGAACTACTTGCTCAACAAACCTCTTTAACAGAGACTTATGAAACACGTTATGGATCTTAAATGTAACAGGAAGAGCCAATCGAAAAGAGACCGGATTAAGAATCTCCAAAATCTTGTAAGGTCCAATAAATCTAGGTTTAAACTTTGGAAAAGCCACCTTCATAGAGATATTCTTTGATGACAACCAAACCATATCACCCACCTTAATCAGGGGACCAATGGTCCTATGCAGGTGGGAAAACCACTGGGCCTTTTCCTGGGAGAGAGACAACTTATCCACCACTTGGTCCCAAATCTGGTGCATTCTCTCCACCACAGTGTCAACACCTGGGCAGGCAGAAGACTCCACCTGCCCTGGAGAGAATCGAGGATGAAACCCAAAGTTACAAAAAAAAGGTGACATCAAAGTGGCAGAACTAGCTCTATTAATTAAAGCAAATTCGGCCAAGGGCAAAAATGAGACCCAATCATCCTGATCAGCAGAGATAAAACATCTCAAACAAGACTCCAAAGTCTGGTTTGTTCTCTCCGTCTGCCCATTGGTCTGAGGGTGAAACGCAGAGGAGAAGGACAACTGAATTTCCAGCTTGGAACAAAAATCCTCCAAAATCTAGAGACAAACTGAACTCCTCTGTCAGATACAATGTTCTCAGGAATCCCATGCAAGCGAACCACCTGTTGCAAAAACAAGGGCACCAACTCTGAGGAAGATGGCAACTTAGGGAGTGGTACAAGATGGACCATCTTAGGCCTCTTTCACACTTCAGTTTTTTGCATCAGTTCCAATCCGCCAAAAAGTCATACAAGCGGATCCGTTGTTAACTGATGTGAACGGATGGCACAGGATCCGTTTTCAGACGGATCCTGAAAATGAGGAAATTTAAAGGAAACGCTGGCCGGGAAGAAGGAGAGAGAGAGAGGGAGAGAGAGAGAGAGAGATTGTGTTTTTTTTGTCCGGCACCCAGAAAGAATTTCGAGTTAAATGAGTGTCTGCAGGATCCGCCAGAGAAAAAAACGTTACAAGGTCCGTTTTCAAATCTTTGAGGATGGTGACGGACAGCAACTTTTGGCGGATCCTCAAAAAAAACGGATGCAACGGACAGCAATCCGTCACAATCCGCCATTAATGCAAGTCAATGGGGAAAAAAAACGGATCCTCAAAAAAAAATTGAGGATCCGTTTTTTTCAAAACCTGGCGGATTGTGACTGATTGTAAAAAACTGAAGTGTGAAAGAGGCCTTAGAGAATCTATCACAAATCACCCAGATAACAGTCATTCTCTGAGAGACAGGCATATCATAAATAAAATCCATTTAAATATGGGTCCATGGCCTCCTGGGGACCGGCAAAGGCATCAACAACCCACTAGAGCGAGAACAAGGTTTAGACCGGGAGCAAGTCCCACAGGACTGCACAAAATTCCTGACATCACGAGATAAGACGGGCCACCAAAAAGACCGACTCACCAAATCTCTAGTACCAAAAATACCTGGATGACCAGCCAATGCGGAGCAATGAACTTCAGACATTACCCTCTTCCTCCACTGGTCAGGAACACACAATTTTCCAATGGGACAACGCTCAGGTTTGTCCTCCTGAAACTCTTCCAGAGCACATCTCAAATCGGGAGAGATGGCAGAAAGAACTACCCCCTCACCTAAGATGGTAGCAGGCTTGGTCACAATAGGAGAATCAGCAAAGAAACTCCTAGAGAGGGTGTCTGCCTTGACATTCTTAGTGCCCGGAAGAAAAGAGACCACAAAATCAAAACGTGTGAAAAACAAGGCCCACCTAGCCTGTTTACGATTCAAGCGTTTGGCCGACTCAAGGTACAGTCATATGTAAAAGTTTGGGCACCCCTATTAATGTTAACCTTTTTTCTTTATAACAATTTTGGTTTTTGCAACAGCTATTTCAGTTTCATATATCTAATAACTGATGGACTCAGTTATATTTCTGGATTCAAATGAGGTTTATTGCACTAACAGAAAATGTGCAATCTGCATTTAAACAAAATTTGACCGGTGCAAAAGTATGGGCACCCTTATCATTTTCTCGATTTGAACACTCCTAACTACTTTTTACTGACTTCCTGAAGCACTAAATTGGTTTTGTAACCTCATTGAGCTTTGAACTTCATAGCCAGGTGTATCAAATCATTAGAAAAGGTATTTAAGGTGGCCACTTGCAAGTAGTTCTCCTATTTGATTCTCCTATGAAGAGTGGCATCATGGGCTCCTCAAAACAACTCTCAAATGATCTGAAAACAAAGATTATTCAACATAGCTTTTCAGGGGAAGGATACAAAAAGTTGTCTCAGAGATTTAACCTGTCAGTTTCCACTGTGAGGAACATAGTAAGGAAATGGAAGAACACAGGTACAGTTCTTGTTAAGCCCAGAAGTGGCAGGCCAAGAAAAATATCAGAAAGGCAGAGAAGAAGAATGGTGAGAACAGTCAAGGACAATCCACAGACCACCTCCAAAGACCTGCAGCATCATCTTGCTGCAGATGGTGTCACTGTGCATCGGTCAACAATACAGCGCACTTTGCACAAGGAGAAGCTGTATGGGAGAGTGATGCGAAAGAAGCCGTTTCTGCAAGCACGCCACAAACAGAGTCGCCTGAGGTATGCAAAAGCACATTTGGACAAGCCAGTTACATTTTGGAAGAAGGTCCTGTGGACTGATGAAACAAAGATTGAGTTGTTTGGTCATACAAAAAGGCGTAATGCATGGAGGCTAAAAAACACAGCATTCCAAGAAAAACACTTGCTACCCACAGTAAAATTTGGTGGAGGTTCCATCATGCTTTGGGGCTGTGTGGCCAATGCCGGCACCGGGAATCTTGTTAAAGTTGAGGATCGCATGGATTCAACTCAGTATCAGCAGATTCTTGACAATAATGTACAAGAATCAGTGACGAAGTTGAAGTTACGCAGGGGAAGGATATTTCAGCAAGATAATGATCCAAACACCGCTCCAAATCTACTCAGGCATTCATGCAGAGGAACAATTACAATGTTCTGGAATGGCCATCCCAGTCCCCAGACCTGAATATCATTGAACATCTGTGGGATGATTTGAAGCGGGCTGTCCATGCTCGGCGACCATCAAACTTAACTGAACTGGAATTGTTTTGTAAACAGGAATGGTCACAAATACCTTCATCCAGGATCCAGGAACTCATTAATAGCTACCGGAAGCGACTAAAGGCTGTTATTTTTGCAAAAGGAGGATCTACGAAATATTAATGTCACTTTTATGTTGAGGTGCCCATACTTTTGCACCGGTCAAATTTTGTTAAAATGCAGATTGCACATTTTCTGTTAGTACAATAAACCTCATTTGAATCCAGAAATATAACTGAGCCCATCAGTTATTAGATATATGAAACTGAAATAGCTGTTGCAAAAACCAAAATTGATATAAAGAAAAAGGTTAACATTAATAGGGGTGCCCAAACTTTAACATATGACTGTAAATCAAATTCTTGTGGTCAGTGAGGACTAGAGATGAGCGAACAAAAAAATGTTCTATTCGAATCTAATTTCGAATCGAACCGCAAAAAGTGCGGTTCGATTCGAAAATGTTCGATTTCATTTCGAATTCAAATAGAACATTGTTCGAATACACTTTTATCTGCGAGTGCATTCGCATGCGAACGCGCTCGCTAATTGGACCGCATTCGCGAGCGCGAATGCGGTCACTTCCGTCACGCATAGACGGGTACAGAGCGAAACCAACGCTCGTTCTCGCGAGGGCTCACGTGACTGCGCAAACGACCGTTTCAGCACTTGCAGAGTTTGCAGCAGCAATGGCCAGTAGCAGCAGCTGCCACAGAAGCTCCAGCCACTGCAGCAGAGCCTCCCCCTGGGACACAAAGAGGTGGCTGCGATGGTCCAGATCATGGATGAACTGGACTATGACATGGAGAGGGAGCACCAGCGACATCCCAATGACCACAAGGAGAGGATACTGCGAAAGGTCGGAAAGGTGCTCCAGCACAAATTCAGCGTCGAACGTACCGCGGTTCAGCTACTGAAAAAGTGGAGCGACCTTAAACTGAAGGAGCGGGATTGTCTCGAGACCATACGATGGGAGATAGTGGAGCGAGGTATGTAGTCATGTTTCTCACTGTGAATACCTTTCTGTATGGAAAAAAAATACGCTGGAATTTTGCAAAAATTTTTTTTTTTAACTTTGAAATTCTCTGCTTTTTACAAAAATACGGGTACCCCCATAATAGTTATTGATTAACATCCTCCACATGTTTACCTCATATTCGCATCATTTTGGAATTAAAATTTTGTTTCAGGACGTGAGAAAGTTTATAGTTTTACATGTGTTTTTTCAAATTTACAATAAAATTTCCAAAACCCACTTTTAAAAGGACCAAGTCAGTTCCGAAGTCACTTTAAGGGGTTAATAACAGAAAACGCCCATAAATGACCCCATTTCGCAAAGTAAACCCTTCAAGGTGCTCAAAACTGTTTACGAAAGCTTTGTAAACCATTTTGTTTTTCCACATGAATTTTAGGAAATTCAATTTGAAATTTCAAAATTGGACCTTTTTTTCACTCCGCCTTACTTCGCCTTGCTCCACCTCAGCTTTGATTCTTGACTTTCGGATAGCAAATTTTCAATTTTTTGTGGCCAGTATCATGAGGTACACCACCAGCCCATTTATCCAAAGTAGGGAGCCAAAAAAAAAAATTTGAATTTTTTTTGGCCCCACCCACCAAAACAAGCAAATGGGCGAGGACTTCACTCAGGACTTGGGAGACGTCCAGGCCCGCGAAGTGGTAAAATATACTAAAAATGAATAAATTACTTATTTTTTACACTGAACAATACTTTACGTGCGCATTTAAAGGGGTACTCCGGTGATTAAAAGTTATCCCCTATCCATAGAATATGGGATAACTTGCTGATCAGTGGGGGCCCCCCTGCTGGGACCCACACCAATCGCCAGAACGTGGCTCTGATTGAGCCCCATGTACTTGCAGCTCCGTCCAGGGCTGTGGAGTCGGAGTCGTGGAGTCGGAGTCGGTGCCTATTTTGGTGGAGTCGGAGTCGGTATAAAATGGACCGACTCCGACTCCCAAAATATATAATAAATTGGTACAGTTAGTAGTAAAATTCAGTATGTGCTGAATACAGTGGGGCAAAAAAGTATTTAGTCCGTCAGCAATAGTGCAAGTTCCACCACTTAAAAAGATGAGAGACGTCTGTAATTTACATGATAGGTAGACCTCAACTATGGGAGACAAACTGAGAAAAAAAATCCAGAAAATCACATTGTCTGTTTTTTTTCATTTTATTTGCATATTATGGTGGAAAATAAGTATTTGGTCAGAAACAAGCAATCAAGATTTCTGGCTCTCACAGACCTGTAACTTCTTCTTTAAGAGTCTCCTCTTTCCTCCACTCATTACCTGTAGTAATGGCACCTGTTTAAACTTGTTATCAGTATAAAAAGACACCTGTGCACACCCTCAAACAGTCTGACTCCAAACTCCACTATGGTGAAGACCAAAGAGCTGTCAAAGGACACCAGAAACAAAATTGTAGCCCTGCACCAGGCTGGGAAGACTGAATCTGCAATAGCCAACCAGCTTGGAGTGAAGAAATCAACTGTGGGAGCAATAATTAGAAAATGGAAGACATACAAGACCACTGATAATCTCCCTCGATCTGGTGCTCCACGCAAAATCCCACCCCGTGGGGTCAGAATGATCACAAGAACGGTGAGCAAAAATCCCAGAACCACGTGGGGGGACCTAGTGAATGAACTGCAGAGAGCTGGGACCAATGTAACAAGGCCTACCATAAGTAACACACTATGCCACCATGGACTCAGATCCTGCAGTGCCAGACGTGTCCCACTGCTTAAGCCTGTACATGTCCAGGCCCATCTGAAGTTTGCTAGAGAGCATTTGGATGATCCAGAGGAGTTTTGGGAGAATGTCCTATGGTCTGATGAAACCAAACTGGAACTGTTTGGTAGAAACACAACTTGTCGTGTTTGGAGGAAAAAGAATACTGAGTTGCATCCATCAAACACCATACCTACTGTAAAGCATGGTGGTGGAAACATCATGCTTTGGGGCTGTTTCTCTGCAAAGGGGCCAGGACGACTGATCCGGGTACATGAAAGAATGAATGGGGCCATGTATCGTGAGATTTTGAGTGCAAACCTCCTTCCATCAGCAAGGGCATTGAATATGAAACGTGGCTGGGTCTTTCAACATGACAATGATCCAAAGCACACCGCCAGGGCAACGAAGGAGTGGCTTCGTAAGAAGCATTTCAAGGTCCTGGAGTGGCCTAGCCAGTCTCCAGATCTCAACCCTATAGAAAACCTTTGGAGGGAGTTGAAAGTCCGTGTTGCCAAGCGAAAAGCCAAAAACATCACTGCTCTAGAGGAGATCTGCATGGAGGAATGGGCCAACATACCAACAACAGTGTGTGGCAACCTTGTGAAGACTTACAGAAAACGTTTGACCTCTGTCATTGCCAACAAAGGATATATCACAAAGTATTGAGATGAAATTTTGTTTCTGACCAAATACTTATTTTCCACCATAATATGCAAATAAAATGAAAAAAAAACAGACAATGTGATTTTCTGGATTTTTTTTCTCAGTTTGTCTCCCATAGTTGAGGTCTACCTATGATGTAAATTACAGACGCCTCTCATCTTTTTAAGTGGTGGAACTTGCACTATTGCTGACTGACTAAATACTTTTTTGCCCCACTGTATATTTTCATAAGAATTTTGGAAAATGATGAAATGTTGAAAATGATGAAATGTCCTGTAAAGTTCTGTTCTATTCCTCATATAATGATGGGAGTCCAGGGCTGTGGAGTCAGAGTCGTGGAGTCGGAGTCGGTGCCTATTTTGGTGGAGTCGGAGTCGGAGTCAGGGGAAATTGAGGAGTCGGAGTCGGGGCTTTAGTGTACTACCGACGCCACAGCCCTGGCTCCATCCATGGATGCAGCTCCGTCCATGGACGGACCTGCGTGCAGCCACTCTATTCACTGCAATGGAGAGCTTTGAGCGGCCGCGCTGCCGGAGGCAGACCTCCACAGCGGTCACACTGTGACTGCTGGGAGTTCCTGCCTGGCACTTGGCATTGCTGCCCGGAGGCAGCGATGACAGTGAATGCAGCATTCACGGCCATTACAGAGTCCGGCAGCGCATGCGCAGTGCGCGCATGAGTCCGCCGGGCTGCCAGTACATGGGGCTCTCTCAGAGCCCCGTTCTGGTGATCGGTGGGGGTCCCAGTGGGGGGCCCCCAAACGATCAGCAAGTTATCCCCTATACTAGGGATTGGGGATAACTTGCATCCACCGGAGTACCCCTTTAAGGTCATCTCGTCACATTTATTACACTCCCCCTTTGCGTTTCGGTGTAGTGATTTACATGCACAACATTGCAGGAATATTTATGCTGTATCCATGCTGTTCATTGTTCAAGCATAGGTGCAAGTGCTGCCAGTTAGAATCTACAGTGCACAGTGCACCTTATCTATATTGCTTTTTGTTATTTTCTGCTTTACTCAATTACAATTTTTTTCCTATAGGCGAAACTCACAGGCAAAGGGAGCACCGCAGGGCTCGACACCGGAGACGCAAGGAGGGTCGGCGATCACGTCCTCTTCCCCCTCCTGAGGCTTCCGTGGGGTCCACCCCTCGTAAGTTTTTTAAATTTTTTTTGTTTTTTTAAAGTATGTATTCTTTAACCCCTTCACAACCCATGACGCCTACGTAGGCGTCATGAAAAGCCGTGCCCAAACGACCCATGACGCCCCCGTAGGCGTCATGCTATAAATAGCCCCCCTGCGGGTTGGGTGACCAGGGATAAATGAAAGGTCACCAGACCTGCACACAAAGGACCCTTTATGCTTCACCACAGGGGGGGTGGCTTAGCCCCCACATGGCTCCGATCGCTCTGATTGGCTGTTGAAAGTGAAACAGCTAATCAAAGCGATAGTAATATTTCATCAATGAAATTTGATGAAATATTACAATCTAGCCATGGCCGATGCTGCAGTAGCATCGGACATGGCTGGAGACACTAATTTAACCCTCCCCACACTGGCTGGCAGGGGCGATCGGCCCCCGCCACGGACTGACAGCAGCAATGGGCTGCTGCTGTCACGATCTGCCCCCCCTCCCCTTCCTTCCGCTCCCCCTGATGTTCAATCCCCCCCTCACCCTCCCCTGTACTTGTCATGTCCCGCTCTGGCTCCCGGTGTCCCGCCGTCCCTCCGGCATGGGCGCCGCCATCTTAGAAAATGGCGGGCGCATGCGCAGTACGATTACAATATTTCACCAATTAAATTTGGTGAAATATTACAATACATCCATGGCCGATGCTGCAATAGCATCGGCCATGGCTAGAAACGGCAATCAGATCCCCCACCCACCGACTGATGGCGCCGATCGGCTGCCGCCAACGACTGACGGCAGCGATCGGCAGCCGCAGTCATCATCAGGTCCCCTCCCCCTTCCCTCCGCTCCCCCCAGCCATCCGATTCCCCCCTGTTATGAATGAGTCACCATAGGAGGCAAAAACAGAAATACTAGCTAAGTCCAGAAAACCAGAGAAGTTGGCAGCTATCGGATTGCAGACCCCTGAACCTATCAACAACAACTAGCAGTAGCCGTGGTGGGTTCCTACGGTGCCCTAGACCCCTCGATCACAGCCGGAGAACTACATAGCCTAAAGACAGAAAGGGAAATCTAAACTGCCCCAGAGCAGACCCCAAAGCAATAGGCAGCCCCCAACATATAATGACAGTGAAGAAAGATAAAAAAACACTCACACAGATAGAAAGATAGGCTGAGCAAATGATGGGGCCCAAGCTAACTAAATAGGACAGGATAGGAAAGCTGCTGTCTGCAATCTGCCAAAAACCCTATCAAAACAAGGGCCAACAGGCTGATAGGGAAAAAGGCCCTGAAGACGCTAGGCTTCAAAAAGACTATATCAGCACTCAGGTATTTTCTGAAGACAGAGCAAAAAGGAATTCAACTCACCCCAGCAGGGAATGGCAGAAATTCAGAAAAACAAGGCAAAACGAAACAAAACACAAATGGAAAAAGCAGTGCAGAAAACTTAGCTTTTGAGGAGCAGGAATCAGACTGGTCTCCTAGAATCCCTCAGAGAGATCACCAGCAAGGCAGAAGGGCGTCGGCTGCCTTATATCCAATCAGCAATTCCCGTCACCCAGTCATCATCATCATACCCAGGTGCTTGGTAATCAGCCTCACTACCTTCCTTCACCAGAAGAGGGAGTTCATCAGACCTCAATGGTGAAGGGGAAAATGAACTCACAACAGTACCTCCCCCTTGAGGAGGGGTCACCGAACCCTCATCCATGCCACCAGGGCGATCAGGGTGAGCCCGATGAAAGGCACGCACCAATCTTTTGGCATGAATATCAGAGGCAGAGACCCAGGAATTATCCTCCTGACCATAACCCTTCCACTTAACCAAATACTGGAGTCTCCGTCTAGCCAGCCGGGAATCCAGTATCTTCTCTACCCCATATTCCATGTTACCTTCAACCAATACAGGGAACTACTGGTTCAACAAACCTCTTCATCAAGGACTTATGAAACACATTATGGATTTTAAATGTGACAGGAAGAGCCAAACAAAAAGAGACTGGATTAATAATCTCCAAAATCTTGTAAGGTCCAATAAATCTAGGCTTAAACTTAGGAGAAGCCACCTTCATAGCGATATTTTTTGATGATAACCAAGCCATATCACCAACCTTAAACTGGGGACCAATCGTCCTATGTCGGTTGGAAAACCGCTGGGCCTTTTCCTGGGAGAAAGATAACTTATCCACCACTTGGTCCCAGATCTGGTGCACTCTCTCCACCACAGTGTCAACACCTGGGCAAGCGAAAGGCTCCACCTGCCCTGAAGAAAATCGAGGATGAAACCCAAAGTTACAAAAAAAAGGTGACATCAAAGTGGCAGAACTAGCTCTATTATTTAAAGCTAATTCAGCCAAGGGCAAAAATGAAACCCAATCATCCTGATTAGCGGAAATAAAACACTTCAAATACGACTCCAAGGTCTGGTTTGTTCTCTCCGTCTGCCCATTGGTCTGAGGGTGAAAAGCAGAGGAGAAGGACAACTGAATTCCCAGCTTGGAACAGAAAGTCCTCCAAAATCTAGACACAAACTGAACTCCTCTGTCAGATACAATGTTCTCAGGAATCCCGTGCAAGCGAACCACCTGTTGCAAAAACAGGGGCACCAACTCAGCGGAAGATGGCAACTTAGGGAGTGGTACAAGATGAACCATCTTAGAGAAACTATCACAAATCACCCAAATATCAGTCATTCTCTGAGAGACAGGCATATCAGAGATGAAATCCATTGAAATATGGGTCCATGGCCTCCTGGGGACCGGCAAAGGCATCAACAACCCACTAGAGCGAGAACAAGGTTTAGACCGGGAGCAAGTCCCACAGGACTGCACAAAATTCCTGACATCACGAGACAAGGCGGGCCACCAAAAAGACCGACTCACCAGATCTCTAATACCAAAAATACCTGGATGACCAGCCAATGCAGAGCAATGAACTTCAGACATCACCCTCTTCTTCCACTAGTCAGGAACATACAACTTTCCCCTGGGACAATGCTCAGGTTTGTCCTCCTGGAACTCTTCCAGAGCACATCTCAAATCGGGCGAGATGGCAGAAAGAACTACCCCTTCGCCTAAGATGGTAGCAGGCTTGGTCACCACAGGAGAATCAGCAAAGAAGCTCCTAGAGAGAGCGTCAGCCTTGACATTCTTAGTGCCAGGAAGAAAAGAGACCACAAAATCAAAACGTGTAAAAAACAAGGCCCACCTAGCCTGTCTAGGGTTCAAGCATTTGGCCGACTCCAGGTAAATCAAATTCTTGTGGTCAGTGAGGACCACGACTTGATGTTTAGCTCCCTCCAGCCAATGTCTCCACTCCTCAAATGCCCATTTCATGGCTAACAGTTCCCGATTCTCCACATCATAGTTACGTTCAGATGGAGAGAACTTTCGGGAAAAGAAAGCACAGGGATTCATTTTAGATGTTACAGGATCCTTTTGGGACAAAACAGCTCCTGCACCAATCTCAGAAGCGTCCACCTCTACCTGGAACGGGAGTGAGACATCAGGTTGCCGCAAAACCGGGGCAGAAGTGAATCTTCGCTTCAGCTCCTGAAAGGAAGAAACAGCCTCCGGAGACCAATTCAACACATCAGCACCCTTCTTAGTCAGATCAGTCAATGGCTTGGCAATACTAGAAAATTTTGCTATAAATTTCCGATAAAAATTAGCAAAACCCAAAAACTTCAGGAGCGCCTTCAAAGAAGTGGGCTGAACCCAATCATAAATGGCCTGTACCTTGGCCGGGTCCATTTCAATAGTTGACGGAGACAAAATAAATCCCAAAAAAGAAATCCTCTGTACCCCAAAAAGGCATTTCGATGCTTTGACATACAGGGAATTCTCCCTCAAGATCCGGAACACAGTCCGAACATGTTCCACATGAGAATTCCAATCCTTGGAGAAGATCAAAATATCATCCAGATAGATAATCAAAAATGTATCCACAAAGTCTCGGAAAATGTCGTTCATGAAGCACTGGAAGACAGAAGGGGCATTAGTGAGCCCAAAAGGCATCACCAGGTACTCAAAATGTCCCTCCGGAGTATTAAACGCCGTCTTCCATTCATCCCCATGCTTAATGCGGATAAGATTATATGCCTCCCTGAGGTCAAGCTTGGTAAACCAGCAAGCACCTTTAACTCTGGAGAATAGATCCGAAATCAGGGGTAACGAATACTGATATTTAATAGCAATTTTGTTGAGGGCACGATAATCAATACAAGGCCTTAATGAACCATCCTTTTTGGCCACGAAAAAAACCCAGCACCTAAGGGTGAAGAGGATGGTCTAATATGACCCTTCTCCAACGCCTCCTTAATATAGGATCGCATAGCCTTGTGCTCGGGTACAGATAAATTGAAGAGCCGACCCTTGGGAAATTTACACCCCGGGCTCAGTTCAATTGCACAGTCATAACTCCTATGAAGAGGCAAAGACGCAGACTCATTCTCACTAAATACATCATAAAAGTCCGCCAAATAGTCAGGAACATCATGCGACTGGGGAGAGGTGGAAAAAACCGAAGCCTCACTAAGGGCACACCGACAACCCCAACTCACCACAGACACAGATTTCCAATCCAAAACTGGATTATGAATTTGCAACCAGGGAAACCCCAGAACAATGGTATCATGCAAATTATGCAACACCAAAAATCTGCAATTTTCTTGATGGTCTGGGGCGACCCGCATTACCACCTGGGTCCAAAACTGAGGTTTATTTTTTGCCAAAAGAGTGGCATCAATCCCTCTCAAAGGGATAGGCGTCCGCAGAGGTGCCATCGGAAATCCACAACGTTTAGCAAAATCCAAGTCCATTAGGTTCAGGGCTGCTCCCGAATCCACAAAAGCCTTGGTGGAAAATGTGGACAGGGAGCAGATCAGAGTAATTGCCAGAAGAAACTTAGGTTGAACACCAGCCACAGAAAACGTGTGTGCAAAACGTTTCTCTCGTTTAGGACAGACAGAATTAATATGCGAGGCATCTCCACAAAAAAAACACAGCTTATTACGCCTTCTGAACTCCTGACGTTGCTCCCTGGACAAAACTCTATCACATTGCATAGGTTCAGACACTTGTTCAACAGGTGGCAACACCTCTCGTGCAGTCCTGCGTTCACGTAAACGCAGATCAACCTGAATGGCTAATGACATAGAATCGTCAAGACCAGAGGGAACAGGAAATCCCACCATAGTATCTTTTACGGCTTCTGACAAACCCTTCCGAAAGAGAGCTGCCAAGGCATTATCATTCCAGGTAGTAAGGACCGCCCACTTTCGGAATTTTTGACAGTACAATTCTGCAGAATCTCGACCCTGGCTCAATGCCAACAGGGTCTTTTCGGCCTGATCAATAGCATTAGGTTTGTCATACAACAACCCCAAGGCTTGAAAAAATGCGTTCACATTAGTCAGAATAGGATCATCTGGTTTCAAAGAAAACGCCCAATCCTGGGGATCGCCACGCAGCAAAGAGATGACAATTTTAACCTGCTGCGCGGAGCTCCCTGACGAGTTAGGCTTCAAGGCAAAAAATAATTTACAATTATTTTTGAAATTCAAAAATTTAGACCGATCCCCAAAAAACACATCAGGAGTAGGGATCTTTGGTTCAGCAGCATGTGAATGAGCAAGGTAGGCGGAAATTCCCCGCACCTCCGCAGTGAGCTGCTCCACACGATCAGACAATTGCTTTATCTCCATTGAGAGAAAAAAAAAATTCCCCCTACGGCCTCAGAGATATAGAGGAAAAAATATACACACTTTCTTTTTTTTTTTTACAATTCTTTCCTGCTATTGAGTACCCTAGGATCTGCGGTATGGCTGGTGATTCTGTTATGAATGAGTCACCGTAGGAGGCAAAAACAGAAATACTAGCTAAGTCCAGAAAACCAGAGAAGTTGGCAGCTATCGGATTGCAGACCCCTGAACCTATCAACAACAACTAGCAGTAGCTGTGGGGGTTCCTACGGTGCCCTAGACCCCTCGATCACAGCCAGAGAACTACATAGCCTAAAGACAGAAAGGGAAATCTAAACTGCCCCAGAGCAGACCCCAAAGCAATAGGCAGGGCCCAACATATAATGACGGTGAAGCAAGATGAAAAAACACTCACACAGATAGAAAGATAGGCTGAGCAAATCATGGGGCCCAAGCTAACTAAATAGGACAGGATAGGAAAGCTGCTGTCTGCAATCTGCCAAAAACCCTATCAAAACAAGGGTCAACAGGCTGATAGGGAAAAAGGTCCTGAAGACGCTAGGCTTCAAAAAGACTACATCAGCACTCAGGTATTTTCTGAAGACAGAGCAAAAAGGAATTCAACTCACCGCAGCAGGGAATGGCAGAAATTCAGAAAAACAAGGCAAAACTAAACAAAACACATATGGAAAAAGCAGTGCAGAAAACTTAGCTTTTGAGGAGCAGGAATCAGACTGGTCTCCTAGAATCCCTCAGAGAGATCACCAGCAAGGCAGAAGGGCGTCGGCTGCCTTATATCCAATCAGCAATTCCCGTCACCCAGTCATCATCATCATACCCAGGTGCTTGGTAATCAGCCTCACTACCTTCCTTCACCAGAAGAGGGAGTTCATCAGACCTCAATAGTGAAGGGGAAAATGAGCTCACAACACCCCCCCACCGTCCCCGGTACCTCCTGTCCCTCCAGTACCTCCTGGCCATCCCGGTGTCCTGCGTCATGGGCGCCGCCGTCTTGGAAAATGGCGGGCGCATGCGTAGTGCGTCGGCTGCAGATTCATTAATTTATTTTGATCACTGTGAGAATCTCTCACAGTGATCAAAATAAAAAAAAAGTTAATAAAACCCCCCTTTATCACCCCCATAGGTAGGGACATATAATAAAATAAAGAAAATATTTTTTTTTTCCATTAGGGTTAGGGTTAGGGTTGAAAAGAGGGTTAGGGTTAGGGTTAGGGTTGAAAAGAGGGTTAGGGTTAGGGTTAAAAAGAGGGTTAGGGTTGAAAAGAGGGTTAGGGTTGAAAAGAGGGTTAGGGTTAGGGTTGGAAAGAGGGTTAGGGTTGGAAAGAGGGTTAGGGTTAGGATTGGAAAGAGGGTTAGGGTTGGAAAGAGGGTTAGGGTTGGAAAGAGGGTTAGGGTTGGAAAGGGTTAGGGTTGGAAAGGGTTAGGGTTGGCATTAGGGTTAGGGCTGGAATTAGGGTTAGGGCTGGAATTAGGGTTAGGGTTGGAATTAGGGTTAGGGCTGGAATTAGGGTTGGGATTAGGGCTAGGGTTGTGATTAGGGTTGGAATTAGGGTTAAGATTAGGGTTAGGGGTGGGTTGGGGTTGGGATTAGGGTTAGGCTTGTAGTTAGGTTTAGAGTTGGGATTAGGGTTAGGGGTGTGTTGGGGTTAGGGTTGTGGTTAGGATTATTAGGGTTGGGATTAGGGTTAGGGGTGTGTTGGGTTTAGGGTTGGAGTTAGAATTGAGGGGTTTCCACTGTTTAGGCACATCACAGGGTCTCCGAACGTGACATGGCGCCACCATTTATTCCAGCCAATTTTGCATTTTAAAAGTCAAACAGCGCTCCCTCCATTCCGAGCCCCGAAATGTGCCCAAACAGTGGTTTACCCCCACATATGGGGTATCAGCATACTCAGGAAAAATTGCACAACACCTTTTGGGGTCTAATTTCCCCTGTTACCCTTGGGAAAATAAAAAATTGGGGGCTAAAATAATTATTTTTGTGGAAAAAAAATTGATTTTTTATTTTCACGCCTTTGCGTTATAAACTTCTGTGAAGAACTTGGGTGTTCAAAGTGCTCACCACACATCTAGATAAGTTCCTTGGGTGGTCTAATTTCCAAAATGGGGTCACTTGTCAGGGGTTTCCACTGTTTAGGCACATCGGGGGCTCTGCAAACGTAACATGACACCCGCAGACCAATCCATCAAGTCGACATTTCAAAACGTCACTACTTCCCTTCCGAGCCCCGACGTGTGCCCAAACAGTGGTTTCCCCCACATATGGGGTACCAGCGTACTCAGGACAAACTGTACAACAACTTTTGGGGTCCAATCTCTCCTGTTACCCTTGTGAAAATAAAAAATTGTGGGCTAAAAAAATCATTTTTTGAGGAAAAAAAATATTTCTATTTTCTCGGCTCTGCGTTATAAACTTCTGTGAAGCACCTGAGGGTTCAAAGAGCTCACTATCCATCTAGATAAGTTCCTTGGGGGGTCTAGTTTCCAAAATGGGGTAATTTGTGGGGGAGCTCCAAAGTTTAGGCACGCAGGGGCTCTCCAAACACGACATGGTGTCCACTAACGATGGAGCTAATTTTTCATTCAAAAAGTCAAATGGCGCTCCTTCCCTTCTGAGCCCTACCGTGCACCCAAACAGTGGTTTACCCCCACATATAGGGTACCAGCATACTCAGGACAAACTGGACAATAACTTTTGGGGTCCAATTTCTCCTGTTAGCCTTGTGAAAATAAAAAATAGCGGGCTAAAAAATCATTTTTGAGGAAAAAAAATATTTTTTTATTTTCTCTGCTCTGCGTTATAATCTTCTGTGAAGCACTTGGGGGTTCAAAGTGCTCACTACACATCTAGATAAGTTCCTTTGGGGGTCTTGTTTCCAAAATGGGGTCACTTGTGGGGAAGCTCCAATGTTTAGGCACACAGGGACTCTCCAAACGCGACATGGCAACCGCTAAATATTCCAGCATATTTTCCATTCAAAAAGTCAAATGGCGCTCCTTCCCTTCTGAGCCCTGCCGTGCTCCCAAACAGTGGTTTATGACCACATATGAGGTATCAGTGTACTCAGGAGAAATTTCCCAATAAATTTTAGGATCCATTTTACCCTGTTGCCCATGTGAAAATGAAAAACTTGAGGCTAAAAGAAAATTTTTGTGAAAAAAAAGTACTTTTTTTTCTACGGATCAAATTGTGAAGCACCTGGGGGTTCAAAGTGCTCATTATGCATCTAGATAAGTTCCTTGGAGGGTCTAGTTTCCAAAATGGGGTCACTTGTGGGGGAGCTCCAATGTTTAGGCACACGGACTTTCCAAACGCGACATGGTAACCGATAAATATTCCAGCATATTTTCCATTCAAAAAGTCAAATGGCGCTCCTTCCCTTCTGAGCCCTGCCGTGCACCCAAACAGTGGTTTATGACCACATATGAGGTATCGGGGTACTCAGAAGAAATTCCCCAACAAATTTTAGGATCCATTTTATCCTGTTACCCATGTGAAAATGTAAAAAATGATGCTAAAAGAAAGTTTTTGTTGGAAAAATTAAAATGTCCATTTTTTCCTTCCATGTTGCTTTAGTCCCTGTGAAGCACCTGAAGGGTTAATAATCTCCTTGAATGGAGTTTTGAGTAGCTTGAGGGGTGCAGTTTTTAGAATGGTGTCACTTTTGGGTATTTTCTGCCATATAGACCCCTCAAAGTGACTTCACATGTGAGGTGGTCCCTAAAAAAAATGGTTTTGTAAATTTCGTTGTAAAAATGAGAAATCGCTGGCCAACTTTTAACCCTTATAACTTCCTAACAATAAAAAATTTTGTTTCCAAAATTGTGCTGATGTAAAGTAGACATGTGGGAAATGTTATTTATTAACTGTTTTGTGTCATATAACTCTCTGGTTTAACAGAATAAAAATTCAAAATTTTCACCAAATTTCCATTTTTTTCACAAATAAACGCAAAAATTATCAACCTCAATTTACCAATAACATGAAGCCCAATATGTCACGAAAAAACAGTCTCGGAATCGCTATGATGCGTTGAAGCGTTCCTGAGTTATTACCTCATAAAGGGACACTGATCAGAATTGCAAAAAATGGCCAGGTCATTAAGGTCAAAATAGGCTGGGTCATGAAGGGGTTAACAGTACGCTATCTAAGGGCAAGGACACAGGCAGCGTATTGAGAGTTGAATACGCTAGCGTATTCACCCGCAAATACCTGTCCTGGCTTGCGCATCTGCCGGCTTGAACTCGTGAGCGCACCTCTCTTTGTGGTCGTTGGGATGCTGCTTCTGCTCCCTCTCCATGTCATAGTCCACTTCATCCATGATCTGGACCATCACATCCACCTCTGAATGTCCTAGGGAAGAGGCTCTGCGGCGGTCTACCTGTGTCTACCTGTGATTACTAATAACAGAGGGACAGGGAGTCGCGGGTATACCCTTCAATACGCTGTATGTGTCCTGGCCCTTAGGCTCTGTTCACACTGTGCATTTTTGCCTTTTCTCAACTCTTTCAGATTGTTTTTACCCCTTTTTTGAATTAACAAAATTTCATACGAAAACAAAACAAAGTGCAAGTGTGAACAGAGCTGTACTCCAGTTTGTACCTTTTTTTCTGTTATTTTGAGTGTTGTTTAAGATACAACTCGGGGTCGGTTCACATCTGCGGCGTGCATAATGGCGCCTAAGGTCTTTGCTCAATGTCTTTAGTTGAGCAAGCAAAGATGGAATGCTGCCTGTGCAAAACGGAAAGCACTTTGTGAATACCCTTTTCTATAGACTTCAATGGAAACAACCATCTTTTAAACGCTGCGTCTTTTACACCGTCTTTCACGCCAAATACGGAATGCACTGCGCAGATGTGAATTGACCCTTAGTTGCTAGAACGGATTTCAGTTTGTAATTGCTGACATTTACCTTTTTCTTTCCCTTTAGCATCGCCTCATGATGATGGTCCCCCGGCCACGGTCCCACCCGTGCAGGAGGCAGTCTCAGAGGAGGTGGTGGAGGTGGATTCATCACCACCACTACCGTACCTGTCCCCGGCGGTCCAGGAGGAGGAAGCCGGCGTGATGGTTGTCCCCCCAGCCTCGCCAGCTGTGCCCCCTTTGCCTGGTAAGTAGAGAACTAAATGTTTTTTCTTTCAGAAAGCACCCTGTCATATAAGCCACACTAAATGGTTTGGCTCATATGAAAGGTAACGTTTCAAGGGGTCTGGTCACCTCCTTCCTGCGCCATAACATTAAGCTATGGTACTGGTAGGGGAGATGACAGGACACCTTTGAAGTGGTTGGCTCTACACAGCAAGTTTATTGATGTATCTTTAATTTTCAATGAATGTTGCAATTGGGACCACGTATGAAATCCACTGGAGGATCCCAATTTAAAAATGTTTGAAATTGAAAGATACATCAATCCACAAACACTTGCTGTGTTGAGCCAACCCCTTTAAGCATCAACGAGGGTGCTTCGGTAAACTTAACCCCTTCAGCACTAGGCCTATTTGTACCCATTGTACTAGACCATTTTTTTTAAATCTGACCTGTGTCACTTCATGAGCTATTAAATCGGGAACGCTTTCACCTATCCATGCCATTCAGAGATTGTTTGCTCATCTGGACATATTGTACTTCGAGTCAGTGCTAAACGGGAGTATAAATATTTTCCCTTTCTGAAATAAAAAAAATACGGTACAATTCTGCTAAAAAATCACGGTTTTTATCTTTGAAATTCTCTGCTTTTATCAAAAATACGGATCCCCCCCCAATAATAGTGATTAGTAGAGTTGAGCGAAACGGGTCGAAAAAATTCAAAAGTCGCCGACTTTTGGCAAAGTCGGGTTTCATGAAATGAAACCCGACCCTAGGATGAGGTCGGCCACGAGGTCGGCGACTTACGCGCCAAAGTCGCGTTTCAAAAGTTTGTTTTCCGCTCTTTTTCAGCCAATCAGGATCCACGGACACTGTGGGCAATGTGATGACCTAGGCACGGGTCACCACCATCTTTCAGAAGGGCATGCAAGTGATTGGCTTGCTTTGGTGGGCGTCACAGGGGGTATAAAAGGGCGTGCACGCCGACCGCCATCTTACTTCTGCCGATCTTAGTATAGGGAGAGGTTGCTGCTGATTCTGTAGGGAGAGCGTTAGGCAGGGAAGAAGACAAAAAAACTGCTTCTGCTGCTAGCGATTTGGCCTGCACAACACACAAGTCACTGTGTGTGCAGTGCAAGGGGAGGCTATATAGTGGTGTATCAGTGGTGTTGGTTGTTGGGCTGCCTTTTAAGGCTTCCTGACACGCTGGCATTGCTGTTTACCCACTGCTCCGCAAACTGCTTTTTTAAAAGCAATCCAATCTCCCTTATCCTCTAGTCACTTTTGTCACAGCTGTGCCATCGAGCCTGTCACATAGCGCTCAGATATCAGTGGGCCTCACACAATCCACAAGTGTCCAGTGTCCAAAACTGTGCGCAGAGATTCAAAATCTCCATTATCCTCTCGTCACTTTTGTCACAGGCAGCTGTGCCATCGAGCCTGTCACATAGCGCTCAGATATCAGTGGGCCTCACACAATCCACAAGTGTCCAGTGTCCAAAAGTGTGCGCAGAGATTCAAAATCTCCATTATCCTCTTGTCACTTTTGTCACAGGCAGCTGTGCCATCGAGCCTGTCACATAGCGCTCAGATATCAGTGGGCCTCACACAATCCACAAGTGTCCAGTCTCCAAAAGTGTGCGCAGAGATTCAAAATCTCCATTATCCTCTCGTCACTTTTGTCACAGGCAGCTGTGCCATCGAGCCTGTCACATAGCGCTCAGATATCAGTGGGCCTCACACAATCCACAAGTGTCCAGTGTCCAAAAGTGTGCGCAGAGATTCAAAATCTCCATTATCCTCTCGTCACTTTTGTCACAGGCAGCTGTGCCATCGAGTCTGTCACATAGCGCTCAGATATCAGTGGGCCTCACACAATCCACAAGTGTCCAGTGTCCAAAAGTGTGCGCAGAGATTCAAAATCTCCATTATCCTCTCGTCACTTTTGTCACAGGCAGCTGTGCCATCGAGCCTGTCACATAGCGCTCAGATATCAGTGGGCCTCACACAATCCACAAGTGTCCAGTGTCCAAAAGTGTGCGCAGAGATTCAAAATCTCCATTATCCTCTCGTCACTTTTGTCACAGGCAGCTGTGCCATCGAGCCTGTCACATAGCGCTCAGATATCAGTGGGCCTCACACAATCCAAAAGTGTCCACTGTCCACAAGTGTGTGCAGAAATTCTAAATCTCCCCTGTCCTATAGACACCTTGTACCTTGTTTTACATTACTATATAGTTTGTTGGATTTTGTCTACATTTCTACCAAAAATGAGGAAGGCTGGTGGAAGAGGCCGTGGAATTGGGCGGGGGTTGGCAGCTGGTAATGATGGTGTTGGTGGTGGATCTGATGGTAGTGGCAAGAGCAAAATAGGACCGAATGCAGGAGGTGCTGACCCTGCGTCATCGTCTGGCTACATAAGGCCTCGAACGCTTAGTTTTCTAGGAGTTGGCAAACCGCTTTTAAAGCCAGAGCATCAGGAAAAAGTTTTGTCTTACATTGCTGACTCAGCCTCCAGCTCTATCGCCTCCTCTTCTTCAGTTGTAAAAAGTAAAAGCACTGAGTCGTCATTGGAGGCTCATGTTCATGAACCACACCTTTCCTTGTGTCCTTCACCCCAACCAAGATTGAAGGATGACGCAGGCCATACTACTGATTACTCCATGGAGCTGTTTTCACATACCATGCCTGGATTATCAAGTGAAATGGTGAATTACCCAGGCCAAGATGAATCTGACATGGAGTGCACTGATGCACAGCCGCTGATGGATGATTCTGCTGGTACATTCACTCAGAGCACTACATTGTCCTCGCAGTGTACAGAGCCAGATTCTGACCCTGATGAGACTCAGGTGCCCCTTCCCGCACACTATACCACCATACACGGTGACACAGAGGAAGGTGCACATGACATAGAAGAGGAGGTGATGGATGACCCAGTTGTTGACCCAGATTGGCATCCATTGGGGGAAGAGGGTGCTGCTTCCAATAGCTCAGATGAGGAGCATCCACAGCAGACATCGACATCGCAACAGCTGTTATCTGGCAGGCCCGGAGCACTCCAAAGACAGGTTCCAAACATCAAAAGAGTTGCTGGACAGCTTGTCCAGAGGGTCAAAAGATCACAGCGTGCTAGGCCGCAAAATGTCTGCCAAAGTAGGAAGAGTGCAGTGTGGCACTTTTTTGAACAAAATCCTCATGATCAGGCCAAGGTTATCTGTAAGAAGTGCGCAAAGACCTTTAGCCGAGGGAAAAATCTGAAAAATTTGAATACCAGTTGCATGCTTAGACATTTAACCAGCATGCACTTGCAAGCGTGGACACAACACCAAACCTCAAGTGCCACATGTGCAACTGATCACAACGAAGGTAGTCAGCAACGCTACATTGTTTCCCCCACTGTAAGCCCACCGGTTAGCACAGCAGCAAATGTTGAGGTGTCATTGCAAGACCACAGCAGTCAGGGAATCCCACTGTTATATCAACGAAAGACTGATTCTAGGCCATCAGAAAGAACACCAACTCCATCACCATCATCAACCCTCTCTCAGTCCGCCCTGTCCACCGCTACTTCCACCATATGCAGCTCTCAAGTCCAGCTCACCCTCCCAGACACTATGAGTAGGTCAAGAAAGTACTCAGTCTCTCATCCGCGTACACTGGGTTTGAACGCCCACATTGCCAAACTAATCTCGTTTGAGATGATGCCCTTTCGGTTGGTGGAAAGCACAGCTTTCCGCGAACTCATGGCCTATGCAGTACCACGCTATGACCTACCCAGTCGCCACTTCTTCTCTCGCAAAGCCATCCCAGCCCTCCACCATCATGTGAAAGACCGCATTGTCCATGCACTCAAGCAGTCAGTGAGCGGAAAGGTGCACCTCACAACTGATGCATGGTCCAGTCGGCATGGCCAGGGCCGTTACGTGTCCATCACTGCGCACTGGGTTAATGTGGTGGATGCAGGGTCCACAGGGGACAGCGGTGGTGGGACAGTGCTGCCTAGCCCACGGTATAGGAAACAGTTGGCTGTAGGCGTTCCACCCTCCTCCTCCTCCTCCTCCTCCTCCAGAAGCGAAAGCTTGTCCACAGAGCGCAGTCGTACGAGCACTCCATCTGCAGCTGCCACTGTTGCACACGATGTGTCCCCCTATCGAGCAGCTAGTGGAAAGCGTCAGCAGGCTGTGTTGCAGATGATGTGTTTGGGCGACAGACACACCGCCGAGGTGCTGGCCGAGTACTTGAAGCGACAAACTGAGTCATGGCTGGGCAGTGTACAACTTGAGGCAGGCAAGGTAGTTAGTGATAACGGGCGTAATTTTGTGGCAGCCATAGCCCTTTCAAAACTCAGCCACATACCTTGCTTGGCTCACACCTTGAACCTGGTGGTGCAGTGCTTCCTCAAAAATTATCCGGAGTTAACAGCCCTGCTCCAGAAGGTGCGAAGACTGTACGCGCACATCCGCCGGTCGCCTGTACACTCCGTTCGTATGCAGAAGCTGCAGCGATTGCTCCACCTTCCCAACCACCGCCTCATTATCGACATTGCAACAAGGTGGAACTCCACCCTGCACATGGTGGAGCGGCTGTGCGAGCAGAGGCAGGCCATAATGCATTTGTGGGAGGATACACGGCCAGGCACTTTGAGAGCAGACATGGAGTTGACAGGTGTGCAGTGGTCGAAGCTGAAAGACCTTTGTAAAGTCCTTCAGTGTTTTGAGGAATGCACACGGCTGGTAAGCGCAGACGACGCCATCCTAAGCATGAGCATCCCACTTATGCGTCTGCTCATGCAAACTTTGACGCACCTTAAGGAGCAGGCGTCTGCAGCCAATGTTGATGAGGAGGAAGAGGAGGAGGGAATCCTTGATGACATTCAGCCATTGTCTGCTCAGGGACCTCTCCTGGATGAGGTGGAGGAAGAAGAGGAGGAGGAGGATGATGGGGATGATTACTTAGGGGAGGAGGATGCATCTTGTGGGGCAAGTGAAAATGTTGGCGTGGCAAGGTCTGGTACAGGGTTTGTGCGTGACTGGAGGGATGTGGATTTGCCAGAAAGTGCTCCTCCACCCAGCACTCGCAGTGCATCATTGACACCGGGAACATTGGCCCACATGTCAGATTATGCCTTGCGGATCCTAAAAAGGGACCCCCGCATTGCCAAAATGATGAACGATGACGACTACTGGTTGGCCAGCATCCTGGATCCACGCTATAAAGGCAAATTACAAAACATCATGCCACAGGAGAACCTTGACCTAATATTGGCTAATAAACAAGCAACTCTGGTAAATCGGTTGCTTGAGGCATTCCCAGCACACAGCAGCGGTGATGGTTCTCACACGAGCCGTACGGGCCGGGGGCAGCTTGGCAGAGGTGTTCGTGGTGCACACAGCAGAAGTGGCGTTGGAGACAGGGGTTTCATGACAATGTTGTGGACTGATTTTTCAAATACCGCTCACACAACTGGTAATACTGCATCGATGGAAAGTGACAGGAGACAGCAGTTGTCAACTATGGTTACAAACTACTTTTCCTCCCATATCGATGTTCTCCCAAACAGGTCATTCCCCTTTGACTATTGGGCCGCTAAACTGGACACCTGGCCTGAATTGGCCCAATATGCCTTACAGGAGCTCGCTTGCCCAGCTGCAAGTGTGCTATCGGAAAGAGTCTTCAGTGCAGCTGGATCAATCCTAACAGAAAAAAGGACCTGTCTGTCAACCCAAAATGTGGATGATCTAACCTTCATTAAAATGAACCACGCATGGGTTTCCAAGGATTTTGTCCCACCTTCCCCTGATGACACATAGGGTGACAGAAAAATGGCTTGCTTTGGTCCACCTCTTCCTGGTACTTCACTTATTTCGCCTTTTGCATCAGCTGAATATCCAACATCAACATATGCCACTTTCTAAAACTCCCTAACTGTGCTGCCTCCCCCCCATGGCCGGGGTCAACACCTAGCGCACGACACCGTGCGAGTGCCGTTGCCCTGGACAGGTGGGTAGGCCGACTCTTGGGCGCGGGCACTGGCACAGGGTCCCTCATAGTGCAATCAAGTGTCTCTGACGGTGGTGGTGCACACCCGCCGTCAGACACACCGCTGTACTATGAGGGGCCCAGTGCCAGTACCGACGCCCACGAGTGGGCCCCCCTTGCTTGGGCAGGGCCCCAGCATTTGCAATCTTTACCTCTCCCTGCTCCTCCGCTGTGTAATCTGGGCCGTCAAATCCATACTGGGCCTAACACCGTCTGAGCCTGCCTCCTGAGACATATATTTTGAATGTGTACGCTATCCATACATGTTATCCAGGGATACGGTACCCTTTCTAACCGTTGTGCAATCACGTGCAATCCATACTGGCCCTAACACCGTCTGAGCCTGCCTCATGCTGTATAGACATATATTTTGAATGTGTACGCTATCCATACATGTTATCCAGGGATACGGTACCCTTTCTAACCTTTGTGCAATCACGTGCAATCCATACTGGGCCTAACACCGTCTGAGCCTGCCTCATGCTGTATAGACATATATTTTGAATGTGTACGCTATCCATACATGTTATCCAGGGATACGGTACCCTTTCTAACCTTTGTGCAATCACGTGCAATCCATACTGGGCCTAACACCGTCTGAGCCTGCCTCATGCTGTATAGACATATATTTTGAATGTGTACGCTATCCATACATGTTATCCAGGGATACGGTACCCTTTCTAACCTTTGTGCAATCACGTGCAATCCATACTGGGCCTAACACCGTCTGAGCTTGCCTCCTGAGACATATATTTTGAATGTGTACGCTATCCATACATGTTATCCAGGGATACGGTACCCTTTCTAACCTTTGTGCAATTACGTGCAATCCATACTGGGCCTAACACCGTCTGAGCTTGCCTCCTGAGACATATATTTTGAATGTGTACGCTATCCATACATGTTATCCAGGGATACGGTACCCTTTCTAACCTTTGTGCAATCACGTGCAATCCATACTGGGCCTAACACCGTCTGAGCCTGCCTCCTGAGACATATATTTTGAATGTGTACGCTATCCATACATGTTATCCAGGGATACGGTACCCTTTCTAACCTTTGTGCAATCACGTGCAATCCATACTGGGCGTGAGAACGGCTGGCGAGCTGTTAAGCAAGCTACAGCACCTGTCCAGACAAGTACAGGGATTCCCTAGCGAGGAGACTTATTTGATTGTTTTCAATGTTGGGACAGCAATTTTTGGGGAGCACTATACTCTGGAGAATGATAGATGGGGCCCACCATACACTGGAACATTCCAAAGGTGGACATCAGACACTGGAGCAGCATTTACAGGGCCCATTATACACTAGATCATTAGAAATGGGGCCCATTATGTTTGGAGCATTATTTGGGCCCATAAGACAGTGGAGCTTCATCCATGGGGACCAACATATACTGTAGCATTATGTGGAGCTCATCATATACTGTTTCAAACATTATATGGGACCAATGATTCTGTATGGAGAAATAGATGGGCCTCGTCATGAGATGTAAAAAGTGAGGTATTTTTCATTGTACTATACCGCTATTTATCTGCCGTATCGGAGCATGATGAGTTGTGGTATGTGTTAAAGGGGCGCTCTTTCACCCAGGGCACATGAAAACCTGCAGCCAGCCCTCCCCCCCCACAACTTTAGCCAAATAACCCCCATTTTTCAGTGCGTAACTTGTATTATGAAGTTAATTAAGGTTGACAAGCTTAAGTAAGAAGAATTGATGCTTTTGGCATTCAAATGGGCACTGTAGGTGTGTTTCCTGTCCTCCTCTCACTGCCGACTTTTATTCCCCATTGACTTACATTGGGTTTCGTGTTTCGGGACGACCCCGACTTTTCCCTATAATCGGACGATCTTGCTCGACCCGACTTTTGGAAAAGTCGGGTTTCACGAAACGAAACGCGACCCTAAAAAACCAAAAGTCGCTCAACTCTAGTGATTAGTGAACATTACCCACATGTCTACTTCATATTGGCATCATTTTCACTAAGAAATTTTATTTTTTGCCAACGTGATAATGCTTATAGTCTTATAGTTACGCCTGCGATTTTTTACATTTACTAACAAATTTCCCAAACCCACTTTGTAAAGGACCAAGTCAGTTCTGAAGTTACTTTAAGGGTTAACATAACAGAAACCGCCCCTAAATGACCCCATTTTTCAAACTAGACCCCTTAAGGTGTTCAATACAGCTTTTAAATCCTTGTAAACCCTTTTGATCTTCCGCAGGAATTTTTGCAAAAGCAAGATGAAATTTCAAAATTTAAAACTTAAATTTTTTTTTTTTATTTTCCATGGTAATCCAATTCTAGCTAAAATCAAGCAAGGGTTAACATTAACAGCAAAACCAAACCCTTACTGTGTTACCCCAATTTTGCAGTTAACTGAAACACCCCACATATACCCGTAAACTATACCCCCCAAGGAAGGTTTTAGGGGGCTTAGCGATCAATTTGAAATCAATGGGTGCGGCTGGAAGCGACAAAATCATGCGAAAAATAGCCTAATCACATGGGCGACTTTCGGCCGCGATAATCATGGGCAACAGTTGCGGGCGACGAGCGGGTCGCAACGCAGGACGCAGCTGTTTCCCGAGATTATCCTGGATGACAGTCACCTCCTTTTCACTTTTATTAGTCGTCCGAGACTCACAATTTTTTAGAGTGTACCTTTCTCTTTCAGTGAGTCGGGGATTCTAATAAAAGTCAATCTGAAGGGTGTGGGAAGGGGGGGTTGGGCGGCAAAACCACCCGGGACGGCGAGCCAAGGTGCCTGCTGGCCGGGGGGGTGCCCCGGAATGCCGCTGTTCCCGGCACGTGGACCGGTGTAGTACCGCGACGTACATGTTCGGCGCTCGTAATATGGTCCACGTAAAATGCGGTACATGTATGGCACTCGTAGTGAAGGGGTTAATAGACCCTACGCTCCTCTTGCTCCTTCAGTGTCCATTTTCTGTTCACCAGTTCAACCCTGCAACAATAGTTAATGGGCACTGACGGGTGGTGGGCGGTGTAGGGTCTGCAAGTAAACCGGGGCACCCATCTTGTTATACTCAGGTTTACTCATCCTGATTTCATTTTTTTTCCCCACAGCTGACAATCACCCCTTCCAAGACCGCATGAGGCGGTAGAGAGACGCTTGGAAGGGGTGATTGATGGGACCAATGCCATCATTCGCCAGCTCTGTCATCACCACATGGAGCTCTACGGGGTCCGGGACGATTACCGCTCCATCCAGGAAGAGTCGCTCCACCTTTTTCAGACCCGCGGTGCGGACGGCGCCGATTGAAGCACCCCCTGACCTTCTCCAGTATCCTCTCCTTTATGTTTTGGGTTGTCATTGGCCTCTCTCTCCATGTCATACTTCATGGCCATGATCTGGACTGTTGCCCCCCTCTTTGTGTCCCATGGACACATTTATGTAAAAATAACAGTTTATTTTTGTTATTGCGAAACAATTGTCCTTGCGTGTTTCTTTGTTATTACAATAAAGCTATAGAGTGACTATTTATAATTTGCAGCTTTTTTGCCCAGATTTTTTCCAAGTGGCAAATATTTTCACAACGAATTACTGGTGAATTTTTTTGCGAAAATAAGCATTGCCATTAGGTTAAGGGCTTTTTTTTAGCTTTTATAACCAAGTATTTTGAACACTTGTTAATATGTTAATTTTTTTTTTGCCACCATTGATCTCAAACGAGTTAGTCTTCCAAACTATAAGTCCCAGCTTTTTCTTTGGACTTAGAATCTGGCGCAGCTTTCAGACTTAGAATCTGAAGCTGCGTTTAGCTCGGATTCTCTCTCCAAAAACTATCTACAAACTTGGAGCCCACTGTGCGACCATCAGCGTATTAAATGCTTGCGCGGCTGGAAGAGCCCAAGCAGAAGTCCTTTTTGGACACAAAAGGTAAACCAGTGTTCAGCTCACTAACACAAAGTCCCCACTTTTGGACTTAGCCTCAGACCGAACCTGGGAAAAACTTATGAATAGAAGCGTGTGCTTCTGCTTATTCTCGCAAGGAAAACGCACTGGTGTGAACAGCCTCTTAACAGCAAAGGCTGCTCCACCAGCTGCAGCAACAAAATCGCTGACTGGTGCAGGATACTTTCCACATCACCAGCAGCAATTACAGGCACAAACGCCCGACCTGCATTAGGGTTCGCAGGTAAACTGCTCCGGTGTGAACAGCTCACTGAGAGAAAGGCTGATCCACCTCATGCAGCAACAGAATAGGTCGCTGGCGCAGGGTACTTTCCACATCACCAGCTGCAACAACAGGCACAAACGCTCGACCTGCATTAGGGTTCGCAGGTAAACTGCATCGGGTTGAACAGCGCACATAGAGACAGGCTGATCCACATGGCGCAGCAACAGAATAGGTCACTGGTGCAGCATACTTGCCACATCACCATCTGCAATTACAGGCACAAAGGCCCGACCTGCATTAGGATTCACAGGTAAACTGCACCGGGTTGAACAGCGCACATAGAGACAGGCTGATCCACCTGGCGCTGCAACAGAATCACTGACTGGTGTAGGATACTTGCCACATCACCAGCTGGAATTACAGGCACAAAGGCTCGACCTGCATTAGGATTCGTAGCCCTAACAGTCAGCAAAATTTTTCAGACAGGATTGGGATCATCTGCAACTTGGAAGCTGCGACTGATCCAGCCACGGTTCATTTTTATGAGCGTGAGGCGGTCAACGCTTTCTTTGGACAGCTTCATGCGCCTGTCTGTTAATATGCCCCCTGCCGTGCTGAACACACGCTCAGATAGCACGCTTGCCGTGGGACATGACAGCATTTCCAAAGCATAGTGCGCTAACTCTGGCCACCGAGTTAGCCTTGCACACCAAAACTGGAATGGTTCTGGTGCCTCAGGAAATGCCTCAAAATTCAGGACTAGGTATTAATGAATTTGGTTATGTAGGCGGCCTACATTTTCCGCACCACTTCCACTTGCACATGATGCATGATTAGGTCGTGCCCAAAAATTGCCCCACAATCTCCCAAAATTAGTCTCCCCTGCAGAACTGTGGCTGCGTGCAGGGTTTGGGATTGGAGCAGAGGAGGGCTGCACGGGGGCTGTCTCAGAAGGGTGGCGTGCCATTAGGTCGCGCAGCAGTGCAGCTTTATAATCCGCGTACGTTGACCCCTTTCTTCCTCTGGAATCAACTCCGCAAATTTTGAAGCGTAGCGCGGATCAAGCAGTGTGGCCAGCCAGTAGTGCATGCTAGACTTAACCCTCTGCACCCTTGGGTCCTGTTGAAAAAAATGCAGCATGAATGCTCTCATGTGCGACACTGACCCTTGTGCGCCTATAGTGCGTGCTGCTGTAGGTGGAAGAAGGGGAAGATCCTCACCCTCTTCTTCGTCCACCAAGCCCTGAAGGAATTCGCTGTGTTGGAGCTCCTCCACATCAGCGGACGGTTGTGCTGCTGGCTCAGCCTCACCCTCCTCTACCACATGGCCTGAAACCACCATGTCTGCAGGACTCTGTCTACCCTCTCATGCACTCTGCACCTGTTTAAGTGCAGCCTCCTCCTCCTCCTCATCGGAAGGTAGCAGTGACTGCACCTGAAATCTCAGGTTTCAGAGTAGGTGCTCGAGCAAATGAAGGACAGGCACTGTGATGCTGACCATTGCATCATCGGCACTAAACATATTAGTGGCGGTGTCAAAGCCGCTGAGCACCGCACACAGGTCCTTCATTTGTGCCCACTCCGAAGGGCTGAAATGGCCAGTGTCTGCACTGCGTTGCCCTAGGCGACGCCCCACCACATACTGCACTACAGCCTGTCTCTGCTGGCACAGACGCTGCAGCATGTGCAAGGTGGAGTTCCACCGGGTGGGAACATCGCACAGTAAGCGAGTGACAGGCAGCCCCAGTGAACGCTGCAGTGCAGCCAGACAAGCACAGGATGTGGGCGAGCGCCTGAAATGTGCACACAGCTTACGCACTTTATCCAGCAGCACATGCAGACCCGGATAGTTCCTCAAGAACCTCTGCACGACCAGATTTAGCACATGTGCCATGCAGGGCACATGAGTCAGCCCACCCCTCCGAAAAGCTGCCAAAAGGTTTGTGCCGTTATCCGACACAACCTTCCCAGGCTCAATATCATTTGGCGTTAGCCAATTTTCAAAGTCCTCTGATATTGCCTCCCACAGCTCGTCACCGGTGTGCGAGCGGTCTCCTAAGCAGTGCATATGCAGGATGGCCTGCCTGCGCATGCCACTGCCTGTAGAGGAGAAGGGAGAGGACTCTGCAGTGGAGGTGCTGTGCACTGCTGTCTGGCCAGCCAGTCTTGGGGCTTTCAAAACTGGAAGTGGTTCACCACCAGCACGTTCGGCACTGTGTGACACTAAGTTCACCCAGTGTGCCGTCAGTGTGATGTATCTCCCCTGCCCGTGCTTGCTGGCCCACATATCAGTGGTAAAGTGGACCTTCTTACACACCAAGTTCCGCAGGGCATTTGTTATGTTGGCCACTACGTGCCTGTGGAGCGCTGGCATTGCAGTTTTTCGAAAAGAAATGCCTGCTTGGAAGTTGGTAGCGTGGGCAAGCCAGGGAAAAGACTCCTCGGAAATCCTCCGTCTCCACCAGTCTGAAGGGCAGCATTTCACTAGCCAGCAGCTTAGTGATTGCAAACGTCAGACTCTGGGCCTTAGGGTTGCTATTTGGCCAGGGAGACTTGCGTGCCCACATTTCGGAAACAGAGGTCTGCAGGGTTTCCTGTGATGTCGTGTGAGTGGTGTCTGACAAGATGCTGCCAGCAGACACTGTGGAGCCAGTGTCACGCACACGCTTGCGTCTCACACTCTGCTGACTGACGGACGTGCCCACATTTCCAGCAGCACCAACAGCAGCACTTGGCACAGATGTAGCAGTGCCAATAGCGCGTCTCTGTGAGGTAGAGGTGGTAGCTGCTGGCACCGTGTGTCTGCATTTTTCCAGATGGCTTTGCCACACAATAACGTGTTTGTGTTGCAAATGCCGGGTCAGGACACTTGATGTCAGATTCGAGCGGTTTGTGCCACGACTATAGCGATTACCGCATAGCTTACATATGACATCAGTACTCCCGTCGGCCAGCCTAAAGAAATCCCACGCCAAAGAGGATTTGTTGCACCCATAAGATGCAGCTCGGGGTTCACTGCGGGGATTTTGGGACACCGTGGCTTCACGCTATGTTGGGTCCAAAACCTCGTCATCAGCCGCAGCAGATTCAAGTGACTCATCCGAACGTACTACAGGCGAATGAGCACTTATGGGGCCCTGTGATGCAGCATATGGGATCATAGTGTCGTCCTCATCATCAGTGTCCATGATGAGTGGTCTGAGCAGTGAGGATTCTGCTGCAGGGCCTGCAACAACTTGCGCCACCTTCTCAAATAAATCCCAGGTTTGGGCATCACTCAGCAGATCACCATCATCATCTGCACCCAAACTGCTGGGTAATGGGTTGTGCAGACGAGGAGATGTAGGAACTGTGTGGGAAAACAGCTCCATGGAGTCTGTTTCTCGTACCACAGAAACAGGGGGCGCCACTGCAGAGGGGTGTTCTTGTGATACAGCAGACTGAGACGAGGCAGCAGACTGCGAAGCTACAGACTGGGAGGATGGTGTGGCTGTCATCCATTTCAGGACGGACTCTTGTGTGCGGGTGTCAGCCAGACTAATACGCTGACGGCCACGCACAAGCGAACTGAGAGTTCGTCCCCCAGCTGCACGACTAACGCTGCTGGACAGCAGCATTGGACTCTGCGCTGCACCCGCATTTGTGCCGCGGGCAAGAGCAGCACTACGGATCCTTCTGACCATTTTGTGTCAGAAACGCAGCTGCCAGCTACGCACTATGTGCTTGTGCACACAATAGATTAGCCCTGAAGAGGACTTTTGGGTCTGTAGCTCTAAAAAGGGCTTTTGGGTTTGGCCTTAAACGACTTTAGTGCTTCGAGAAACAAGGGGGACAATAGTTCAGCACAGTGTTGATGAGAGCTAAGCTTCTCACAGTAGTGCAGCTGAACTATAAACTGGCTCTATGTAAAAATCATTGTATTCACAGATCTCCCTACACTAGACCAGTCTACAGAACAGCACTTGCCCTACTGGATCAGCTAGCCCTACCTACACTGCACTGACTACTAACTGCCACTTGTCTGCGAAACTGACTGCTTTGCTTGCTCTAACTCTCCAACCACCTACTACTATCTGAGCTCCCACAAAACAGCGTCCGGCGAACGCACTCTTGAGTCTTTTATACGGGCGATGACCCGATCGAGGACGCGAGCGCTGATGCGACCGATGACGCGCCACTCTGAGCCAATCAGTGTAATGCCAGGAACGAACATGGCCGCGGCACCCTTCCCTCGCGTCATGATGATTGGTTCTATTCGCGGTGACACAATGTCGGGCGTGGCGGCGAAACTGAAAGTGCGACGCAACAGCCATTTCGAACACAAGAGCCATTTTGAACATGATTTCGAACAGTATCGGACTGCACAACCAGTTCAAAATCGATCGAACCGCACAAAAACCGCTAATGTTTGATAAAAATGTTCGAAATTCGAACATGTGCGGTTCAATTAGCTCAACTCTAGTGAGGACCACGACTTGATGTTTAGCTCCCTCCAACCAATGTCTCCACTCCTCAAATGCCCATTTCATGGCTAACAGTTCCCGATTCCCCACATCATAGTTGCGTTCAGATGGGGAGAACTTTCGGGAAAAGAAAGCACAGGGATTCATTTTAGATGTTACCGGATCTTTTTGGGACAAAACAGCTCCTGCACCAATCTCAGAAGCGTCCACCTCTACCTGAAACGGGAGTGAGACATCAGGTTGCCGCAAAACCGGAGCAGAGGTGAACCTCCGCTTCAGCTCCTGAAAGGAAGAAACGGCCTCTGGAGACCAATTCAGCACATCAGCACCCTTCTTAGTCAAATCAGTCAATGGTTTGGCAATACCAGAAAAATTAGCTATAAATTTACGATAAAAATTAGCAAAACCGCAAAACTTCTGGAGGGCCTTCAAAGAAATGGGCTGAACCCAATCATAAATGGCCTGTACCTTGGCCGGGTCCATTTCAATAGTTGACGGAGACAAAATAAATCCCAAAAATGAAATCCTCTGTACACCAAAAAGGCATTTCGATCCCTTAACATACAGGGAATTTTCCCTCAAAATCCGGAACACAGTCTGAACATGTTCCACATGAGAGTCCCAATCCCCGGAAAAGATGAAAATATCATCCAGATAGATGATCAAAAATTTATCCAGAAAGTCCCGGAAAATATCATTCACGAAGCACTGGAAGACAGAAGGGGCATTAGTGAGCCCAAAAGGCATCACCAGGTACTCAAAATGTCCCTCCGGAGTATTAAATGCCGTCTTCCATTCATCCCCATGCTTAATGCGAATAAGATTATACGCCCCCCTGAGGTCAAGCTTGGTAAACCAGCAAGCACCTTTAACTCTGGAGAATAGATCAGAAATCAGGGGTAACGGATACTGATATTTAACAGTAATTTTGTTGAGGGAACGATAGTCAATACAAGGCCTTAATGAACCATCTTTCTTGGCTACGAAAAAAAGCCCAGCACCCAAGGGTGAAGAGGATGGTCTATGACCCTTCTCCAACGACTCCTTAATATAAGATCGCATAGCCTCGTGCTCGGGTACAGATAAATTGAAAAGTCGACCCTTGGGAAATTTACACCCAGGGCTCAGCTCAATTGCACAGTCATAACTCCTATGAGGAGGCAAAGACGCAGACTTATTCTCACTAAATACATCATAAATATCAGCCAAATAGTCAGGAACATCATGCGACTGCGGAGAGGTGGAGAAAACAGGAGCGTCACTGAGAGCACACCGACAACCCCAACTCACCACAGACACAGATTTCCAATCCAAAACTGGATTATGGATTTGCAACCAGGGAAACCCCAGAACAATGGTATCATGCAAATTATGCAACACCAAAAATCTGCAATTTTTTTGTTGGTCTGGGGCGACCCGCATTAGCACCTGGGTCCAAAACTGAGGTTTATTCTTCGACAAAGGAGTAGCATCAATACCCCTCAAAGGGATTGGCATCCGCAGAGGTGTCATAGGAACCCACAACGTTTAGCAAAATCCAAGTCCATCACGTTCAGAGCCGCTCCTGAATCCACAAAAGCCTTAGCAGAAAATGTGGACAGGGAGCAGATCAGAGTAATTGCCAGAAGAAACTTAGGTTGTACACCACCCACAGCAAATGTGTGTGCAAAACGTTTCTCTCGTTTAGGGCAGACAGAAATAATATGAGAGGCATCTCCACAGAAAAAACACAGCTTATTATGCCTTCTAAACTCCTGACGTTGTGCCCTAGACAAAACTCTATCACATTGCATAGGTTCAGACATTTGTTCAACAGGCGGCAACACCTCTCGTGCAGTCCTGCGTTCACGTAAACGCCGATCAACCTGAATGGCTAATGACATAGAATCGTCAAGACCAGAGGGAACAGGAAATCCCACCATAGTATCTTTTACGGTTTCTGACAAACCCTTCCGAAAGAGCGCTGCCAAAGCACCAACATTCCGGGTAGTAAGGACCGCCCACTTTTGGAATTTTTGACAGTACAACTCTGCAGAATCCTGACCCTGGCTCAATGCCAACAGGGCTTTTTCAGCTTGATTAATAGCATTAGGTTCATCATACAACAACCCCAAGGCTTGAAAAAATGCATCCACATTAGTTAGAATAGGATCATCAGGTGTCAAAGAAAACGCCCAATCCTGGGGATCGCCGCACAGCAAAGAGATGACAATTTTAACCTGCTGCACAGAGCTCCCCGATGAGCTAGGCTTCAAGGCAAGAAATAATTTAAAATTATTCTTAAAATTCAAAAATTTAGACCGATCCCCAAAAAACACATCAAGGAGTAGGGATCTTTGGTTCAGCAGCATGTGAATGAGCAAGATAGGCGGAAATTCCCCGCACTACAGCAGTGAGCTGCTCCACACGATCAGACAATTGCTTAATCTCCATTAAGAAAAAATTCCTCCTACGGCCCCAGAGAAAAAGAGGAAAAAATATACATAAAAAAAATAATTCTGACACTTTTTTTTTCTTACAATTCTTTCCTGCTATTGAGTACCCTAGAATCTGCGGTATGGCTGGTGATTCTGTTATGAATGAGTCACCGGAGGAGGAAAAAACAAAAATGAAAGCTAAGTCCAGAAAACCGGAGAGGTTGGTAGCTAGTGGATTGCAGACCCCTGATCCTATTCACAACAACTAACAGTAGCCGTGGAGCGTGCCTACGGCGGTCCTAGACGCCTCGTCACGGCCGGAGAACTAAATAAGCCTAAAGAAAGAAAGGGGAAATCTAAACTGCCCCAGAGCAGACCCCAAAGCAATAGACAGCCCCCAACATGTATTGTCGGTGAAAACAGATGAAAACACAAACACAGACAGAAAGACAGGCAGAGCAAATGATGGGGCCCAACTAACTACATAGGAAAGGACAGAAAAGATGCTGGCTGTAATCCACAAAAACCCTACCAAAAATGTCCCAACACGTATGATAGGAAAAACGGCCCTGAAGTCAATAGACTTCAAAATCCCTATATCGGCACTCCGATATATTCTGAAGACAGAGCAAAAGAGATTTAACCCCTTTCTGACATGAGACATACTATCCCGTCCATGGGACCAGGGCCCCTATGCCCATGGACGGGATAGTACGTCTATTGCGATCAGTGGCGCCCACGTGGTGAGCGCCGCTGATCACGGCCGAGTGTCAGCTGATTATCACAGCTGACACCCGGCACTATGTGTCAGGGGCAGTCACAGACCACCCCTGACACGTTAACCCCTTGCACACCGCGATCAAACATGATCGCAGTGTACCGGGGGTTAAAGGGAAGCATCGGCAGGGAGGGGGCTCCCTCCGTGCTTCCCTGAGCCCCCCACGGCAGCGCAATGTGCAGCGCTGCTGCGGGGGTCTCTTTCCCTACAGGCCCCCAAATCCAAGATGGCGATGGGGACCTTCGGGGGCCTGCAGGGAGCTGACTTCCTCAGTGCCTGCAAAGCGCAGGCATGAGGAAGTCTGCGTCAATGCCTGTGACAGATCGCTGATCTGTCACAGTGATCTGTGATGTGACAGATCAGCGATCTGTCACAGGACAGTGATGTCCCACCTGGGACTATGTAATAAAGTTAAAAAAAAAAAGTGTTAAAATAATTTAAAAAAAATCGCCAAATAAATTAGAAAAAAAAAATATTCCCCCAATAAATACATTTTTTGGAAATAAAAAAAACAAAACAAGAAAAGTACACATATTAGGTATCGCCGCATCCGTAACGACCTGCCCTATAAAACTGTCCCATTAGTTAACCCCTTTAGCGAACTCCTTAAAAAATAAAAATAAAAAACGAAGCAAAAAATAATGATTTATTATCATACCGCCGAACAAAAAGTGCAATAACGCGCGATCAAAAAGACGCATATAAATATCCATGGTACCGCTGAAAATGTCATCTTGTCTCGCAAAATATGAGCCACCATACAGCATCATCAATGAAAAAATAAAAAAGTTATAGCTCGCAGAATAAAGCGATACAAAAATAATTATTTTTTATATAAAATAGTTTTCATTGCATAAAACCGACAAAACATAAAAAAACGACCTATATGAGGTATCACTGTAACTGTACTGACCCGAAGAATAAAACCGCTTTATCAATTTTACCGCACGCGGAACGGTGTAAACGCACCCCCCCAAAAGAAATTCATGAAACGCTGGTTTTTGTTCATTCAGAGTCTCAAAAATCGGATTAAAAAGCGATCAAAAAAGTCACATGCCCGAAAATGGTACCAATAAAAACGTCAACTCATCCCACAAAAAATAAGACCTCACATGACTCAGTGAGTCAAAATATGGAAAAATTATAGCTCTCAATATGTGGTGATGCAAAAACTATTTTTCCAATAAAAGCGTCTTTTAGTGTGCGACAGCCGCCAAACATAAAAACTGCCATAAATAGTAAATCAAACCCCCCGTTATCACCCCTTTAGTTAGGGAAAAATAATAAAATTAAAAGAAAATGTATTTATTTCCATTTTCCCATTAGGGTTAGGGTTAGGGCTAGGGTTAGGGCTAGGGTTAGGGTTAGGGCTAGGGTTAGGGCTAGGGTTAGGGTTAGGGCTAGGGTTAGGGTTGAGATTAGGGTTAGGGGTGTGTTGGGGTTAGGGTTGGAGTTAGAATTGGGGGGTTTCCACTGTTTGGGCACATCAGGTGCTCTCCAAATGCAACATGGTGTCTGATCTCAATTCCAGCCAATTCTGAGTTGAAAAAGTCAAATAGTGCTCCTTCCCTTCCAAGCTCTGCCATGCGCCCAAACAGTGTTCTACCCCCACATGTAGGGTATCAGCCTACTCAGGACAAATTGCAAAACAACTTTTGGGGTCCAATTTCTCCTGTTACCCTTAGGAAAATAAAAAATTGGGGCAAAAATATCATTTTTGTGGAAAAAAATGATTTTTTTTATTTTCACGCCCGGGCGCTTTAAACTTCTGTGAAGGACTTGGGGGTTCAAAGTGCTCACCACACATCTAGATAAGTTCCGTGGGGGGTCTAGTGTCCAAAATGGGGACACTTGTGGGGAGTTTCAATAGTTTAGGTACATCAGGGGCTCCCTTGGGGGTTCAAAGTGCTCACCACATACCTAGATAAGTTCCTTAGGGGGTCTAGTTTCCAAAATGGGGTCATTTGTGGGGGGTTTCCACTGTTTTGGTACATCAGGGGTTTTCCAATCGCGACATGGTGTCCGATCTCAATTCCAGCCAAAAACGTCAAATGGCGCTGCTTGCCTTCCGAGCTCTGCCATGCGCCCAAATAGTGGTTTACCCCCACATGTGGGGTATCAGTGTACTCAGGACAAATTGCACAATAACTTTTAGGGTCCTGTTACCCTTGGGAAAATAAAAATTGGGGGTGAAAAGATCATTTTTGTGGAAAAATTATGATTTTTCAATTGTACCGCTGTACGTTATAAACTTCTGTGAAGCCCTTGTGGGTTCAAAGTTCTCACCACATACAGTCATATGTTAAAGTTTGGGCACCCCTATTAATGTTAACCTTTTTTCTTTATAACAATTTTGGTTTTTGCAACAGCTATTTCAGTTTCATATATCTAATAACTGATGGACTCAGTTATATTTCTGGATTGAAATGAGGTTTATTGTACTAACAGAAAATGTGCAATCTGCATTTAAACAAAATTTGAGCAGTGCAAAAGTATGGGCACCTCAACATAAAAGTGACATTAATATTTCATAGATCCTCCTTTTGCAAAAATAACAGCCTCTAGTCGCTTCCTGTAGCTATTAATGAGTTCCTGGATCCTGGATGAAGGTATTTGTGACCATTCCTGTTTACAAAACAATTCCAGTTCAGTTAAGTTTGGTGGTCGCCGAGCATGGACAGCCCGCTTCAAATCATCCCACAGATGTTCAATGATATTCAGGTCTGAGGACTGGGATGGCCATTCCAGAACATTGTAATTGTTCCTCTGCATGAATGCCTGAGTAGATTTGGAGCGGTGTTTTGGATCATTGTCTTGCTGAAATAGCCATCCCCTGCGTAACTTCAACTTCGTCACTGATTCTTGCACATTATTGTCAATAATCTGCTGATACTGAGTTGAATCCATGCGACCCTCAACTTTAACAAGATTCCTGGTGCCGGCATTGGCCACACAGCCCCAAAGCATGATGGAATCTCCACCAAATTTTACTGTGGGTAGCAAGTGTTTTTCTTGGAATGCTGTTTTTTAGCCTCCATGCATAACGCCTTTTTGTATGACCAAACAACTCAATCTTTGTTTCATCAGTCCACAGGACCTTCTTCCAAAATGTAACTGGCTTGTCCAAATGTGCTTTTGCATACCTCAGGCGACTCTGTTTGTGGCGTGCTTGCAGAAACGGCTTCTCCTTGTGCAAAGTGCGCTGTATTGTTGACCGATGCACAGTGACACCATCTGCAGCAAGATAATGATGCAGGTCTTTGGAGGTGGTCGGTGGATTGTCCTTGACTGTTCTCACCATTCTTCTTCTCTGCCTTTCTGATATTTTTCTTGGCCTGCCACTTCTGGGCTTAACAAGAACTGTACCTGTGTTCTTCCATTTCCTTACTATGTTCCTCACAGTGGAAACTGACAGGTTAAATCTCTGAGACAACTTTTTGTATCCTTCCCCTGAAAAGCTACGTAGAATAATCTTTGTTTTCAGATCATTTGAGAGTTGTTTTGAGGAGCCCATGATGCCACTCTTCATAGGAGAATCAAATAGGAGAACTACTTGCAAGTGGCCTCCTTAAATACCTTTTCTCATGATTTGAAACACCTGGCTATGAAGTTCAAAGCTCAATGAGGTTACAAAACCAATTTAGTGCTTCAGGAAGTCAGTAAAAAGTAGTTAGGAGTGTTCAAATCAAGAAAATGATAAGGGTGCCCATACTTTTGCACCTGTCAAATTTTGTTTAAATGCAGATTGCACATTTTCTGTTAGTACAATAAACCTCATTTGAATCCAGAAATATAACTGAGTCCATCAGTTATTAGATATATGAAACTGAAATAGCTGTTGCAAAAACCTAAATTGTTATAAAGAAAAAAGGTTAACATTAATAGGGGTGCCCAAACTTTAACATATGACTGTATCTAGATAAGTTCCTTAGGGGGTCTAGTTTCCAAAATGAGGTCATTTGTGGTGGGTTTCCACTGTTTTGGTGCATCAGGGGTTTTCCAATCGCGACATGGTGTCCGATCTCAATTCCAGCCAAAAATGTCAAATGACGCTGCTTCCCTTCCGAGCTCTGCCATGCGCCCAAATAGTGATTTACCCCCACATGTGGGGTATCAGCGTACTCAGGACAAATTGCACCATATCTTTTAGGGTCCTGTTACCCTTGGGAAAATAAAAATTGGGGGTGAAAAGATCATTTTTGTGGAAAAAATATGATTTTTTAATTGTACCGCTGTACGTTATAAACTTCTGTGAAGCCCTTGTGGGTTCAAAGTTCTCACCACATATCTAGATAAGTTCCTTGGGGGTCTAGTTTCCAAAATGGGGTCACTTGTGTGGGGTTTCCACTGTTTAGGTACATCAGGGGCTCTCCAAACGTGACATGGCGTCTGATCTGAATTCCAGCTAATTTTGCATTGAAAAAGTCAAACGGCGCTCCTTCCCTTCTGAGCTCTGCCATGCTCCGAAACAGTGGTTCCCCCCACATATCAGGTATCAGCGTACTCAGGACAAATTGCACAATAACTTTTGCAGTCCAATTTCTCCTGTTACCCTTGGTAAAATAAAAAAAATTGAACCTGAAGTATTATTTTTGTGAAAAAAGTTAGATGTTCATTTTTTTTTAAATATTCAAAAAATTCCTGTGACGCACCTAAAGGGTTAATAAACTTCTTGAATGTGGTTTTGAGCACCTTAAGGGGTGCAGTTTTTAGAATGGTGTCACTTTTGGGTATTTTCTATCATATAGACCCCTCAAAGTGGCTTCAAATGTGATGTGGTCCGTAAAAATAAAATGGTGTTGCAAAAATGAGAAATCACTGGTCAATTTTTAACCCTTATAACTTCCTAACAAAAAAAATTTGGTTCCAAAATTGTGCTGATGTAAAGTAAACATGTGGGAAATGTTACTTATCAAGTTTTTTGTGTGCCATATCTCTGTGATTTAAGGGCATAAAAATTCAAAGTTGGAAAATTGCGAAATTTTCAAAATTTTCACCAAGTTTCCGTTTTTTTCACAAATAAACGCAAGTTATATGAATGAAATTTTACCACTATCATGACGTACAATATGTCACGAGAAAACATTGTCCGAATCACCAGGATCCATAGAAGCTTTCCAGAGTTATGACCTCATAAAGGGACAGGTATGTCCATCCACCCAGCTCTCCTGCTCTCCTGCTGTCTGTCTATGAAGGACACACAGTGCATCACCCAGCTTTGCACATAGACTTGCCTCTACACCTAGCATTCACATGGTATGTCCATCCACCCAGCTCTCCTGCTCTCCTGCTGTCTGTCTATGAAGGACACACAGTGCATCACCCAGCTTTGCACATAGACTTGCCTCTACACCTAGCATTCACATGGTATGTCCATCCACCCAGCTCTCCTGCTCTCCTGCTGTCTGTCTATGAAGGACACACAGTGCATCACCCAGCTTTGCACATAGACTTGCCTCTACACCTAGCATTCACATGGTATGTCCATCCACCCAGCTCTCCTGCTCTCCTGCTGTCTGTCTATGAAGGACACACAGTGCATCACCCAGCTTTGCACATAGACTTGCCTCTACACCTAGCATTCACATGGTATGTCCATCCACCCAGCTCTCCTGCTCTCCTGCTGTCTGTCTATGAAGGACACACAGTGCATCACCCAGCTTTGCACATAGACTTGCCTCTACACCTAGCATTCACATGGTATGTCCATCCACCCAGCTCTCCTGCTCTCCTGCTGTCTGTCTATGAAGGACACACAGTGCATCACCCAGCTTTGCACATAGACTTGCCTCTACACCTAGCATTCACATGGTATGTCCATCCACCCAGCTCTCCTGCTCTCCTGCTGTCTGTCTATGAAGGACACACAGTGCATCACCCAGCTTTGCACATAGACTTGCCTCTACACCTAGCATTCACATGGTATGTCCATCCACCCAGCTCTCCTGCTCTCCTGCTGTCTGTCTATGAAGGACACACAGTGCATCACCCAGCTTTGCACATAGACTTGCCCCTACACCTAGCATTCACATGGTATGCCATTCAGCTAACCCCAGCTTACCCCAGTGTTATTTATGACCTTGTTTACTCTGGCTTGATCATATACATCTGGTCCACTCTTAATTGTCTGGCCAAGATGAGCAGAGACCACTCCTCTCTGCTTCACACCTGACTGCACTTAGTTGTACATATATTGCAGAGCACAAGTCTGCATAGACTTCAGTCTGCATTGTGATTGCTATAAGTGTGTGCTAGAAGTGTGAAGATTAATTTAAGAATTAAAACCAGAAGGATGTATACAGACTGTGCCCTGCTACCTGCCACCATCGCACTCTAACAAGCATCTCTATTCTTCCGACAGGTATGTCCATCCACCCAGCTCTCCTGCTCTCCTGCTGTCTGTCTATGAAGGACACACAGTGCATCACCCAGCTTTGCACATAGACTTGCCTCTACACCTAGCATTCACATGGTATGTCCATCCACCCAGCTCTCCTGCTCTCCTGCTGTCTGTCTATGAAGGACACACAGTGCATCACCCAGCTTTGCACATAGACTTGCCTCTACACCTAGCATTCACATGGTATGTCCATCCACCCAGCTCTCCTGCTCTCCTGCTGTCTGTCTATGAAGGACACACAGTGCATCACCCAGCTTTGCACATAGACTTGCCTCTACACCTAGCATTCACATGGTATGTCCATCCACCCAGCTCTCCTGCTCTCCTGCTGTCTGTCTATGAAGGACACACAGTGCATCACCCAGCTTTGCACATAGACTTGCCTCTACACCTAGCATTCACATGGTATGCCATTCAGCTAACCCCAGCTTACCCCAGTGTTATTTATGACCTTGTTTACTCTGGCTTGATCATATACATCTGGTCCACTCTTAATTGTCTGGCCAAGATGAGCAGAGACCACTCCTCTCTGCTTCACACCTGACTGCACTTAGTTGTACATATATTGCAGAGCACAAGTCTGCATAGACTTCAGTCTGCATTGTGATTGCTATAAGTGTGTGCTAGAAGTGTGAAGATTAATTTAAGAATTAAAACCAGAACTGAACCAGAAGGGAACTGAAGGTAACTGGACACAGTCACTGTAAACAATGTTTCTGTTTGTTTTCACTTTCACCCCAATAATCCTTCACTTTCTGCTATTTCCCCTAATCCCTACTCCTAGTAAGGAACTGTTCATCTCTTCTTCAATCCTCCCCATCCACCTCACCTCCGCCTCAAAACTGTTCCTTAACATACAATCCTCTGTCTCCAAACACAGACAGCCCCCTCATGCCCTCTCCTGCTCCCACCTGCTAACACTTTCTCTGCTCCTTCTCACTGCTGGTGATATCTCTCCAAATCCTGGTCCTCCTCACCACATTCCCACAGTCATTTCTACCTCCCATCCACGCTCTATCACAACCTTCCGTAACCTCTCCAACCTTATACCCATTCACCCAGCCCCCGCTTCCCCTGTCCCACTAACAGGAGCTCTGTGGAACGCTCGCTCTGTCTGCAACAAGCTTTCCTACATCCATGGATCTTTTTGTTACTACCAAACTCTCCTTCCTCGCCATCACCGAAACCTGGCTCACCCCTTCTGACACAGCCTCTCCTGCTGCACTTTCGTATGGCGGCTTCCACCTTTCTCACACCCCCCGCCCCATCAGCAAACATGGTGGAGGAGTTGGTTTTCTCCTGTCAGATACCTGCTCCTTCACCCCAATCCCACTGCCACCCTCTGTTACCCTCCCTTCCTTTGAGGTGCACTCTGTGCGCATCTACTCCCCCTCCAACCTCCAACTGGCTGTCATCTACCGCCCCCCAGGGCCAGCCACCACCTTCTTTGACCACTTCACCACCTGGTTACTTCATTTCCTTTCCGCGGACATCCCTACCATCATCATGGGCGACTTCAACATCCCCATTGACACTTCCCTCTCAGCTGCCACTAAACTTCTATCTCTCACTTCCTCCTTCGGCCTCACTCAATGGTCTTCTACAGCCACCCACAAAGATGGCCACACACTGGACCTCATCTTCACCCGCCTCTGCTCCCTATCTAACCTCTCTAACTCACCTCTTCCTCTCTCTGACCACAACCTGCTCACATTCTCTTCCCTCTTCACTCCATGTCTACAATCCCCACCCCACAAACTTTCACACCCTCGCAGGAATCTTAAACACCTTGACCTACACTCATTCTCTGAATCCCTCCTCCCTCTTACAGATATAAGTTCCTTACACAATGCGGATGACGCTGCCGCTCTATATAACACCACAATAGCTGTAGCTTTGGAATCCGCTGCCCCACTTACACATACCAAAACTCGCAAAATCAACAGACAGCCCTGGCACACCAGCCTGACCAAAGAGCTGAGGCGAGCTTCCAGGGCTGCTGAGCGCAGATGGAAAAGATCCCACTCCAACGAGCACTTCATCGCATTCAAACAGTCCCTCACTACTTTCAAGACCACACTCGCCACAGCTAAACAAACCTACTTCTCATCTCTCATATCCTCCCTGTCTCACAACCCTAAACAGTTATTCAACACCTTCAATTCTCTCCTCCGCCCCCCAGCACCTCCTCCCTCCCCACTCATCTCAGCTGAAGACTTTGCCTCATTTTTCAAGCAGAAAATTGATAACATCAGGGACAGTTTTGGTCAACAACCCCCAGAGCCCTTCCCCCCGACTTCCCAGCCCTCCACCTTCAAAACCAACTTCTCCACCATTACAGAAGATCGACTCTCCACTCTACTCTCAAGATCACATCTCACCACCTGTGCACTCGACCCGATCCCATCCCACTTCATCCCAAACCTCACCACAGTCTTCATCCCAACCCTAACCCATCTCTTCAACCTATCACTAACAACTGGTGTTTTCCCCTCAAGCTTTAAACATGCCTCCATCACACCTATCCTCAAAAAGCCCTCTCTTGACCCATCCTCTGTATCTAGCTATCGCCCTATATCACTTCTCCCATACGCCTCCAAGCTACTGGAACAACACGTCTACCTTGAACTGTCCTCCCATCTCTCTTCTTGCTCCCTCTTCGACCGCTTACAATCTGGCTTCCGGTCACACCACTCCACTGAAACTGCCCTTACTAAGGTCACCAATGACCTCTTAACTGCCAAGAGCAAGCGACACTACTCTGTCCTCCTCCTCCTGGACCTGTCGGCTGCCTTTGACACAGTGGACCATTCCCTATTATTACAGACCCTCTCATCCCTCGGCATCACAGACTTGGCCCTCTCCTGGATCTCATCATACCTAACAGACCGGACATTCAGCGTCTCCCACTCACACACCACCTCCTCACCTCGCCCCCTATCTGTCGGAGTCCCACAAGGTTCAGTCCTTGGGCCCCTGCTGTTCTCTATTTACACCTTTGGCCTGGGACAGCTCATAGAATCTCATGGCTTTCAGTATCATCTTTATGCTGATGACACACAGATCTACATCTCTGGACCAGATATCACCTCCCTACTAACCAGAATCCCTCAATGTCTGTCCACTATTTCATCCTTCTTCTCCACTAGATATCTGAAACTCAACATGGACAAAACAGAATTCATCATCTTTCCCCCATCTCACGTGACCCCCCCTACGAACCTATCAATTACAGTAAATGACTGCCCACTCTCCCCAGTCCCACAAGCTCGCTGCCTCGGAGTAATCCTTGACGCTGATCTCTCCTTCAAACCACATATCCAAACCCTTTCCACTTCATGCCGACTTCAACTCAAAAATATTTCACGCATCCGTTCATTCCTCACCCAAGAATCTGCAAAAACCCTAGTCCATGCCCTCATCATCTCTCGCCTTGACTACTGCAACCTCATGCTCTGTGGCCTCCCCTCAAACACTCTCGCACCCCTCCAATCTATTCTAAACTCTGCTGCCCGACTTATCCACCTGTCCCCCCGCTATTCCCCAGCTTCTCCCCTCTGTCAATCCCTTCACTGGCTCCCAATTGCCCAGAGACTCCATTACAAAACCCTAACCATGACATACAAAGCCATCCACAACTTGTCTCCTCCATACATCTGTGACCTCGTCTCCCGGTACTTTCCTGCACGCAACCTCCGATCCTCACAAGATCTCCTTCTCTACTCCCCTCTTATCTCCTCTTCCCACAATCGCATACAAGATTTCTCTCGCGCATCACCCCTACTCTGGAACTCTCTACCACAACATATCAGACTCTCGCCTACCATCAAAACCTTCAAAAAGAGCCTGAAGACCCACCTCTTCCGACAAGCCTATAACCTGCAGTAACCACCGATCGACCAAACCGCTGCACGACCAGCTCTACCCTCGCCTACTGTATTATCACCCATCCCTTGAAGATTGTGAGCCCTCGTGGGCAGGGTCCTCTCTCCTCCTGTACCAGTTATGACTTGTATTGTTTAAGATTATTGTACTTGTTTTTATGTATACCCCTCCTCACATGTAAAGCGCCATGGAATAAATGGCGCTATAACAATAAATAATAATAATAATAATAATTGTAAAAATTGGCCCGGTCAATAACATGCAAACCACCCTTGGGGGTGAAGGGGTTAACTGATCAGGGACAAAAATGGAAATTCAGCAAAGCCCCAGCCGGAGCTGGCTGAACACAAAACTAAGCAAATCAGACAAAATCTAATGGAACAATAACAGAGCAAAACTTAGCTTTAGAAGACAGGAACTGAACTGGAGGCCAGAGCTCAGAGCAGAGAAATCACCAGCAACCCTACAGGGCATCGGCTGCCTTATATCCTCTCAGAGATTCCAGATGTCCAATCGCAATCCACCTGTTCAGGTGACAGGTCTCTCCCATCCAAATCAGTTTCATGACCTCGCTTAACCAGCAGAGGGAGTTTATCGGACATCAAAGGTGAACGAGAAAATGAGCTCACAATAAGAACCACTGTTTTGGTGCGTGGCAGAGCTTGGAAAAGAAGGAGCGCCGTTTGACTTTAACGCAAAATTGGCTGGAATTGAGATCGGACGCAATGTCGCGTTTGGAGAGCCCCTGATGTGCCTAAACAGTGACCCCATTTTGGAAACTATACCCCCCAAGGAACTTATCTAGATGTGTGGTGAGAACTTTGATCCCCCAAGGACTTTACAGAAGTTTATAACGTACAGCCATACAATTAAAAAATCATATTTTTTCCACAAAAATTATCTTTTCATCCCCAATTTTTATTTTCCCAAGGGAAACAGGACCCCAAAAGTTATTGTGCAATTTGTCCTGAGTACGATAATACTACATATGTGGGGGTAAACCATTGTTTGGGCGCATGGCAGAGCTCAGTAGGGAAGGAGCGCCATTTGACTTTTTCAACGCAAAATTGTCTGGAATTAAGATCGCATGCCATGTCGCATTTGGAGAGCCCCTGATGTGCCTATACAGTGGAAACCCCTCACAAGTGACCCCATTTTGGAAACGCGAACCCCAAGGAACTTATCTAGATGTGTGGTGAGCACTTTGAACCTCCAAGTGGTTCACAGAAGTTTATAATGCCTGGGCATGAAATTAAAATAATATTTTTTCCACAAACATGATCTTTTAGTCCCCAATTTTTTATTTTCCCAAGGGTAACAGGAGAAATTGGACTCCAAAAGTTGTTGTCCAATTTGTCCTGAGTACGCCGATGCCCCATATGTGGGAGAAAACTACTGTATGTGCACACGTTGGGGCTCAGAAGAGAAGTAGTGATGTCTTGGAATTCAGAATTTGATGGAATGGTCTGCAGGTGTCATATTGCCTTTGGAGAGCCCCTGATGTGCCTAAAATGTGGAAACCCCCCAATTCTAACTCCAACCCTAACCCCAACACACCCCTAACCCTAATCTCAACCCTAACCCTAGCCCTAGCCCTAACCCTAATGGGAAAATGGAAATAAATACTTTTTTAAATTTTATTATTTTTCCCTATTACTATTTATAGCGGGTTTTTATGTTTGGCAGCTGTCACACGCTAAAAAGACACTTTTTATTGCAAAAATATAGTTTTTGCATCACCACATTTTGAGAGCTATACTTTTTCCATATTTTAACCCACAGAGTCATGTAAAGTCTTATTTTTTGCGGGATGAGTTGACATTTTTATTGGTACCATTTTCAGGCATGTGACTTTTTTGATCGCTTTTTATTCCAATTTTCGGGATGCAGAATGAACAAAAATCAGCATTTCATGAATTTCTTTTGGAGGGGTTTACACTGTTCCGCATGTGGTAAAATTGATAAAGCGGTTTTATTCTTTGGGTCAGTATGATTACAGCAATACCTCATTTATATTTTTTTATGTTTTGGCGCTTTTAAACAATAAAAACAATTTTAGATAAAAAATGATTATTTTTGCATCGCTTTATTCTGCGAGCTATAACTTTTTTACTTTTTTGCTGATGATGCTGTATGGCAGCTCGCTTTTTGCGGTACAAGATGACGTTTTCAGCGGTACTATGTTTATTTATATCCGTCTTTTTGATCGCGTGTTATTGCACTTTTTGATCGGCTGTATGATGATGAGGCATTGTTTGTTTTTTGCCTTGTTTTTTTTTTAAGGGGTTCACTAAAGGGGTTAACTAGTGGGACAGTTTTATGGTGCGGGTACTTACTAAATATGTGTACTTTTATTGTTTTGTTTTTTTTATTTACAAAAAAAATTTATTAGGGAAAATTTTAAAAAAAAATTATTTATTTAGGAATTTTTTAGAAATAATTTCTACACTTGTTTTTTTTTTTTTTACTTTATTACTTTGTCCCGGGGGGACATTACTATATTGTGTCACTTTGCATGGCACTGTGTCAGATCAGCGATCTAACAAGCAGTGCAGGCGGCTTGTCAGTGCCTGCTCTCAGCAGGCACTGAGAAAGCTGCCTACCTGCAGGACCCGGAAGGCCCCCGTGGCCATCTTTGATTCGTGGGCCTGCAGGAAGGAGGCCCTCGGAACAATGTGAGCACATCGCGTTGTTCCGAGGAGCTCAGGGAAGCACGCAGGGAGGAGCCCCCTCCCTGCGTGATTCTTCCCTATGCCCCTGGTACACTGCGATCATAATTGATCACAGTGTGCCAGGGGTTAATGTGCTGGGAACGGTCCTTGATTGCCCCTGACACATAATGCAGGGTGTCAGCTGTGATTATCAGCTGACACCCGACCAAGATCAGCTACGCTCCCCCCGTGAGCGAAGCTGGTCACAATGATATACTATCTTGTCTACAGTCATATGGGCCCTGGTCATGTGGATAGGATAGTACATCATATGTCAGAAAAAGGTTAAACACTAGGAGGAGTGTCAAAGAAATGGTTAATCTTAGTTCTTTAAAGTCTAGAAAAATATCTGAAAAACAACTAGTAACCCATGACACCATTTTAATTGTTATCATCTGTCTACGTGGTTGGATAATTCTGCCAATGGTCACTTCCAAATTCCCCTTTTCTTTTCCTAGAATAATGTCTAAATATGTCGAGGCCAAATATCTTCCTGACTAAAATGTACCAACAGGATATGGTTCCACGAATTGTTAAATTGACATAAGGGAAATGCCAAAAACCCCATACTCCCGTCACCCCCAATTAAATAATATCTCATATCTCATGATATAGTTGACATATCATTATATAACTATCATTCTTGCCAATTATTGTGTAAGATCTCCTCCATCTTTGTTAATTGTTACACAGTTTACAGAATTATCCATTTTTGTTCGTTTCCTCTTCTGATTTACTATAAAAGATCTACCCTGACCCTCCCAATAAAGGAGATTTACTTGATGGACAAGCAACCTGTGTCTCTCATTTTATTTCTCCACTCCTAGGTTCCTAGGCAAGAGAAGCTCTACCTGAGCTCCACTCGAGGTCGGTAACTAGAGAAAAAATCCCGACGCTGACAACTTGGAGGTCCCATCGAGATTGCATTCCCCTTTAACTATCAATTTGGACTGAAAAAAGATTGCCTTGCTTCTGTCGGAGGGAGAGGAGAAAGAGGACACCCGGGTAAGTGAGCATTTTAGCTCTCATCCTTTCTTGTCTCCCTCAGACAAGGTAGGTAGGTCAGTCTGTCTGGAACTTTGAATGGGAATCCCCTCAGGTAACAAAATTTAGGTTTATTTTTATCTCTTTGCTTTAATCTATTTCTATTGTGTTTTTGATTGTTGTTGCATATTTGTTGTGTATTTGTTTATCTGTCTAAAAATACTAACATCCTAATTTTGTGTGATTTTGTGTGCTTAATTGTTGTTGCAAAGCAAAGACCGGGTACAGACCAAAAGTGCTGTTAAAAATTTTTCTTTCCTCTCTGATAGTCTTAGAAGACTGTTGACTGCTGAAATTGTGTGTCTGGATTACTGAAACAATTGTGTGTGAGTTGTATGCAGTATGCAGAACTGAAATAGAAAGTAATGATGTGTTACACATGTTCCACCCTTCTCACTTTGATTGCTATTTTAGTTTTTCTTTGGCTGGTGGATTATGTCATTACATGTTTTTGTTTTGCTAGTTGTTAAGTTGTAAAAGGTTTGGTTTGGTTGATTGTTTGGTGTGAATCTGTAAGAAATAATTCATTAAGAAGTTGAAGGATTATCAAGGGAGATTTGATAAATGTCCTGTGCTCAGTGTGTTCAAAGTATAGTTATAAAAAGTTTGCAGACAGATTCGACCCCACGTTACTGGCAGTCTGAGGAAAAAATCACTGGAGGTGTTGGCTGGTGGGCAGCTATAGCATGGCGTGGACCTGTGAGAGTGTATCTTCTGGCTATAAACATTCATTTTAGAGTACCTCGAGATATCTTTGTAGCTGGATGTGAGTTAGAGGAGGTATTGCAAAGATTTGCAATTGAAGGAGGAGGATATTGTCCAGTGGCATTAAGAAACTTTGAGATGAATACTCAGACTATAAATTTGTGAAGCATACGTATTACATGCCGTGTGAAAACTGTTTGTGTTCGGTTACTATAGTTGAAAAAAGTGTGAAGATTAAGGTCTGATTGGTTTTCGGGAAGGATACATTTGACGCCAGTTGTTTTCCATCTGTATAGAAGAGGAAATAAATTGTATAGAGTGTTCTCTTGTCACGTGGTACCACACCCACATGCATTATTGAAAAGTTGGTCATACATCTTAGAGACTAGATGGTGTATGCCAAGGTGGCAAGATATAGTCTCGCATGAATATTATTTTGATTTCTCTGGAACAGACTCAGGAATAGACTTGGCATGCTCGGAGTCTAGCGAGAATTCAGATTCAGTATGAGGAATATATAGCGCTTGCTTTTGGAATAGTATTGTTTGTAGCGATATATGGTTATCTGTTCTACAAGGTGTGTAGTAGAATCAGGACAGAACAGAGAGTAAAATTTCAACTTGCTACTCTGGAAGCAGAGATTGCTGGGCATCATAACCGTCCAGTGGGATAATGCTAGTATATATATATATATCAGAGCTGAAGATAGGAGTAGCTAACCTTGACAGCTTCTGATAGCTTTTTGCTATGGGTATTAAATTTACCAGGTCAGGACGAAATATAGATCCAAGATATAAAATGAGGGACCTGGTGCGCTTGGAGCATGGGCAAAAAGCGGTGAAAAATGCTACAAAAATTTTAGAGCGAGCAGGAATGCCGAAGAATGGGTGTTTGGATGTTGAAAGATGGAAGCGATTTAGCAGAGAACATGAGAAATGGATTGAGAAAAATGGTTATGAGGAGCAAGTGGCTGCATGGATGAGAACAGCTGAGCAGCATGATCCATATTTTAATACAGATAATGATGATGATGAGGGGGAGCTAGCCCAAAGAAGGAGAAGCAAAATCCAAGCAGTGCAGGTACAAGCAGCAGCCCCTCCTTTACAGCGACAGCCTGTGTTAGTAGCTTCCTCCACCCCTTTGAGTGAAAGTGGGGAAATCGCTCTAAGTGATTCAAGTATTACCAGTAGTCGCAGTCCTACAAGAGACAGAATTATTAGTGGAAAAGTGATAAAATCCATGTCCACTGAGGCAGCAGTTTCCACTCCAACGGCTAGTACTGTGCCTTATTTTTCTTCACCATCATTTTTGTCTCCACCATACCTTCACATGTCAGGACTCCATTCTGGTCAGATACCGGTGATTTATCAGACACCAGGAACCCCATACATTCAGTATGTGGGGGAGAGAATGATTCCTCCTGGATCTCCAATGTAGATGCGGATGAGCCCCCTTACTTATGAGTCTTCTCCTCCTACATATTCGGCTACAAGTCAATACCCTGCACTTCCAAAGGGATCCCCAGATAGTTTTTCCACCCCAATAAAGATTTCTGGACAGGGGGGATTGGAGGTTGCAGGGTGAAGTGAGGATGATTTTGATTTGCAGATGACACCCAGCCCCTCCCAGAGCAGCCCCCAGGTAGCGAAGCTGAAGTTAATTAGGAAAAATAATGAGTGGAGATGTGAGGAAAATCACCAGCAGAATGAGGATACTCAGGGTTATTCAATAGAGCTATGAGATCTGCTACTTGGATCTGTAATAAATGTAACAATCCACAGGAGAAGGGAAAGACAGAATGTGATTTTTGCAGTAAGGCTGAGAGAAATACTATAGTCAGCAGCTTCCCTGTGATAACTCAAAGTACAAGCAGATCACCGGAGGATGGGGAGAATGAGACAAAGGTAGATACCATTACTTGGTATAAGCCATGGAGCAGATCTGAACAGTTTGCCATGGCAAATAGCTTCTCTGATCCCTGTAAGAATCCATTAGGATTCTATAGAGCAGTGGAAGGGGTAGCTGATAATTATGACGCAGCCTGGAATGATCTGGAAACATTGTGCCGAATATCTGTTGGAGTGCCTTTGCTTGAGAAAATAAAGGCAGTCCCTGCAGATACTAACTCAATTCATGAAGTTCCAGAGGATAAGAAAACTAGAGAATCAGGGCGACAGTTCATAGCAAGGTTACTTGTAGTGTCCAAGAAGTTAACGGAAGAGTTGACTTCAGGATTACCTGAAGTATTTCAGGAACATGATGAACCTATTGACAAATTCCATGCCAGGTGTGCAGCAGTGTTCACAGACCATGACTATGATCTGAAAAATTCTAGGGAAGCTAGGTTTCTCAAAAACATGTTCCTAACTGGATTGAGAGATGACCTGAGAGCTGAAGTGATGAAAGTAGTACCTGAATGTATATTTGCCACTTTGGAAAACTCTCTTCCTGTATTCTGGGGAATAGAAGCCCAAATTAATAATCGAAAAGCAAAAAAACAGCAGAAACCAGTGCCTGTCATGGTAAATATACCTCCTGATGCCTTTAATAATGCTGTCAGAACTGCGGTACAAGCATCAGGCATACATAACAGAGCTGCAGGAGGAGACAGAAGAAGGAGAGATGGGGTAATAGATGCCGAGGAGTGCAGACAGAAAGGGCTTTGCTACGGATGTGGCCAGAGAGGGCACATGAAAAGGAATTGTCTCAAGAGTAGAACAACCAAACCAGAGCAGACTCGTGTTTCACTGGTAGCAATTGACGAGGCAGGAAATTTGTCAGACTAGGAATTTGGCAGCCCCCAATGTGATTCTGTAATAGTGGTTCCCCCTCGGGATGGTCCAATGACCACCACACAATTACAACTTCCCAATGGGAAACAATTGAAATGTTTAATTGATACGGGGCGAGCCGTACTATTATCAGAAAACAAGACATGCCACAACAATTCATGACAGGAAAAACGGTACAGGGATTAGGAGCAGGAGGAATAGTTCATCCCTTGTATGAAACAGAACCCATGAATGCGCGAATAGCTCAGACCACTGACTTATGTGCCCTTTATCGGAAGAAGCCCTATCTACTGTGATGTCCATGATGCAGTTAGAAGAACAGGAAAAACAACAGGTTGAGCAATATGAGGACATACTGCAAATGCTCGAGCAGATACCAGCTGCACTATGGGTAAAAGATAAAACAGATGTTGGTTTGTTGAAAATCACACCTGTTTCTATTAAGTTGAAACCAGGAGCTGTACCAGTACGTATCCGACAATATCCATTGAGTAAAGAACAATCTGAGGCTATTTCAACACAGGTATCCACCTATCTGAAAGCATGTATACTAAAGGAGAAAAAAAATCCATTTTTAATACACCTCTTTTTCCGATAAAAAAGAAGCAGAGTGTGGCAGGACAACCTGCAGTGTACCGGATGGTACATGATTTAAGGGAAATTAACAAACTAATGATAGTGGACATACCCATAGTGCCAAATCCTCATACCTTGTTGAATCAGATTCCAAGTAATGCAAAATGTTTTACTGTCATTGACCTCAGCAATGCCTTTTTCTCGGTGCCAATTGATGAAGAGAGCCAACTGCTGTTTGCTTTTACACATGCTGGCAAACAGTATTGTTGGACACGGTTGCCTCAAGGGGGAGCTACTTCCCCTTCTGTGTTCTCTGAGACAATGGCTGGAATCCTTCTTTCCTGGCACCCTGAAAAGGAAGATGTGCAGTTGCTACAGTATGTGGATGATTTACTTCTTTGTACCCCAGATAGACAGGTGTGTCTAAAGGAAACATCTTCATTACTGATATTTTTATATCATGAAGGATGCAAGGTGTCAAAGGACAAATTACAGGTGGCAAAAGAAAAGGTCATTTTTTTGGGACATTGCATTTCACCTCAATTGAAACACATAACACCAGAATGGAAAAAGGCCATAAGCCAAGCCATTGAGCCTACTTCAAATACTACACTGAGAACATTCTTGGGGTTGATTGGTTACTGCAGAGAGTGGGTTCCTGCTGCATCACAAATGATGCAACCTCTCTTTGATGTACTATCTGCATGCAATAAAGGGCAGCCATACCAGCTGACCCCGGAAGCCAAGGAGGGGTTCAGAAACCTAAAGGAAGCCATTGTCTCTGCACCAGCCCTTGGAATTCCAAACTATGAACTGCCTTTCCGTTTGTACTGTCATGAATCGGGGGGACATGTTAAAGGGGTGCTTACACAACAACATGGAGGAAAGCATCGCCCATTAGGATACTATTCTGCCAAACTTGACACAGTAGCACAAGGAGCACCAACATGCATCAGAGCAGTTGCTGCTTGTGCAATACTGAAGGAAAAAGTTGCAGACTTGGTGCTAGACATCCCTTGGAAATTCTAGTGCCACACTCTGTTCAGGAGCTGTTGCTCCAGGCAAGGACAAAACATTTGTCCATGAATAGGATGACAAAGTACGAAGTGGCTTTACTTACACCTCCAAATGTGACTATAAAAAGGTGTACAGTTTTAAACCCCGCTACTTTGCTACCAGACACTGATGATTCAGAAACAATTGAAGCTCAGCAAGATTGCTTTGAGCTCATGGAGGCAGAAACGCAACCACTTGCCAACATGCAAGAGATACCAATTCCAAATGCAGACTTAGAGCTGTATGTAGACAGATCACGGTTTTACCAAAATGGTGTACCTCACACAGGGTATGCAATTGTAGATCAGCATGAGGTTGTAAGGAGTGAAGCACTGCCAGCTGAAATGTCTGCACAGGAGGCTGAATTGAAAGCACTCGCTGAGGCGTGTGTAATCGCTGAACATTTGACAGCAAATATCTTCACAGATAGCCGCTATGCATTTGGCATCTGCCATGATTATGGTCCCATATGGAAGAGCAGGCAGTTTGTTGGTTCCTCTGGTAAGCCCATTAAAAATGCAGAAATGGTGGCCCAGCTTCTCAGAGCATTGGAGCTGCCTAAGAAAGTTGCTATAGTGAAAGTGCAAGCTCACACTAGGGAGCGCACTAAGGAAGCAGAAGGTAATAACCGAGCTGATATTGCAGCCAAGGCTGCTGCTTTGTTCCCTCTTCCCGCAGGAACATACACTGTACAGGTGTCGGGGGAGGTGGATCTTCAATTACTCCAGAGCCTGCGAGAACAGGCCTCTGCACCAGAAAAGGAAGAATGGCAAAGGCACGCAGGTGCGAAGAAGAAGATGGATTGTGGAGAGCGGATGGTAGGTATTGCTTGCCCAGGGCATTGTTCCCTATGGTGTGCTCCCTCTCCCACAGACTAACACACCAATCCAAGGATGGAATGGTAAGCCAGGTAAAAGCAAGTTGGGTCACACCAGGCTTCCATTATGCTGCTGCAAAATTCGTACAGGGATGTGTAATCTGTGCATGCCATAATGTGGGAAAAACAGTGAAGGTGCCACCAAAGTGCACCCCCAGGCCATTGTACCCTTTTCAGCGACTGCAGATTGATTTCATTCAGCTTCCAAGAGTAGGCAACTATGAATACGTGCTGGTATGTGTGGATCTTTTTTCCAACTGGCCAGAGGCATGGCCCTGTGCTCATGCAAATGCATGCACTGTGGTTAAAAAGCTACTTTCAGAAGTTGTTTGCAGATTTGGAGTGCCAGAGGTAATTGAAAGTGACCGAGGTAGTCATTTCACTTCACAGGTGTGCCAAGGAATCACCCGAGCCTTAGGGATGGAACAATCATTTCACACTCCCTATCATCCTCAGAGCAATGGCAGGGTGGAAAGGTTAAATGGTACACTGAAATTGAAAATTCAGAAAGCAATGGCAGAAACAGGTAAACCATGGACTGAGTGTCTTCCCATTGCATTGTACACTGTTAGGGTAACTCCCAACAAAAAGACAAGTTTGAGTCCATATGAGGTATTGTTTGGGAGCCCTCCCAAGACAGGATTGTACTTTCCCCAGCAGATGCAGGCCTCTCATTCAAATATGACAGCCTATGTGGGTGCATTACAACAGGTATTGCAGCAAATTCATACGCGTGTTTTCAGTTCCCTTCCAGATCCGTCCTCCTTATCAGGCTCGCATGACCTAAAGCCTGGAGATTGGGTGGTGACACGAAAGCACCTGAGGAAAAGTCTGGATCCTCGCTTTGAAGGACCCTACCAAGTCCAGCTGACCACACCTACATCTGTTAAGCTGGAAGGAAAGTCCACCTGGAATCACGCGTCTCACTGCAAGAAATTTTACAAGACTTGAAAGAATGGAATTTGGGAAGTACTATCCATTCTTGCTTCTCACTTCGATATTATCTATACAATGCAAAAAAAATAATGATGTCTTTGAACGAAGGGATAGTGATGTGTCAAAACAGTGGGTTAATAAATTTGTCCAGTACCATAGCTATATTGCCCAGGTCCGAAATTTATCCAACGGTTGGATTTGTTCACATGCTCCCATTGCTGCAAAAACTATGCCATATTTTGTGACTCTGCTGACAGAGGAGGAGCTGTTCAGAGGAAAGGGTTGGGAAATGCGGGCCCTCAATCTGGCTGAGCAGCAGAGTCAAACTTCTGCTGCCTTGCTTATTACAGGTTGGACAAAACAGCCATGGTTCCAAATAAATCTTACCAGAAAACAGGAACCTGTAGATAAGTGACCAATCAATTTGTGGAATTTAAGGAATATGATGGAAACTGGGGAAACAAGGCAACTGATAAAAATTATAAAGGAAAGGTGCCCAATCAGGAGCTAAAACTTAGTTTTGCAGTAAAAACTCCCTTTTCTCTGTGAGATAAGCAAATTTGTAGTGACCAAGTGTGCTTAGAATGATTCCTACATGATACTAATTGGACAAGGAATCATTTCTTGCTTTATGGTAATACAGCACAATGTACAGCAAGAAAGGTGGTTCATGTAGATGAAGAAACCAGAGAAGGTCAGTATGGAGATGGAGCAGCTGAGATGTCCATAAGCATTAATACAGACCCAGAATGTCAGCCATTACGATATTATAGAGCAGTCACTACAGATTTAGACAATTCTTGGTGTCTTTACACTGCCACTACCCGGTTGGTTTCAATAGCAATAGCTTTCCTTAATGAATTTCAGTTTGAATTACCAAAGGGAGTTTATATAGTCTGTGGAAGTAATGCATATAGGTGGATTCCTAAAGGAGCTGAAGGTGCATGTACACTGGCTAGGTTAGAGCCAGCCACCTGGGTATAGAATGAGAATGATTTCCCTTATAAAAATGTCCCTAGTCACATGATAGCAAAGCGTAGTGCACCCTCTCCCCAGCCACCCAAGCATTTAATGCACACTCCATGGTATCTTAAAACTGGGATGGTTCTCACTGGTCCCTTGGGGGTTATGTTTGGAACTCTAAGAAATGCTCAAATGATAGAAGAATTGGGTGATATCTTTGATAATGTAACTGAATATTTATTTGACGCCATCAATGTAGAATCTGCTTATATGAGACAGCTCATTGTTATAACTAACCAACATTCTATGGTGCTTGACTATCTTACAGCATCTCAAGGGGGATTCTGTCAGGTAGTGGGACCCGCATGCTGCCACTATATAGATCCGTCCGGCCTGATGAGAGTCACTCATGACATAGAACAAGCTAGGCTGATAAAGGAAGGAATACAAAAGGTTAATTCCCTGGAGGACCTGCCCCTCCCTGAATGGCTCGCATGGTTAAATCCTTTGAATCTATTTAAAGGGATAGGCGGATGGATATCAGGAATAATTCATTTTCTAATTCAAGCAGTTTTTGTGATATTGGTTATTGCAGTAATGATAAGAATATTTGTTTTACTCATAAAGAAAATTCTTGGCTCTAATTGTAAATGTTTTCCAGGTAAACGTAGTGCTAAGATTGATACCGATACAGAGATCAAGCAAACTCAAGTGATGACAACCTTCATAACCACTGTTCAGCGTGAATGTATATTCTGCAACAAGCAAACTTCAGCAGACCTGGCTGATTGTATGCATTGTGGAAAACCGCTGGTCTGAACAAAGATAAAGACTCTACAAAGAACTACAACAATGAAGATTTACATGTATTATGGACTTTAAATGATTAACACTTCCTATTGATTAAAGATATCAAAATACATATATACTAATATATCAAAATATATGTTATAATGTATTACAGTAATTATGAATTTACTATATCTTGTTAACACGTTACACACAAAACAGACATAACTCCCCTCAATAAAATCTGTATTCCTTTGAGATAGGGCAATAAATGAAAGAGAAGTAGGGAAAGGTGGTCTGATTTACAGGCATAATCTGAATGGATACGCAGCAGGACTGGTATCCCATGATATACATAGGACAAGCCGTGTATTTTGTGAAGTAGGGTTATCTTGCAGGCCTCCAATAAAGGCAAGGGCAGATAGAGGTAGGTAGATAGGTTCATCCTCTATTTCTAGGTAGACAGAATGATAAAAAGAGGGGAGTTGTCAAAGAAATGGTTAATCTTAGTTCTCTAAAGTCTAGAAAAATAACTGAAAAACAACTAGTAACCCATGACACCATTTTAATTGTTATCATCTGTCTACGTGGTTGGATAATTCTGCCAGAGGTCAGTTCCAAATTCCCCTTTTCTTTTCCTAGAATAATGTCTAAATATGTCGAGGCCAAATATCTTCCTGGCTAAAATGTACTAAAAGGATATGGTTCCACAAATTGTTAAATTGACATAAGGGAAATGCCAAAAACCCCATACTCCCGTCACCCCCAATTAAATAATATCTCATAACTCATGATATAGTTAACATATCGTTATATAACTATCATTCTTGCCAATTATTGTGTAAGATCTCCTCCATCTTTGTTAATTGTTACACAATATTACGGAATTGTCCACATTTGTTCATTTCCTCTTCTGATTTACTATAAAAGATCTACCCTGACCCTCCCAATAAAGGAGATTTACTTGATAGACAAGCAACCTGTGTCTCTCGTTTTATTTCTCCACTCCTAGGTTCCTAGGCAAGAGAAGTTCTACCTGAGCTCCACCCGAGGTTGGTAACTAGAGAAAAAATCCCGACGCTGACAAGGAGCAGGTGCTGAAATTTGCCATGAAAATGGAGTATACTGTTAGCTTGCATTACGGCTGTAGTAAATGTGGGCGGGATCTGCTCCATGTGTCTGATATCACTCCTCTCCTCCCTTTCTGGGTGTTTGCAAAAGGATAAGTGAGAATGAGGTTTAGGATCACAGTGCAGTACCATTTTGTTAGTGATGATAATGTGATGCGGACAGTGTCGCCATGGACTGCTGGCAGTGCCGATTCTGTTGACTGGTGCAGCGCTGATCACTAGTCTTTACAGAGATCAGTCATATCATTGTGGCTGCAGCACTCACATCAAGTAATTGCCCAGTTCAGCAGTCATTATCAAACATGATAGGATTAAATACATGGCTCAGCAGACTATATAACATTTGACAGGATTAGATACATGGACTGTATCACAAATGCTAGGTTTGGATACTCAGCTCAGTAGACTATCACTCAAGATAGGATTAGATATATGGACTGTATCACACTTGTTAGGATTAGATACAAAGCTCAACAGACTGCATCATACATGATAGGATTAGATACATGGACTGTATCACACATGCTAGGATCAGATACACAGCTCAGCATACTGTATCATACATTATAGGATTAGATACACAGATCAGCACACTGTATCACATATGACAGGATTAGAAACACACACTGTATCACACATAGCTTAAAAGTCTGTGTCACACATAACTGGAAAAGATACGTCTCTGCCCAGTGTAAATCATCATTCAGATGGTCACTGATCTCTGCAAATGGAATATGAATGTGCAGGGCAATGTTTCCATGTAGCTAGTGACAAAAGTCATCTTTTCTGATGCTCTAAAGCCTCATTCAGACGTCCATGCATAATGTCTGAATGAGGCTTTACACTGGCAAAGCATAGCTGAGTCAGTGTGCAGATCATGATTATCTCACTACTGTACGCTGAACACTGTGATGCTGACAACTGCAGTGAGCACATGTCAGAAAGCCTGGTTTTATGATGCTAGGCTACAGAGTTGTACAATACAGTACAGTATAATACCAAGCTGCCGACGTGTACTCAACACCGCTGCACTAGTGCTCTTCTAACCACCATTGCCCGGACCTTCTGTTACCGCTGCAGAAAAAAAAAAAAAAAATAATAAATGTTAAAACAGTAGAAAATTGAATAAAAATCTGGACACATTCCCTTCAATAGGTTCACAGTCGAGAGTGGAACTCTGCTCTACCCTCACCTATTAGAGGCAGATCATGGCTGTGTGTCACAGCCATGATCTGCCAGGTATGGAGTGGGCTAAGCCTGTTTGTTCCATATGCCTGTTCATGACTTGCACAGTTTTATGTATTGCAGATGATGAGAAGGGTTTGAAAAAATATATGGCTTATCTGTCTTACAAGTCAGGAAGCGCACTTTCTTCCACACACAAGCCTTGGTTTTGTCAGGGGTGCTTCAGCAGCACCGCCACCTCAAGTAACAAGGACACAGATAGAGTGCACGTGGAGGACTCTTACCCGCAGCCACGGGAGTCCTGGTGTCTAACGTGGGTAGGAGCAGAGTAGCTTGAGGACCTGCGGGAGGTGGAGCAACGATGAAGAGCTAGGTGCGCACAGGACCTACGATCATGTGACCGCAGGGGGTGGGGCTTAGCATCATACTAATGCAGATGATATAATATACTCGCTACAGGAATACTGAAGTAAAGGAGAGGGGAACTCAGGTCAGGCAAGCCAGGAGGTCACACAAAGGGCGGGCAGCGAGTTACAGGAGGGATAATCACAGAAAGGTCAATACGCAGCCAGGGGTCATACACAGAGCGGGCAGCGAAGTACAGGAGGGATAGCCACTGAAAGGTCAATACGTAGCCAGGGGTCATACACAGAGCGGGCAGCGAGGTACAGGAGGGATAGCCAGTGGTGGGATTCAAATTTTTAACAACAGGTTCTGTGTTTGTTTGCAGGAAAACCACACCCATTTTAAGACACACACATTTTAAGACACACCCATTTACACACACACCTTTTCCTCAAACATATACAAGTAGGCGCGCAGTCAAGGAACTGTTCCCTATAGGCAGCACAGGTCCACAATAAGCAGCATTGTTCCCTATAGGCAGCACAGGTCCCCAATAGACAGCACAGGTCCCCAATAGGCAGCATTGTCCCCTATAGGCAGCACGGATCCCCAAAAGGCAGCACTGTTCCCTATAGGTAGCACAGGTCCCCAATAGACAGCACAGGTCCACAATAGGCAGCATTGTTCCCCAATAGGCAGGCACAGGTCCCCAATAGGCAGCATTGTCCCCTATAGGCAGCATGGATCCCCAATAGGCAGTACAGGTCCCCAAAAGGCAGCATTGTTCCCTAATAGGCAGCACAGGTCCCCAAAAGGCAGCATTGTTCCCTAATAGGCAGCACAGGTCCCCTATAGGCAGCATTGGTCCCCAATACACAGTGCAGGTCCCCAATAGACAGCACAGGTCCCCAATAGACAGCACAGGTCCCCAATAGACAGCACAGGTCCCCAATAGACAGCACAGGTCCCAATAGGCAGCACAGGTCCCCAATACACTGCACAGGTCCCCAATAGGCAGCATTGTTCCCAAATAGGCAGCACAGGTCCCCAATAGACAGCACAGGTCCCCAATACACAGCACAGGTCCCCAATACAAAGCACAGGTCCCTAATAGGCAGCATTGTTTCCAAATAGGCAGCACAGGTCCCCAATAGGCAGCACAGTGCTGCACAGGTCCCCAATAGGCAGGCACAGGTCCTCTGTCCCTTCTGTCCACCCCAGACTCCTCTGTCCCCTCTAGTCCTCTCTGGACTCCTTTCTCTCCCTCAGACTCCTCAGTCCCTTTTGGACTCATCTGACCCCTCTAGTCCTCTGTCCCTTCTGTCCCCTCCAGACTTCTCTCTCTCCCCCCAGACTCCACTGTCCCCTCCGGACTCCTATCTCCCTCCAGACCTCTCTGTCCCCTCCGGACTCCTCTCTGTCCCCTCCAGTCCTCTCTGTCCCCGAGACTCCACTGTCCCCCCCAGACTCAGCGTGTTCCGTGTACCTGAACGCCTGCGCCTGACCGCGTCCTCACAGCTCTCTGGGCACTTGCTGCAGGACGGGGGCGCGTCTCCTTGGTGATATACGGTAGCTGTAGTTCCGGGTTCTTGCTTCCTGGGGATGGGCTGGAGGTGAGCACTGAGCTCTGTGCTCCCTGTGGATGTGACGCGGCGATACCCGCACTGTGCTGGCTGCAGCTCCGGCCCCTGTATAGTCCTCAGAACCGGATCGCGGCTCTGAATCTCCCCGGTTTGGGGAATCGGCTGCTTTTTTAACAACCGGTTCCACCGAACCGGGGAGAACCCGCTGAATCCCACAACTGGGGATAGCCACTGAAAAGTCAATACGTAGCCAGGGGTCATACACAGAGCGGGCATAGCGGTACAGAGTCAGAATACAAGAGAGGTTAACCGAGACAGGATCGAATCAAACCCCAAGCAAGCATACGAAGACAGGCATGAAGCACAGACAGAACAGGGTCAGGCACACTCAGCTAGGAGTATAAACGACAGGGGACGGCTCCTCCATGAGGCTATAAGAACCCTCCCCAGATCCATAGAGAGGCTTCCCAGATTAACCTCTGCACCGCTTAACCTGGAGCCTCAGTAAACCATGACAGGTTTCAAGATTTTTCTTTAGTAGGACATCAGGACAGAAGGATATTAAACTTCTAATGTGTGAAAAATACTGGAAGCCCATGTGGCCTGATGTCATGAGCTTGATCTCTGTCTGCTGCAATCTTCACCAGTGTATGAAATTGCATATTGCTTTTTTTATCCTCCTATATCAAATTGCAAAACATTATTTGATTTCTCTGGGACATGCTCATTTCCAATATTCATACATTACCTTCAAACATTTTATACTTAAATGATAAAAATAGAATAAATGGAGGAAATATGGTAACCAATGCTTACTCTCCAGAAGGCTCTTTAATACTCATTGCAGTTAATGAACAGGTTCGGTCTATCTTTTGCTGGTGTGAAGTTGTCACTTGAGTATTTTTTTTGTGGAATACAAATGATTCTTCCCAAGAGCCATATTTGCTACTTTTCACTCCATTTCTTTCAGATTCTTTATAACTTGGTTGACCGGGAACTTTTTCTACTAAAACTCGCCCTCCTTCTTTTCCTATTGCCCCATAATGTATAGCAGAGTGACAAATAGCTGAATCCTAATAAAAACAAACAAATAAAAAAGAAAATTATTTTTTTTGGTGATGCTTAGTCAAATACATATACCGTAATTAAATAAATATGTTTATGTACATATTTATATTTATTTATCTACATCATAAATATTACATGTGTATGCACTATATATATTTACAGTAAATACATGGATGAATAAAAACTACAGTTTTTTTTTCATTATGTCATGTTTGGATGGCTGCCACTTTTGCTGTAAGTATATAAAGGGTATCGTTTTTTATAGGCAATTAGTTGAATCAACTAATATTATTTTTCACTAAGTGGAAGTATTACTTTCTAATTACTCATAGATTTCAGCCGGTGTCATGACTTCCCATGGTTTTTGGTCTTCTCTTTTTTCATGTGTCCAATACTTTTCCCTGTGTCATTTCTCATTATCTATTCTATTATTTCTAAACACTGTTTTTCAGTGATTCCTTTGTATCCCCATTCATACTGCACCCACACACACAAATGCTGCACCATTTGAAAGGTAAACTTGCCCCCTTCAGCAAGAAAATAGCCAAACAAACCACACATCCAGTAGAAGCGCTACTGCAGCGCGAAACGGCTGTCGTCATTTCCACTCCCGCTCCCATCCTCCCTATGCCAATGCTTTCAAGTTTTGGAATAAAGAAGATTTTATCCGGTGAGTGCCATCCGTTTTCTTTTTTGGTGTAGCCGCTGTGACTAATTGCTTTGGAGTGGCACCCCGGTTTATGGAGCACTTCTCATAGTATGCATATTTGCAGTACCAGCTTACACAGCTATTTGCAATGAATGAGCTTCCCGGCTGTGCGGATTAACACTTTGTTGGAGCAAAATATATGAAAGCCTGCACAGAGTTTGCTAAGGAGAAGGACTCCCAGAATATGAGAGATAAGATTCTCTGGTCTGATGTGTCGAAGATAGAACTTTTTGGTGATAATTCTAAGCGGTATGTGTGGAGAAAACCAGGCACTGTTCATCACCTGCCCAATACAATCCCAATAGTGAAACACGGTGGTGGCAGCATCATGCTATGGGGGTGTTTTTCAGCTGCAGGGAAAGAACGAATGGTTGCAATTGAAGGAAACATGAATGCGGCCAAGTACAGAGATGAAAAAAAAAAGAGAGGAGCCCCAAGCTTTAAGTGCAATCCGTACCTGAGCATATCTAGATCGCTCCCATGAAGCCAGATAAGGCAAGTGCAGATGAAGGCCAACCAGGTCTGAATGAAGACATGTCAGGTTTAGCCTCCACACATTGCCCAACCAGGAAACATAGATGAAGGGCGATGCAGGTTCAAACACAGGTGCACAATTAAATAAAGCTTGGGGCAGGGTGGGGCTGCTCTGTGTGTGTGCACAGCAGCCTAGATCCATCACAGTGAACACAGAAAAAATGGCGAACGTAACCCAGCGCGCACGGCAAAAGTGGTGGTCAGCCACATACCAACATACAAGAAAAAAAAAAAGAGAGGAGCCAGCGTCGCTTAAGGATAGAACGCATAGAGTGCATATGCACATAATATCTGACTGTATTCAAAATGAGATATTTGGCAAAAAATCAAAAGATCAATTCAATTGAGCCACCCCGCTCGCCAAGGCAATCTCATGTGGGGGGTCCTACTCTACGTTTTTAATAAACACTGTGCCATACTGCCTCCTAAATACATTACAAGCAAGACCACATTAAGTGCAATCCGTACCTGAGCATATCTAGATCGCTCCCATGAAGCCAGATAAGGCAAGTGCAGATGAAGGCCAACCAGGTCTGAATGAAGACATGACAATTTTAGCCTCCTCTTTTTTTTTTTTGTATGCAAGTACAGAGATATCCTGGATGAAAACCTCTTCCAGAGTGCTCTGGACCTCAGACTTGGCCGAAGGTTCACCTTCCAACAAGACAATGGTCCTAAGCACACAGCTAAAATAACAAAGGAGTGGCTTCAGAACAACTCTGTGACTATTCTTGACTGGCCCAGCCAGAGCCCTGACCTAAAGCCCATTGAGCTTCTTTAGAGAGACCTGAAAATGGCTGTCCACTAACTTTCACCATCCAACCTGACAGAACTGAAGAGGCTCTGCAAGGAAGAATAGCAGAGGATCCCCAAATCCAGGTGTTAAAAACTTTTTGCATCATTCCCAAGAAGACTCATGGCTGTACCAGCTCAAAAGGGTGCTTCTACTCAATACTGAGCAAAAGGTCTGAATACTTATGACCATGTGACATTTCAGTTTTTCTTTTTAATAAATTGACAAAAATTTCTACATTTCTGTTTTTTTCAGTGAAGATGGGGTGCAGAGTGTACATTAATGAGAAAAAAAGAGCTTTTTTGAATTTAACAAATGGATGCAATGAAACAAAAAGAGTTACAAATTTAAAGGGGTCTTAATACTTTCCGTACCCACTGTATGTCCACATATTACTATTCAAGGGACTATCGTGACATATAGAATATATCATATTATTGTTGTCCTCATTGTGTGTCTTGTATGCATGTTGCGGTGCAATACACATGTTTTGAGACATTTTTATCCTTCTATTTCTAGAGGTTAACAGGGGGTAATAGGATTAGCTGACGAAGAGCAAGGGTGCCATCTCTTAAGCTGCCTTTTAGGGTGTCAACCTCTGTGGCCTGGCAGGACAGAGATCTAGGGCCTTTGAAGGATATCACAGTGGACATCCAACCACTTCATGGCCATTGTATTCCCTAGGACTGGTCATTCTGGTGGATATTTTTTTAACTTGATTTTTCCTTTTTTCTGTTTTTATATTTTTAATGCATATCCAGTAGAGTATTTAGTTCAGTATTTTAAATTAAGAGATTTTTTCCTATGTAAAACCAGCTTATAGAGCACTGCTTAGCCACAGATGATAGCCACTGATTACTGACCTGGCAGCTAGACTGGCTCCTGTGAATCGACTCACAGCATCTCATTTATATTGTATACAGTAATATATATATATATATATATATACTGTATATATATATATATATAATAGCGTTCCACCATTTGAGTGGACGGGGATTACCCACTTTGCAGGTCTTGGAGGTAAACACTGGCACATTCAGAGTTAAAACGATTCCTTTCGGTTTATTTGCTCCATAAACCTCACAGTAACAAAACACGGTTTCCAGCCTTCACAGCAGTCAAAAGCAACATAAACAGTCCTTAGCTGGGCTGTGTTCCCTCAGGCCCTGTTCACACACAGGCCAGGGCAATGTCCCTAGCAGAGCTCTATCTGCAGCCAGACACAGGAATAGCTCTTAGCTCAGGCGAAAGCAAGCATAACAATGTCCATTACTTCAGGCTCAGTCCTGGAGCCTCAGCAAAACACAGGAGGCTTATCCCTCCTCACATACAGCCAGCATACATAGGCCTCACTGGGTCAGCAGCCTCAGCACGTGGTCTTCAGGAAGGTAGCCCACCTTCCTCCACCTAGGCCTGCCGGGACCTTCCACATGGCCCAATCAGATCCATGCGCTCTCTCTCCATGTGACCAGACCTCAGGTACCTTATATGGTCCATAACCACACCCACAGGTGATCACATGGCTATGACCTCACTAAAGGTCCTATTACACACATCCACACACAGGCTTCCCTGACACATTATAACGGAAACGTCAGCAGTACCTCTGCTGATCAATACTCGAGCCTGCATCTCAAGGCCACCTACCTTTGGATACATAGCGGTCATTCAGCATCCTATACCCATTAGCACAGTGGATATGCCTGTAGGCCCATCCTGGGACACCCACACAGTGCCCCCTAGCGGACATAGTGGTCACTACACCACTATATATATATACCTATATATTGTGAGGCAGTGATGGGAATCATATACGAGGATCGTTGCATGCCCCCCTGGATGTGTCTGGAAACATTCTGAACCTGCTCTGGAGTGTTGTCATCACAACATAGTAACATAGTTTTGAAGGCTTAAGGAAGACCTTATGTCCATCTAGTTCAGCCTATTTTTAGTGCAGCTGTTCTGCATTGTTGATCTTGGGGAAGGCAAAAAACCCACAGAGTAGAAGCCAATTTTCTCCATAGGGAAAAAAATTCCTTCCCGACTCCTAAGCTGGGTCAACCATCTACCTATAATATTATGTTATTCGTAACCTTCTATACTGTTACTCACAAGAAAAGCATCCATTCCTTTCTTAAATTCATTCAGTGAGTTGGCCATCACCACTTCCTCAGCTGTGGTTACAACACAAAATAAAAGTAAGGGTGGACTGGGTCAAGTTATTTGACCAAGTCAGATTTAGGAAACCTTATATGGGCTTTTATTTTTGGAAAGATCTGTAGGAAGGTAGTGGGATCTTTCCCTCCAGTCTGGGATTTGCAAGTCACCCATCACCATGATTCACATTTAAACCTGCAGGTAAGGGTTGGGTGTGTCAGTGTTGGTTTCATGTGAACAGAGCTGAAAGTCCTGTTTGTGTTGTGCGCATGGCTGTATGAGGTTAAGCACAGACTACAGCTGGAGTCTTGGGAAAAACCGTTACGCACGCAAGATTCCTACGGTGGTGCAGGTACCAGAGACTTGGGCAAAGCCATTACCGCACCCAACATTTCTACGGTGGAGCAGGCACCATTGGCACCTAACCGCATATGGACATTCCGGCTGCCAACCGGATAAAAAGGTTTGAGTTTAATTTCTAAGTTGGCAAATACTTTTTTGATTAACTTACGTGGGTCACTGCTTCGTTATCATGCTGGTGTGAAAGCTGTTGCCTTGCTATATATATTTTTTTAATCTTTGTAAAGAGGAGGAAACATTTGAAAGAAAATGAATATTACATGTAACTAATCTAATTTCTTACCCCTTTATAGATCTCAGTTCCCCATATTGTTATGTTTTCCTTTAGACAGTCAGATGGACAGATTAATCTAAAAAGTATTTAAAAGGTGATCTTTAAAACATAATATAAATTATATCAATTATTACAATACATAGTTTCATGATTTGCAGTCTATACGTCATTAATGGAGATCAATGTACCTGAACAATTACTTACTCTGTAACAAGTTCTTTTAAGTCCTGTCCAGTTATTGAGCAATTTGAGCTTTCTAAAACAAAAAAATAATACTGAGTAAATAGGTTATAGGTATTTATTTAAAAACACCTTTTTATATATACTACTATACTGTTGATAATGATACCTATAAAATTGGATCCATCTTTTGTATGAAAGTATGCATTCTCGAATTTCACTTTCAGTTTATCTTATATGTGTTCAGGGCTGTATATAGAAATCATGGGGTCCCATAGCAGTAGTCCTAATTGGGCCCCTACACCCCACGAAAAAAAAATACTCGGTGGGGTGACAGAAGCACATATCTTGACACTTTGCAGTCTTTACAAAGTAGTAGGATAGAGCCAGCACAAAATTTAAATGAGGAAGATAAGTTTAAATGATGAAGCAGACCCTACCCACAGTCCAACCCCATAGTGCCTCCTCGATACAAGAAAAGTTTAGAAATCTGAAACGTTTAGTGATTATTTAACTAAAACCAGGCTGCAGATTTCTACACTGAAGATATCTATTAAATCCGTAAGACAGTGCCATTATGCCCAAACTTTTAGTTTAATCCTGATAACAAGTTCTCTTTAAAAAGTTAAATTATCATCAGTATGACTCCATTAAAATAGCAAAAAATACAGATGTTTTAAATATAGTTGGTGTTATTTCATTACTAACTAATTTTTTTTACACTAAACATACAAAAATGAATTGCATTGGTTACCTGCAGTTTCTGACGATGTTTCCTTAAATGTGCTAAGTGGTGTCCTGACTATAAAGGAAGATAAAGTTTCACCAGAATGTTCAGTTGTTATTCCATTCCTGGTTGATGCACTGTACATTTTCTGCCCAGGTTTCCTCTCTATTACTGCATGCCCTCCAATTTCAGGGAGAAATAATCCTTCAAAAATTGATGCTTGGCATACTGAAGAATTCTAATTTTTTGATCATATGAGAAAAAAAATCCAATTCAATCGTGAAAGTTCAGCTTTATTAAATATTAATTTCACATATTTTGTTATAAATATGACAACTTACACTGCTATACACATCTGTGCCCCAGAGCATTCTTTTTACTTTGTCACAATTTTTTGGACATATCACTCTACAGAAAAATAGAAAACAGTATTGGATAAGTAAGACCAGTATAGGTAAAATAATAAAAGTTATAATAATGTAAATATTGGCTCAGGCAAAGCCAAATCCTCTACAAATTCTCAATCATTCCAAAAATGCTACAGCAGCCAAACGCAGAGTTTCTTGTGCAAAAATTACAGCACCAAAATTCTATGTATTTAGTCCTTCAATGACCAGGCATGTCAAAAGGGTTGCATAATGATGCTCATTTTTGCAATGGAAGGTGAGCACAGCAGATGATGTTGCAAAAGTAGATACCTGCCAGGACATGTGAATGGCATGTATGGGGATCCTCTCCTATTTGTTAAGCCCCAAAGGAAGAAGTGCAAGAGAAATGTTTGTCAGGGTGCGGAGAGTTTGCAGAGAGGGTATTCGAACTTAGTAACTACATAATGTTACTGTCTGTTAGGTACTCTTTTGTTGTTCATTAAATTAGATATTTGGCTTTTTAGATTATACTGTGTTCAATGGAAGTACAGTTTTGATGCAAGCATGTTCCCTGACTAACCATTTTTGTCTGTGTCGGTCTTTACTTCTTTTAGATGTGAGTATACATATACACACGTTTACACCCAATAGTAATGCAAGTGTATTTGTGGACCCAATGTGCCACAGGGCCTGTGCCCCTGCCTAGGAGGAGGCGTAGCTAAGCAGTTACCAGGTGTTCATTCAAGCTCCTGATGGTGGAGAAAGACTGGGCTGCAGGTAGCCACAAAGTACCACTTCTAGGCAGATCCTGGTACTGCAGCTGCTGACCCCAGGGGTCAGGTTCGCTGACTCAGACTAGGGCCATGTTCAGACACACTGGTCTAGGATCCTGAATAAGGGATTGACTGCTCACGGTCCAGGGACATTGTTCATGCACTGGTCGTACTGGGACCAAGGGACATTAGGAACAAGACTGGCCACACCAGGACTGGGGGACTTAAGATTCAGGGCTGGCCGCATAGGGACCAGGTGATTTTGGATTCAGGACTGGGCACACTGGGACCAATGGACTTCAGACCAGGACTAGGGGATAATGTTCAGGCATGATTGCACTGGGACCATGGGACAACTTTCAGGCACTGGCCGCACTGGTACAAAGGGACAACGTTCAGGCATTGGCTGCACTGTGACCAGGGGACTTCGGGAACAGGACTTGCCACATCGAGAGAACCAGGAGACAACATTCAGGCGCTGGCCACTCCGGGACCAGGGATTCAGGTTCAGGACGTTGGACAATCCAGGACCAGGGGACCTCACAACTGCACTGCTAGAACACCACACTACCTAATGACGAAACTTAACAAATGAACATAAACCAAAATATTCTTTATGTATAGACAAAATATAAACTACATATGGATAAAATATCCTCACATATAAGAATGAGTAGCAAAAGGTTAAAATGTCCAAAAAGAATTGAATGGCAAACCCACTTAGAATGAAACACTTAAAACACCACCAAGGTTAGGGTAGAAAACTATGGGAGAAGTAGTAAAATAAATAAATAATGAGTGAATATGCAAATCACAATAAATGACTAAAATGATCCATGAGACAAATATCTAAATTATATATGAAAAAATGTGCAAACCATGTGTATACTCAAATATATATATATGCACAAATCACATAGCGATTGCAGCAATGATATATTCACCCATAATAAAATGATTATTAACATAATATAAATATATCTACAAATATATATATATAAAAATGAAATGTAGAGGCAGGAAGAGTGAAGTAAAAATGCATTTATTGATACAAAATGTGGCAAATTAGTGCAAAAGCACGAGAAAAGGGTGCCCACACACTAAAACTTATGCTTTATAAACTGTATATACATATACAAAAAATCAATGAAAAAGCAGTGGTAAATGTGTTATATGGGTATATGTACGTATATATATATATATATAGTGGCCCTATCCTAAACTGTCTCCTGAATGGCAATACATTGAAGGAAGGACATAAAAAAACAATATAATGACACTGCACCGTGGGTAAATAATCACCACAGGATCAATTAAAATGGCAGCAGGTCATCTACACCGATGCCTCTACCTTGTGCCAGTCATTACACTGGCTACCCATCCACTCCAGAATTCAGTATAAACTTATTACCCTCACCCACAAAGCCCTCCATGGCTCAGCACCACCCTACATCTCCTCCCTTGTTTCAGTATACCACCCTACCCGCGCCCTCCGTTCTGCTGATGACCTGAGGTTGGTATCCTCAATAGTCAGAACCTCCCACTCCCGTCTCCAAGACTTTACACGTGCCGCGCCAATTCTTTGGAATGCACTTCCCAGGTCAATATGATTAGTCCCCAATCCCCACAATTTTAAGCGTGTCCTGAAAACGCATTTATTCAGACTGGCCTATCGCCTCAACACATTAACCTAACCTATCCCTGTGTGGCAGAGCCAAAAATTTTACCATAACCAGGTTCCCAGCATCATGTTCCCACATGCTTTATGCATCCATTAGCCCTCTGTGTCTGTACTGTTACACACTTAACATTATGGCTGGTCCATACAATCAGGGCAACTGTTACCACCCACCTTTCGTGTCTACCTCTTTCCTCATAGACTGTAAGCTTGCGAGCAGGGCCCTCACTCCTCTTGGTATTTGTTATAATCTACTGTATGTGATTATTGTTATGCTGTAATGTCTATTGTCTGTACAAATCCCCTCTGAAATGTAAAGTGCTGCGGAATATGTCGGCGCTATAAAAATAAAATTTATTATATTATTATTATCTATATAAAAAACCCTGGATGAAAGTCCTCCCCACTGAAATAATTAGGCTGAGCAAAAATGGGTTAAATAGTATACCTAAGTGTAGATGAGGCAGGCCACCGGTGTGCGGAGCACTCCCCCGACGTGCGTTTCAATGGGGAGGACTTTCATCCTTGGTTTTTTATATATTTGAACTGCTGCCATTTTAATTGATCCTGTGGTGATTATTTAGAAAACATTAATTATTGGAGATTGGAAAAGACTTAGTGTACATAAAAATCCCCTTAAAACACAATTTATTAATGATCATAAAAACACACCTTCCCAGTGACGTTGAAAAAATGTCAAAAATAAACCTAGTATAAGGTGCTGCATAGCCCTACATTAAGGCCTAACTGATACCTTCCTATCCGTGGAGGTTGGCACCCTAATAGTACGATATTGGCGCCCCCACTCAACGAGGACTATCCCTCACTTCCCTAGTGATCCCTAATATCACAGAGAGGAAAACAATTTCAAGATAGAACAGTAATGAAAAGATCAGAATGCCCTAGGACTAATGCAGACCAAACAGATAATACAACAATAAAACATAACCCACATCATGATATCATGTGACCCACAAGAATAGCAGCTATTCTCAATTGGAGAGATAAACATCCTCAAATACAATCAGCGATAAATGAAAAGGTCACTTATCATGTCTCATGGGGGACCCTCAACGCGTTTCCCCGCCGTAGCGGTTCATCAGGAGGAATAGTCCTATCAAAAATATTGTTGCTGCTTCATGCCTGATACCCTCAATAATAGTGGCACCAGAAGTCTAGGAAACCGGAATTAAATAACCGGTGTGATTGTTTTGCATACCACCCACTATCCGGCAGTCCAATCGGTGTGAAGATGCAAATAACTGAGAGCCAGGTGTGCAGCAAAAAATATATCATATACCTGAGAGCCCGCCGCTGCATTCAAAAAATCAAAGCGGAAGAAGGGGTCATTAGCGTGCGTTCCACCGTGGGGCGTATCCAATATGGCGCCCATACTTCCGGTCGCGCAACCCCCTCAGCGGGTTGTAGCCTCCGGAACCATCCTGTGCGGGCATTGGGCAACAATGCGCCCATTGTTGGTATCTATGGGCGTGTCCGGGAGCTAAGGGGAAACATGTGACCGGAAGTGCCGGCGCCATCTTTGATTCCCCTCCGCTCTGCCCGCACAGGATGGTTCCGGAGGCTACAACCCGCTGAGGGGGTTGCGCGACCGGAAGTATGGGCGCCATATTGGATACGCCCCACGGTGGAACGCACGCTAATGACCCCTTCTTCCGCTTTGATTTTTTGAATGCAGCGGCGGGCTCTCAGGTATATGATATATTTTTTGCTGCACACCTGGCTCTCAGTTATTTGCATCTTCACACCGATTGGACTGCCGGATAGTGGGTGGTATGCAAAACAATCACACCGGTTATTTAATTCCGGTTTCCTAGACTTCTGGTGCCACTATTATTGAGGGTATCAGGCATGAAGCAGCAACAATATTTTTGATAGGACTATTCCTCCTGATGAACCGCTACGGCGGGGAAACGCGTTGAGGGTCCCCCATGAGACATGATAAGTGACCTTTTCATTTATCGCTGATTGTATTTGAGGATGTTTATCTCTCCAATTGAGAATAGCTGCTATTCTTGTGGGTCACATGATATCATGATGTGGGTTATGTTTTATTGTTGTATTATCTGTTTGGTCTGCATTAGTCCTAGGGCATTCTGATCTTTTCATTACTGTTCTATCTTGAAATTGTTTTCCTCTCTGTGATATTAGGGATCACTAGGGAAGTGAGGGATAGTCCTCGTTGAGTGGGGGCGCCAATATCGTACTATTAGGGTGCCAACCTCCACGGATAGGAAGGTATCAGTTAGGCCTTAATGTAGGGCTATGCAGCACCTTATACTAGGTTTATTTTTGACATTTTTTCAACGTCACTGGGAAGGTGTGTTTTTATGATCATTAATAAATTGTGTTTTAAGGGGATTTTTATGTGGTGATTATTTACCCACGGTGCAGTGTCATAATATTGTTTTTTTATGTCCTTCCTTCCATGTATGGCCATTCAGCAGACAGTTTAGGATAGGGCCACTATATATATATATATATATATATATATATATATGTACATATACCCATATAACACATTTAACACTGCTATTTCTTTGATTTTTTTGTATATGTATATATATATAATGCATATGTTTTAGTGTGTGGACACCCTTTTCTCGTGCTTTTGCACTAATTTGCCACATTTTGTATCAATAAAGGCATTTTTACTTCACTCTTCCTGCCTCTACATTTCATTTTTATATATATATTTGTAGATATATTTATATGATATTAATAATCATTTTATTATGGGTGAATATATCATTACTGCAATCACTATGTGATTTGTACATATGTGTATATATATATATATATATATTTATGAGCATACACATGGTTTGCACATTTTTTCATTTATAATTTAGATATTTGTCTCATAGTTCATTTTAGTCATTTATTGTGATTTGTATATTCACTCATTATTTATTTATTTTACTACTTCTCCCATAGTTTTCTACCCTAACCTTGGTGGTGTTTTAGGTGTTTCTAATGACGAAACTTGTTGTTTGGTGACTCCCTAAGGGTGAGGAGCCATCCAGTGAGTGTACTACTTATACTAAATTCCTCTTAGCTACAGACTGAGGGCATTTACTATATATGAGCACTGCCCCTTTAAGATCAGGGAGCACACACTAGGTGCGTTGCCCGGAGTTGTGGGCATGCACTATACCAGGAAGCAGGAGCACGCCAGGGAACCACGCCGTGGGGACGGGGTGGCGAGTGTGCCTGCTTCCCTGCATGGAGGGGGAAGGGGATGCCATTCAGGGGTGCTGGCCAACGTGCTACAGTACCCCCTTAAGACCCTTTTCTTCGAGCCTGAGAGAACTATCTGCTGAAAAGTTGGAAGACAACACTTCTTCACAGACTACTATGACTTCTCTTTAGGACCATGACTTCTCGCCATCTTCACATTTAGGATGCCTCTCTCTATCAAGTCATCCTCAGCATAGGACGAAGCGAGTGTAATACCAGGAACTGGACATTGAGAAGTCTCTCTCCATTCGTTGAGACCAGCTACCGCCCTAGAGGATTCAAGGACCAACTGGGGTTACTCTGCCTGGTTGGTGGATAGCAGAGATTTGGCAGATGCCACTGTCTTGATGTTTTCTTAACCACGTCACCTAGAAACTGAAGATACCTCCTCAGAATCCGTCTTTAGCCTGGTCTCCAAGACGTTTCATCCACGAGGTGGGGAGAATTTCCTGGGGGCAGATCATTGATACAATCACTGGGACTGTGTGGGAACATCACCCCCACTTCCCTTTTTTCTGAGACACCAGCACACAGCTGCTCAGTGACTAGCAGACCTGGTGGAGAACATTGCAACATCACTGGCTTACCTGGATGTATGGGGACCAAACACCTCTTGTCACTCATCTCTCCCCAAAGCAGCACCACAACTGGGTCTCCAGACTAGAACCGCCACTTGAGTTCTCTGCTCTGGGGCAACCTATAGAAATACCAGACAACACGTGGAAGGCGATAATCTTCTCCCTATATAATGCTCAGATCTGGAACTCAAGTTGTTTTATCATGACTTGACTGTTTCTGAGTAGGACTCGTCCTTCATTTGACAAAACCCTCCCTGGATTCTGAAGTTGTTGGATGAGAATCTGACACCGACTCTTCACGGCTTGCAGCACAAACTCTCCCGCCAAACAGAAGCCTCCACTTGCCACGGATATAGTCACACCGGGACCAGAGGACCACACTACTGCACTGGTAGAATACCACATTACCTAATGACTAAACTCAATGCTTGGCAACTCCCTAAGTAAGAAGGAGTCTTTCACACAGGATGCCTCCCAGCATTAGGCTGATAGCCATCCAGCAAATGTACTAAGTATACTAAATGTCTCTCAGCTACAAGCTGAGAGCATTTATTATATACATGTTCTGCCCCGTTAAGAGCAGTGGAGAAATCAGCAGCATGCCATCGTGGTAAGTATGCCAGTATCCCTGCATGAAGGAGGAAGGGAACACTATGCAGGTGCACCGGACAGAGCACTACACACACACACAAACACATCTCAAAATGATTTAAAGACCAAGACAGACAGAAACGGTATACCGTATATGAATATGTTTTATATAAGGTTATAATCATTTAAATTTGAACATTTGCTCTGATACAGTTAACATTACTGTTTTTAGTATACTATATGCCTTGTGTAAAAGATTACCATAATTTAGAATGGTTGCCTAAGATAGGCTTTAAAGTCTTACTTACTCTGTAACAGGCTCAGTTATTTTGTTTGCAGATGTCGTACACTGAATCTTAACTATAGAAAGAATATCACAGATTAATAACAGGTTACCCTTACCAGCAATTAAAATAAATTAACATTTAAAACTCAATTACTGAATGTGTAAATTTCCTGATATAATATTGTCTATTTATTTTGTAGAATAGTACAGGAACAAAAGGAACTGCTGCTTTATATCTGTTGACATGAGGTCAAAGGAAGCAGGAGAATCATCTGCTTAAGCTGGGAGAGATACTCTGAGGGCAGAACAGGCAGGTAGTTAGCAGTTACCTGTCGGTAAGTTCTTGGCCCCACAGGAATAAAAACAAAAATATTGGATTTCCCTTTCACCTGGAAACTTTGCAAATGTTACTCACATACCCTGGTCCATCTGATTTTCTTGTGCTCCACTTCAGACTTTGCAAGTAGTCCGGTGTGTTCCCATGTAATTAACTTCCTAGGCTTATTTAAGGCTACCAAGACTCACACCTGTGTCTTGGCATTGCTTTAAGACTGCTAGTAACTCTTCTAATTGTCTGTGCAGTTGCAGACCACAATCTTCAGAATGTCTCCTGCTTGTCTGTGGTTTCCAGTCCCTGGGTCACATCTCTGTGGTTTCCAGTATCACTACTTACTTGTCTGTGGTTTCCAGTAACCTTGCTGTGTATCTGCCTGTGGTTTCCAGTATCACTATCTACTTGTCTGTGATTTTCAATAACCCTGCTACATGCCAGTGGAGAACTTTATCTGCTTATCTACCACTAGTCTTCAGGACTCCTGTTTGTCTGCAGTTTCCAGTAACCTTGATACCTGTCAGTGGAGGACTTTCCTTGTTTGTCTGTGGTTTCCAGTATCAATACCTACTTGCCTGCAGTTTCCAGTATCATCCTGCCTGCAGCTTTCGGGATATCTTCCTAGCAGTTTACTTCTTCCAGTTCCAGTTACCTACTTGCCTGCAGTTTCCAGTATCAACCTGCCTGCAGTTTCCAGGATGTCTTCCTTGATGTCTACAGCTTCCAAGGTACTCGACTTTCTAGTCAATCCAGAGTTTTGTAAAGTGCATAGAGAGAAAAAGACCGGCACTATTCAGATGTCATACCTCTTGGTGTAATAAGATGTGGCTTGCTTGCAGCTGGCAAACTTCGGAAAAAGCGTGAATGTAGTTAGCTGGAGAAGGCGAAGAAGGTGGCATTCCGACACACGGAAGGTTCTTAACTGTTACTTCCTTCGGTTACCACATTGAAACAAGGAGTCGGGGAAGCAAGGTTCCAGGATGTCTTCCTTGATGTCTACAGCTTCCAAGGTATTAGACTTTCTTGTCAATACAGAGTTTTGTCTGCCTCCTGTCCCTGGTCTTTTGTGTACTACCTATCTGCATCTCAATGACATCTCCTGTTTGCTTACATTCTTCAGTAATTCTGCAACCTATCAAAGGTTTTCAGTAACTCTGCAACCTGTCTGAGGTCTTCAGTAAAGCCCCTGTTACACTAAACGATGTCCCAGCGATCCCACCAATGATCCGACATGATGGGATCGCTGGGACATCGTTAGGCTGATCGCTGGTGAGCTGTCACATAGACAGCCCCAGCGATCAGGACCAGCAATGCTGGACGCTGGTTTCTAATGTAAACATCAGGTATCCAGGAGCAGTGCGACTCCTGGATACCCGCTGTTTACATTGGAAACCGGCCCCTGCCTCCCTCACTACCTTATCCATATTCAGCCCTATTTGGATGTGTCACTCCGTTCAGGCGCATGTTTCTACTCCCTAGGGCTCAGGTTGTATTGGGAAGTCTGTTTTCTGTGTACTCTTGATCCACACTTTATATTTTGCATTTAGCAGCATGCCATGTGATTGTCCTTTCGCAGCCCTTTAGCTTATTTAGCACGGCACATATATTCTTTGGTGATTCGGCAGGATTGCATTCCATCATTATAGGCATGATTAGAGTGTTGTACATTGTCACGCTCGCGCCTTGGCTGAATGGCGCGAGCCGGGGGGTTGTGGCCCCACTGTGCCACAAACCAGACTACCCTGGAAGGGGCGTAACTACGGCAGCTTCCTTGGTCTTCACTGGAGCCTCTGATGGTGAGGTCAGGCTTGTGCGGCAGGTAGCTGCCGGGTGCCACTCCAGGGTGGTGTCTGGCTGTGGCTGCTGATCCCACTCAGGAACAGGACACCTTGACAGAGGCTATAGACAGGCAGGCAGGTGGATACGACAGGCACGGCTGAGACACAGGGCAGGCGGGCACGGCTTGGAGACACAGGACAGGCGGGCACGGCTTGGAGACACAGGACAGGCGGGCACGGCTTGGAGACACAGGACAGGCGGGCACGGCTTGGAGACACCGGACAGATTGGCGTGGTATGAAAAGGAGCAGGTAGGGACCTGTTCACACAGCAGGTGTAGGCAGGAGGGAGTGGTGTATGCTGGAACAGGATCTGGACCTGTTCACACAGGAGGTACAGGGATGGATCTAGGCAGGAAGGAATGGAATATGAAGGAACAGGTTTGGGCCTGTTCACACAGGAGGTGCAGGTATGGATATAGGCAGGAAGGAATGGAGTATGAAGGAACAGGTTTGGGCCTGTTCACACAGGAGGTGCAGGTAGACAGAGCCGCAGGAGTGCGGAGCAGGCAGAGCCACAGGAGGTGCAGGTAGACAGAGCCGCAGGAGTGCGGAGCAGGCAGAGCCGCAGGAGTGCGGAGCAGACAGAGCCGCAGGAGTGCGGAGCAGACAGAGCCGCAGGAGTGCGGCTAGGGAGCCGTGCAGACAGAGCGGCTAGGGAGCCGTGCAGACAGAGCGGCTAGGGAGCCGTGCAGACAGAGCGGCTAGGGAGCCGTGCAGACAGAGCGGCTAGGGAGCCGTGCAGACAGAGCTGCGAGCGTGCAGATGCACAGATAAAGAGGACACAAGGAAAGACACGGCAGGGAAGGAACCACAAACAAGGAGACTGACAGACAGAGGTAAGACTGAGTTCAGACAGAGGCACAGGGACAAAGACACAAGGACCAGGATATTCAGCCTCCTGGCAGGCAGACAAAGTATGGACAAGGTACAGGGAACAAGACTCAAGGGCCAGGATATTCAGCCTCCCGGCAGGCAGACAGGGTACAAAGCAAGACTAGAGTAATCCTCCAAAGAAGGAGACAGACAGAACAGGGCCTGGCTTCCTCAGCAGCGGAATACTAACTGAGTATAGACATTGCTCAGGCAATGTTTCAGTGGGAGTGGCGAAACTAAATAGTCAAGGGCTCCAGGTGGTTGGTCAGGGACAGATTACCCAGGTGCACCCAGACTGCATAAGAACCAGAGAGTTCAGGCGCCGCCCCCCTATACACACAGTCAGGAAACATGGAGAGCAAGCAGGAAAACAAGAGGCATAGCACATGGAGCTCAGGGCTGGCAACAGACAGATTTCACAGCATGGTTTGAAGGAGAAAGTAAGTTGGTGTGCGGGGGATGGGAGGCCATGTAGTGATGCCAGCAGGGTTGTTACAGTACCCCCCCCCTTTACGGCCCCTCTTCCTCAAGCCTGCCAGAATGACCTGAAGAAGGAGTATGGAACCACATACAGTCCAGGCTGACAGGGCATCCTTCTGGTGAGACGAAGTAGGTGTGCCATCCGGAATCACCGAGTGCCAAGTTTCTTGGTGCCCAACAGCCTCCAACACCGAAGGTATAAGGACTTGGATCTCTTCCTCCAGAGTGGAAGAAAGCAGGGACCTGGAAGCCTCAGACTTGACCCCTACATCAGCCGGCCAGCTGGAAACCGAAGAGACCTTTACCGAGTCCAACTTCAGCCCGATATCCCAAGAAAATTGGACCTCCTCCTCCAGACGGGTAAAAAACAGAGATGCATAGGCCACTGTTCTCACCTCTTCATCCACCTGCCACATGGAAGTTGGAGGCATACATACGGGGAGCCACCTCCGCCTGTTACCCGGAACAGACTGGACCACTTCTTTCAAGTAGGCGAACGAGTACTGCTTAATCCTGGGACCTTCACCCACAGACCATAGAGGAGCCGAGGGCATCCACTCAGGATCAATCTTCAGCCCATTATCCTGGGGAAGACTATCAAGTGTCAGGGATGTTCCTGAGGACTGGTCACTGGTATGGTCACCGGAGGTGTACGGAGAGGGCGCCACTGTTTTCTTTTCTTCAGTGACGTCAGTACACCATGGCTTGATAGCCGGCAGATCAGGTGGAGAAGGAGACGATACAGAAGACTGACCTTGCAGTAATGGAACTAGACACCTCTGTTGGCTAGGCAGATCCAAATACAGCACCATGCTGGGTCTTTGGACCGGAAGGGGCAATAGAGTGCCCGGCTCAAAACGACCGGTGGGCAAGTTGGTCAGCAGGTGGAAGACAAATGTCTCTGTGTATAATGCTCCGATTAGGAGCTGTAGTTGACCCCTCAATGCTGGACTGTTCACAAGTAGGGCTTGGCCATCACCAAACCCCCTGCATGGATTCTGGAGCGGTGGAGCAGGAACCATGCACAGACTTTGTCTGGCTTGTAGCTTGCATACATCTGCACGGCCGAAACTCCCACAAGGCACCGGAACAGTCACAGACTTTAGTAGCGAGGAGGTACTCTCACCAAGGGCAGTCTCTCCTACTGGCCCAAGGTTCTGGAGCTTTGGCTTCACAGGGCTGAGACCATCAGGATGTTCCTTCTCAGGACTGGCCTCTGGCGACAACCTAGCCAGCCCCTTTTTCTTAGACCTCTTGGATCTTGCATGGGGGGCTGCTTTGGCAGGCTGAGGAACAGATGGGTCATGGACGGTCACAGACGGAGAAGATGAATTGGCCACAGGTCTCTTTCGTCTGATCCGTTCCTGGAAGCTAGGAGGGGAAGACTTTTCAGGAGACACTGTACCAGGCTTGTCAAAGGCTTTGCAGAAGGCCACCAGGAAGGCCGGTAAGCTCGAGGTGATGGGATCCCCTGCTTCCCAAAGGGGGTTGAGCCACTGCAACGCATCTCCTGTTAGGTAGGACATTAGTAATCCTACCTTTACCCGATCGCTGGCGAAGTAGGGAGCATGCCATTGAAAATAGCGTAGGCACTGCTCCATAAAGGCACGACAGTACTTGGGGTTCCCATCATATCTTGGTGGGTCCGAGGGAGGTTCAACTTTAGGTATGCCAGCCTCTAGTTGAGCAAACAGTCTATTGGAGACCACAATGGTGGGTGGAGCAGTGAAGGATTGGGCTTCAGACCGGGTAAATTTATTTGGTTGCCCATACTGGCAAAAAAGTTCATCTTGCTCCGAGGGCGAAAGGACATGGGACTCAGCGGGGACCATGGCCTGAGCAAACTGTCACGCTCGCGCCTTGGCTGAATGGCGCGAGCCGGGGGGTTGTGGCCCCACTGTGCCACAAACCAGACTACCCTGGAAGGGGCGTAACTACGGCAGCTTCCTTGGTCTTCACTGGAGCCTCTGATGGTGAGGTCAGGCTTGTGCGGCAGGTAGCTGCCGGGTGCCACTCCAGGGTGGTGTCTGGCTGTGGCTGCTGATCCCACTCGGGAACAGGACACCTTGACAGAGGCTATAGACAGGCAGGCAGGTGGATACGACAGGCACGGCTGAGACACAGGGCAGGCGGGCACGGCTTGGAGACACAGGACAGGCGGGCACGGCTTGGAGACACAGGACAGGCGGGCACGGCTTGGAGACACAGGACAGGCGGGCACGGCTTGGAGACACCGGACAGATTGGCGTGGTATGAAAAGGAGCAGGTAGGGACCTGTTCACACAGCAGGTGTAGGCAGGAGGGAGTGGTGTATGCTGGAACAGGATCTGGACCTGTTCACACAGGAGGTACAGGGATGGATCTAGGCAGGAAGGAATGGAATATGAAGGAACAGGTTTGGGCCTGTTCACACAGGAGGTGCAGGTATGGATATAGGCAGGAAGGAATGGAGTATGAAGGAACAGGTTTGGGCCTGTTCACACACGAGGTGCAGGTAGACAGAGCCGCAGGAGTGCGGAGCAGGCAGAGCCACAGGAGGTGCAGGTAGACAGAGCCGCAGGAGTGCGGAGCAGGCAGAGCCGCAGGAGTGCGGAGCAGACAGAGCCGCAGGAGTGCGGAGCAGACAGAGCCGCAGGAGTGCGGAGCAGACAGAGCCGCAGGAGTGCGGAGCAGACAGAGCCGCAGGAGTGCGGCTAGGGAGCCGTGCAGACAGAGCGGCTAGGGAGCTAGGGAGACTGACAGACAGAGGTAAGACTGAGTTCAGACAGAGGCACAGGGACAAAGACACAAGGACCAGGTTATTCAGCCTCCTGGCAGGCAGACAGAGTATGGACAAGGTACAGGGAACAAGACTCAAGGGCCAGGATATTCAGCCTCCCGGCAGGCAGACAGGGTACAAAGCAAGACTAGAGTAATCCTCCAAAGAAGGAGACAGACAGAACAGGGCCTGGCTTCCTCAGCAGCGGAATACTAACTGAGTATAGACATTGCTCAGGCAATGTTTCAGTGGGAGTGGCGAAACTAAATAGTCAAGGGCTCCAGGTGGTTGGTCAGGGACAGATTACCCAGGTGCACCCAGACTGCATAAGAACCAGAGAGTTCAGGCGCCGCCCCCCTATACACACAGTCAGGAAACATGGAGAGCAAGCAGGAAAACAAGAGGCATAGCACATGGAGCTCAGGGCTGGCAACAGACAGATTTCACAGCATGGTTTGAAGGAGAAAGTAAGTTGGTGTGCGGGGGATGGGAGGCCATGTAGTGATGCCAGCAGGGTTGTTACATACATTTATTTTGACCTCTTACAGTTTGCTCTAGTGTGGGTTCAAGCAGGGGTAATTTCCAACCCTATTGTGGGTCTTTGTATTTCTCCCATTGCTTTTGTGCATTTTTAATGTTTTTAATGTCTTCAGTGTGTTTTGTAATGTTTGAATAAAGGTGAATTCTTACACTTTATTATAGCTTGGTGATCCCTGTTGTGTACATGCTCTTTCCTCTTTTTTTGTACATTGTTATTAGCATGTACGGGTGATCCCTTTAAGTGGTGCCCTCCAGCCCTTGTTTTACACTATCTATTTATTAGGGGTTTCTTTGTTTGTTTCCCCTTTTCTTGGAGGTGGCACACTGTGGTTTTTCTATATATTTATTTGCTTGCTTATGTGGCATTGCATTCTAATTATGGATTTGTCGACCAGAGAAACAGCTTGGAGCCAGAGGGCCCAAGGGATTTTTGATGCTGGTAGCAATACATCTGTTGAACCAGTTAATGATGATGGGGGTTTTACCACAATCACCACTGAACTCACCAATCTACATAGATCACTTACTATGGTGTGGTAGAACATTAGGAGTTTTGAACAATACAAGGTTACAGGGCTGGTGCCGCGTGGCCTTAGGGTACAGATCTTTCCTGCATGGAAGGTTGATGAGAGCTTTCAGAACACATGGGAGACTGGTTTAGTCAAGTGTTCTCTCCTACTTATGGATATGCTAATAGCACATGATCAAGCTTTGTTGGCAAAACTTAAGGAGGATATTAAATTAAGGGAAAACAAACTCCTGTCGTTTGACCCCTCTCAAGTCACCTCTTTTAAACAGCAACTTAAAACGGTGATTGACAAATTTGAGAAAGAGATTATTGATGGGCAACGCCAGAAATTTCAGCGGGATAAATTGGACTTTAATAATGATTGTGCATTCAAATGGAGACATCGGGGCAATAAGTGGGCAGTTTCCTTTGATTTGAATAAACAAAGGGAGGCCAACATGAAACAAGACCAATCCTCTAGTGATTTTTTATCATCAGATCTAAGCGATCTAGAAGGAGCTGTAGGAGGGGTAAACGGAAGACTAAGAGGCGTCAGGAAAAGGAACAGGGGTTACAAGCAGACATCCCCAGTGTACAAATGGGAAACTTGTTTCAATCGCAGGAAACACTAAATTATTCTGGACCACCTTCTGATACAACAGGGCCTGAAAACACAGGTAACCTACAAATTAGGTCGCCAATTAACATTTAAATTGTTGTATCACCATCCCTCCTCAGCTGACCAACTTCCCACCGATGAACGACAAGCTCTCAGAGATCTACTTGACTGTTATGAATGAGTCACCGGAGGAGGAGAAAACAAAAATACAAGCTAAGTCCAGAAAACCGGAGAGGTTGGTAGCTATCGGATTGCAGACCCCTGATCCTATTCACCACAACTAACAGTAGCCGTGGGGGGTTCCTACGGTGCCCTAGACCCCTCGTCACAGCCAGAGAACTACATAAGCCTAAAGAAGGAAAGGGGAAATCTAAACTGCCCCAGAGCAGACCCCAAAGCAAAAGACAGCCCCCAACATGTATTTTCGGTGAAAAACAGATGAAAACACAAACACAGACAGAAAGACAGGCTGAGCAAATGATGGGGCCCAACTAACTAGATAGGACAGGACAGAAAAGATGCTGGCTGCAATCCGCAAAAAACCCTACAAAAATGTCCCAACTGTCTGATAGGAAAAAAGGCCCTGAAGTCGCTAGACTTCAAAATCACTATATCAGCACTCAGGTATATTCTGAAGACAGAGCAAAGAGATCAACTGATCAGAGACAAAAATGGAATCCAGCCAGTCCCAACCAGGACTGGCTGAATACAAACACTAAGGAAACCAGACAAAATCTCATGGAATAATAGCAGGGCAAAAAACTTAGCTTTTAGTAGACAGGAACTAAAACTGGATGCCAGAGCTCAGAGCAGAAAGGATCACCAGCAAACCCTGCAGGGCGTCGGCTGCCTTATATCAACTCAGAAATTCCAGATGTCCAATCACACTCCGCCTGTTCAGATAACAGGTTCTTCCCATCCATTTCACTACCTCTCTTCACCAGCAGAGGGAGTTCATCAGACATCAAAGGTGAAGGGGAAAATGAACTCACAACACTTGACCTACTTCAGGAGAACGAGGGGACTTCCTCAAGAGGAAAGTTCACAGGACGACTCCCTTCCCAGGCTACTCCCGCACTATCTCTTTTCCCTGCAGTTAACATCTTTTTTCACAATGTTTGCCGGGACATGCAGGACCTCCGTCTTGATGGCAACAGGTATCAGAACTTGAGCAAGTTAGAATACAAAGCTATTCGGGACCTCCAGAACAACAAGGAGTTTTAGTCCGCGAAGCGGACAAGGGGGTGATATAGTTTTATGGCCTAATTCCCTTTACTTCCAGGAGGTAACATGACAGCTACAGGATACTTCCTGCTACACTCGACTTCCGGCGGACCCAACAGATGTGTTCAAAGATAAATTGGATGGCTTGATTGGTCAAGCATCAAGACGCGTCCTGAGCAAAAAAGAAGTCAAATTCTTGACGACTGATGACCCTGTTACACCGACATTTTACCTTTTGCCAAAGGTGCATAAGTCTCTGGACAACCCCCCAGGTAGGCCCATTGTTTCGGGTATAGGGGGGCTATTGGAAAAACCTTATATATATCTAGACTTTTACCTACAACCATTGGCCATGGCACTCCAATCCTTTATACGGGACTCGAGGCATTTGATTCAACTTCTTGGTGACCTGTGTATTCCACCACATACACTTTTGGTCACTTTGGACGTCAAGTTCCTCTATACCAGTATCATCCATGACTTGGGTCTAGAAGCTGTCTCCTATTTCCTAGAGCAGAAATCTACAGGGGATAGGGATCATGATTTAATCCTCCTGAACTTATTGCACTTTGTCTTGGATAAAAATTTCTTTGTTTTCGATACCGTCTCTGCAAATTGAGATTCTGATTTGGCTTGTATCCTAAGTCATACTACAAGACTCGTTAAAGGGTTGATTGTGACTTGTAGGATCACTGCTACCAATAGGTGGCGCTGTAGAGTAAAAGTCCTCTTTCTTTCTGAAGAGGCAATTTGCATTTTGTTTTCGATAGAAATTTTTACAGACAAATTACAGGGATTGCCATGGGAGCACGATGTGCTCCCTCTTACGCTAATCTTATTTTGGGGTGGTGGGAAGAGCTTGTAGTGTATCGACATAAGGATTTCCAGTTACATTGTTTCCGATGGTTACAATTTATTGACGATGTTGTATTGTTTTGGACAGGTTCCGAAGAGAGCTGTAAAAACTTCATCATGGAACTGAATGTTAACCTTCTTAATATCAAGTTGACGTCCAACATTTCGGCTACTTTCGTGGAATTCTTGGACCTGAAACTTACTGTTGAGGGTTCGTATATTTCCACAAGTCTATATCGGAAACCAATGGCTAATAGCCTTTTACACTACACTAGCTTCCACCCTAGACATCTCAGAAATGGCATCCCCACAGGTCAATTCTTGCGAATGAGACATAATTGCAGCAGTATATCGGATTTCCACTCTGAGGCTAGAGAATTAACCGACCGTTTTAAAAATCATGGGTACCCGAATAAGGTCATCGCTACTGCCTATTGAAGAGCGGCCAGGAGTACACATCCGGAATTACTACTAAGAAAGACAGGTGAGTTGACCAGGCCCCTGGGCATCGTCACTACTTTCAACAACCAGTGACAAGACATTAGCAAAATATTGAACCGCAGCTGGGGCATTTTATTGAGTGAACCAAAATTGTCCCCTTTCATTTCCTCCGCCCCTAATTTGATAGTGAGGCGTGCCAAGAACTTGAAGGATAGACTTTGCCATAGCCATTACGTTCATCCAACAGTGAGATTGAATAGAGGCATTTATGGCACTTACCCCTGCAGGAATTGCAATGTCTGTCAGCAGATGGTTGCCCAGGATGGCTTTACACTCTCTGTCTTTCCTTTTCAGATCAAACCTAGTAGGACCTTCTTCAATTGCAAGTCACGGAATTTGGTCTTTGCCTTAATCTGCAATTGTCCGCGAGTATATGTGTGACAAATGACACAGGAACTTCGTCGCAGAGTACAACAACATATCTCCAATGTCTCCACGGCAAAGAAGGACCTGGAAAAAGGCAAGAGTATCTAGTCGGTCGCATCACATTTTTTTGATGTTCACCAGGGACGAACTACGGGTTTGAAGGTGATGGGCTTTGAACCAGTACTGGAAAACATCAGAGAGGGGGATTTGGCCGAAAAACTCCTCAGGTATGAATCAAAATGGATCCAAAACCTTAACAGCCTTACCCCCCATGGCATTAATGAAGAGCGTCTCTTCACTGGATTTTATAAGCAGCTCTAAACCTGCCTTTTTGCGGCCCATTTCCAGTCCTGTTCTGGTTATATTTGCCATCTGTATATGTACATGTATGGTCTTATTTTTCAACTTTTTCCTTTCCCAGATGCCATCTTAGGACCTACGGCAGGAACATTACTTTTCAGAATCTACACCAGGCTCTTGGCTAAGAAAAAGAAACGAGTCTTCCTTATGGCTGCCATATTTTCAGCATGGAGTGGTTGTTGTGTCTTCTGGCCCTACGTCTCATTGGACATTTAGCTGTGTTCTTCACAATCAATCCTTACACAATCCTTGTTTATTATTTCTCTGTATATTTTTGTCAAAAGAAGCATGGATTTTTTTAATGTACCCCTCGGCTTTTGCTGTTTCTTTCTGTTTTTGTTTTTGTACAAAAAATTGTTTGTGGTATTTGCATATAGCTCTTTGTTATCACCCAGTGCCTCTCTATACATTGTGCGCTGATAAACTTACTTATGGTCATTGTGTATTTTGTGTACCCCTGTAGTTTTTTTATACCTATTTAAATTAGTTTCTATCTGTTTAAAAAAAACATGTTTTTTTTCGGTTATGGGTATTTTATCTTTATTTTTTGAATGGCGCTTATTGTACTTGTATTGGGTGCTGGTTAACGTGTGCTGGCAGGCTTTGACATATTGCTGGGGTTTGTGGGGGTGGCAATTGGCATGTCCCACCTGTTGATATGTTTTTTCCTCCCAAGTGTGTGGACATAGATTTTGGACATTTAGGGCATGGACATGTCCATTATACTCACCCTTTTTCCCTCCTTTTCCACATATTCTCCCTCTTGCATGCTTTAAGATCTGAGTCGCTTGTATTGCGCACGAGCGAACTATCTATATTTTTTCACTTAGCTCTGACTAGCTGTATCAGCGTGTGCGCGGATCGACGCATGCGCTGTTGATTTTTTCGGCGGCCATCTTTAAATCTCCCAGCAGTGCCCTCACTACCGACTTTGAGCTGAGAATGCGCAGATGGAGGTCCTGTGCGACTTCCGCTTGCGTCACACGCCGGTCTCGGCACTCGATCATCATCATGCTGATACTCTTCAGCTGTTCTCTGGCAAACAGCACTATGTTAAGGTATTTATAAAACGCTCTTTTACACACTGTGTATTTTCCCCTGATGAAGCCAGGCTTCCTGGCGTAACGCGTCAGGCACCTTTTGGGCCCCTGCCTCCCTCACTACCTTATCCATATTCAGCCCTATTTGGATGTGTCACTCCCTAGGGCCCAGGTTGTATTGGGCAGTGTGTTTTCTGTGTACTCTTGATCCACACTTTAGATTTTGCATTTAGCAGCATGCCATGTGATTGTCCTTTCGCAGCCCTTTAGCTTATTTAGCATGGTAAATATATTCTTTGGTGATTCGTCAGGATTGCATTCCATCATTATAGGCATGTCTCCATGATTAGAGTGTTGTACATTTATTTTGACCTCTTACAGTTTGCTCCAGTGTGGGTTCAAGCAGGGGTACTTTCCAACCCTATTGTGGGTCTTTGTATTTCTCCCATTGCTTTTGTGCATTTTTAATGTCTTCAGTGTGTTTTGTAGTGTTTCAATAAAGGTGAATTCTTACACTTTATTATAGCTTGGTGATCCCTGTTGTGTACATGCTCTTTCCTCTTTTTTTGTACGAGATCACTGATGTGTCACAAAATCAGTGATCTCGCTAGCGAGATCGCTGTGTGTGACGGGACCCTAACTCTGCAAATTGTCCTAATTCTTCAATAACTTTGCTATCTGGCCAAAGTGTTCAGTAACCCTGTTATATGTGTGTTGTTTTCTGGATTTTATTAAACTTACAGTTGCATTCTACATTTCCATGTACCACGTGCTCCATTTGGCTGCTGCACTGGCCCATGTGGCCCTTGTGCCCAACCGGACCCACCACACCATGTAAGGCCGATGAACATAACAGCAACATAACACTGATCATAAGAACCTTGCAAATTCAAAATCAGAAGTTTTTAAAAGGGCATCTAACCTAGGTTCTGATTTTGAAAGGGGAATAATCACTGAGTTGAATTAATTGAGGGGTCTGGTTTTATATCTAAAATAATTAAGGGGTCTAGAGTCTAAATAAATTGTGGTGTCTAAATGAATTTACAGACCTGGTAGGGAGTGCAATTTAATTTAGGGACCTAATTGGAAGTCTGATTTTAATTTAGGGGCCATGACAGGGGACTAAATTAATTTAGGGGTCAGATGAGGGGATCTTGATCTAGTTTGGAGTCTGGCTAAGGTCTGAATTGATTTGGGGGTGTGGTCAGGGGTCTTAATGAAATAATACGTCTGGGATCTGAATTCATTTACGTTGCACATCTCTTGCCCTCTTACCGCTCCACAGAGCCCTAACACTTAGTTTCCACCCCTATTGACAGAGTCAGTGCCTACCTGTTCTCTCTGTCATGCGCATCTTCAGAGCCCATATTTGTTGTCAATATTATAGATATATAATTAATTCTAATTTAAAAAAATACCTTTCGGTATCTGGATGCCAATGTTTTCTTGAAGTGCAGTCAGTACAAATGACTTTGTCCAAGGACCACATTTTCTTGAAATGATTCCATTCCTTGTTGATTCTTCATACCAGCTTTGTCCTGGACTTTTTTTCAAAAGTATTTTTCCGCCATTATTGTTTATTGCACCTGAATGAATGGCAGCTTGGCAAATAGATGAATCCTACATAAAATATCATACAAAAAAGCTATACATGCATACATATTATTTGCTATTTTAAAAAAGCATGCTTAAAGTTAAAAGGTCTCTAACGCATAATTATATGTCATTGTCTTACTTCTGTGTATACATAAGTTCCCGATACTTTTCCTGAGTGCGTCAAACATCCCGGTGGGCATTTAACTCTGAAATATAAACCATAAGAAGCTACCTATTTTAGACATTTTACCAATCAGTTATAGCATCACAAATGTTTCTGCTCATTCGATATAACACTGTAGTTGTGTTGCCTTCTATCATTGAAATGAAAATAATGTGTAACATTTATGACTGCTGTTAGATTTTAATAAAGTCATTTACACATTTCATACTATCACCAAAACATTCGGTAGTTAACATTATACCATCCAACATTCTGACCCTACATGGTAGGACAATCGTCATATCTTAATTGTCATGTTAGAAGTTGTGGTCAAAATGGTGCCATACAAGCAATGATGGTAATTTTGAAAAAGTAAATGAGATTGTCTTATTTACTTTAAATCCCGTGAAGATGGTTTGGAAACTTCTGTGTGTATTTCTATGTTTAAAGGGAACCTGTCACCCCCTGCTGGCAGTTTTAAGTAAAAGAGCCACCTTGTGCAGCACTAATGCTGCATTCTGTCAAGGTGGCTCTTTTATTTAGCGCTCATTTCTTTTTTTCGTGCCTGCTGCACCGCTGCCCTGCTTAGGCTGGTTTCACACTTGTGTTTTTTTGCGCTGTTTTTTCGCGCAAAAAAAGCATGCGGTTTTTTTCCTATTGTTAACATGGGTGCGCATACACATGCGTTTGTGCGCATTTGTATGCGCATGCTTTTTTTGTAGTGTGCGCTCGGGCGCACAAAATGCACTCTGTGGCATTTTTTGAGCGCCCGACTTGCCCCCAAAAAGCGCATGCGCACGCAATGCGGTTTTTTTCACCCAACCACCCATTATAGTCTATGGGTGTGCTGACGTGTGCATGGTAATGCGCACGTCAGTGCAAAAAAAACGCATGCTTTTTTTTAAAAAAAAAGTGCACAAAACCACAAAAAATGCACAAAAATGCATGATGCGTTTTTATCTGCGTTTGCACTGCGCACGGTGTGCTGCGCAAAAAACCGCAAGTGTGAAAGTAGCCTTAGCTCCGCCCCTACTAGTCACATGGTGCTGACATCATTACAGGTCCTGCTGGCACCCACTGCTCTGCTGAGTTCCGCCCCTACTGGTCACATGGTGCTGACGTCATCACAGGCCCTGCTGGCACCACTGCTTGCTGAGCTCTGCCCCTACTGGTCACATGGTGCTGACATCATCACAGGTCCTGCTGCACCACTGAAAGAATATTTCAGCGCAGGTGGGAGAAAAAGAAATGAATGCTGAGGAGGCGGCGCCAAATTCAAAAGCTGGACATGACTGACGTATGTGAGGCTATGTGTCCAGGGAGGAAAGTCCTGCCCCCCTGACAAATATCAGGTATGTCTGACCAATTTTAAAAGTGATTATTTTGGCGGTGGAAGGGACGCTAAATAAAAGAGCCACCTTGACAGAATGCAGTATTAGTGCTTTACAAGGTGGCTCTTTTACTTAAAAACGCCTGGAGGGGGTGACAGGTTCCCTTTAAATATAACTTAGTCATGTCCACAATTTGCATGCGTGAGTGGGATAAAAATGGTAATGCTTAGGCTGGTTTCACATTCGCGCTTTTTAAGCGCACGCACGGCCGGGGGTAGCTCCGCCCCCGAGCCGGCTCTCTGCCCGGCGTGCCCGCCCCTTGCTTGTAGCGCCGCCTCCTAGTGGACAGCGGCGCCTGCGATCGGCGCACCCTATCTTTAGCATAGGGTGCGCAGATCGTGCGCAGGCCGTGCGCTAGTTGCGCTTTGACCTGCGCTGCGCACTTTTGACGGTGCGCCGTGCGCGCCAAAATCAAACTTTTCGGATTTTGGCGCGCACGGCGCACCGTCAAAAGTGCGCAGGTCAAAGCGCAACTAGCGCACGGCCTGCGCACGATCTGCGCACCCTATGCTAAAGATAGGGTGCACCGATCGCAGGCGCCGCTGTCCACTAGGAGGCGGCGCTACAAGCAAGGGGCGGGCACGCCGGGCAGAGAGCCGGCTCGGGGGCGGAGCTACCCCCAGCCGTGCGTGCGCTTAAAAAGCGCGAATGTGAAACCAGCCTTACCTAAAACTGTTTTTTAAGAATTAAATTCATTTAGAACCTTTTTATTACTATCTCAGAAAATATCAGTTTTAAGCAATGTTCTTATATAGAGACTTTTCGCTGCAGATTTTGACATGGATCTGTTGCACACCTGCATAAAATTCTGCATGTGTGACCACATTGCAAGGGTGAAATTCATAGACAAGAAACAACAGCATAAACAGACAAAATGCAAGTTTAAAATCCCTAAAGCAAGTTAATTTCTGTTGTGGATTTTTTTTCTGTAGCATGTACATAGTATTTGATAAAATCTTAGCCCCTTGGATGCTACAATAGCACGCTGCAGATTTTCAGCCTGCAATTATGGAGGAAAATATTTATCAGATGTTAACATACACTCCCTGACAAAAGTTATGTCGCTTATCCATGTTATGTAAATAAAAGCTTATAACCTGAGGTTAAATTCATCCATTGGTTGTATAAATTATTCTTTCGAAAGCTGAATCCCTCCGAAATGTGGTTTAGATTAAGAAAATAATTTGGCATCAATGCAGAAAGATTGATCATTTAATGGACACAGAATGGTCAGATTTTGGCAAGACAAAAGTTTTGTCGCCTGGTCATATAATCCTAGTTTACATCCTCACCTGTGCTCAGTAAATGATCAGTTAATTAGTGGGTGCGTATAAAAAGAAACCCAGCACCCCAGACTTTCATTTGAGCTGCAACTTGACCTCTGACAACATGCCAAAAATCCACCCTGCGACCAAAGCCTGGATTATCAAGAGGTTGAAGACCAGATCCATTGCAGAGGTGGCTGGCACCTTTAATGTGTCTCAGCGTCAAGTACAAAGAATTAAAAAAAGATTCAAAGAGACTGGAGATGTGTTTGACAAGCCCAGGTCCAGCAGACCCTGCAAGACAACTGCTCAGGAGGAACATTTGTTGGTTAGAAAATCCAAAGCGAGCCCCTCTTCCACTGCAGCAAAGCTCCAACAGGCCTGGTCACCTCAAGTCCCTGTGTCAACTAGAACAGTTTGTAGGATTCTGTCTCGAAATGGCCTCCATGGTCGAATCAGTGCCCAGAAGCCAGCACTAAACAAAAGGCAAATAAAAAACCGTGTGGCATTTGCAAGTCCCACAGCCTGCTAAACAGATGGATGCTGGAAAAGTGGCAGAATGTGCATTTCTCTGATGAATCTTCAGTAGAATTACACCACAGCCACCGCAAATACTGCAGGAGACCTACTGGAGGCTGTATGGATCCTAAATACACCCAGAAAACAGTTACATTTGATGGTGGAAACATCATGGTCTGGGGTTACATTCAGTATGGGGGTGTGCGAAACATTTGCAAGGTGGAAGGCAATATCAATAGCATAAAATATCAAGAAGTATTAGCTACCTCTTATATTTCAAATCATAAAAGGGGTCAAATTCTGCGGCAGGATGGTGCTCCATCTCATACATCCATCTCTACAACAAAGTTCCTCCAGGCATAAAAGATCAAGGTGCTCAAGGACTGGCCAGCCCAGTCACCAGACATGAACATCATTGAGCATGTTTGTGGTAGGATGAAAGAGGAAGCTTGGAAGACAAAACCAAAGAATCTAGATGAACTCTGGGAGGCATGTAAGACTGCATTCTTTGCTATTCCTGATGACTTCATTGAGTTATTGTATGAATCATTGTTGAACCGCATGGATGCAGTCCTTCAAGCTCATGGAAGTCACACAAAATATTAAATATGACTAATAGCACCACAAATTCATTCACCAATGTTATGCAACATATACAGTGGGGAAAAAAAGTATTTAGTCAGTCAGCAATAGTGCAAGTTCCACCACTTAAAAAGATGAGAGGCGTCTGTAATTTACATCATAGGTAGACCTCAACTATGGGAGACAAACTGAGAAAAAAAAATCCAGAAAATCACATTGTCTGTTTTTTTTCATTTTATTTGCATATTATGGTGGAAAATAAGTATTTGGTCAGAAACAAGCAATCAAGATTTCTGGCTCTCACAGACCTGTAACTTCTTCTTTAAGAGGCTCCTCTTTCCTCCACTCATTACCTGTAGTAATGGCACCTGTTTAAACTTGTTATCAGTATAAAAAGACACCTGTGCACACCCTCAAACAGTCTGACTCCAAACTCCACTATGGTGAAGACCAAAGAGCTGTCAAAGGACACCAGAAACAAAATTGTAGCCCTGCACCAGGCTGGAAAGACTGAATCTGCAATAGCCAACCAGCTTGGAGTGAAGAAATCAACTGTGGGAGCAATAATTAGAAAATGGAAGACATACAAGACCACTGATAATCTCCCTCGATCTGGTGCTCCACGCAAAATCCCACCCCGTGGGGTCAGAATGATCCCAAGAACGGTGAGCAAAAATCCCAGAACCACGCGGGGGGACCTAGTGAATGAACTGCAGAGAGCTGGGACCAATGTAACAAGGCCTACCATAAGTAACACACTTCGCCACCATGGACTCAGATCCTGCAGTGCCAGACGCGTTCCACTGCTTAAGCCTGTACATGTCTGGGCCCGTCTGAAGTTTGCTAGAGAGCATTTGGATGATCCAGAGGAGTTTTGGGAGAATGTCCTATGGTCTGATGAAACCAAACTGGAACTGTTTGGTAGAAACACAACTTGTTGTGTTTGGAGGAAAAAGAATACTGAGTTGCATCCATCAAACACCATACCTACTGTAAAGCATGGTGGTGGAAACATCATGCTTTGGGGCTGTTTCTCTGCAAAGGGGCCAGGACGACTGATCCGGGTACATGAAAGAATGAATGGGGCCATGTATCGTGAGATTTTGAGTGCAAACCTCCTTCCATCAGCAAGGGCATTGAAGATGAAACGTGGCTGGGTCTTTCAACATGACAATGATCCAAAGCACACCGCCAGGGCAACGAAGGAGTGGCTTCGTAAGAAGCATTTCAAGGTCCTGGAGTGGCCTAGATAGTCTCCAGATCTCAACCCTATAGAAAACCTTTGGAGGGAGTTGAAAGTCCGTGTTGCCAAGCGAAAAGCCAAAAACATCACTGCTCTAGAGGAGATCTGCATGGAGGAATGGGCCAACATACCAACAACAGTGTGTGGCAACCTTGTGAAGACTTACAGAAAACGTTAGACCTCTGTCATTGCCAACAAAGGATATATCACAAAGTATTGAGATGAAATTTTGTTTCTGACCAAATACTTATTTTCCAGACAATGTGATTTTCTGGATTTTTTTTTCTCAGTTTGTCTCCCATAGTTGAGGTCTACCTATGATGTAAATTACAGACGCCTCTCATCTTTTTAAGTGGTGGAACTTGCACTATTGCTGACTGACTAAATACTTTTTTTCACCACTGTATTTGTATTTTAAGTTAATTATTTGTTTGAATATCACATTACTTTCTGTGGCCGACAAAACTTTTGTTTTGCCAAAATCTGTCCATTCTGTGTCCATTAAATGATCAATATTTCTGCATTGATACCAAATTATTTTCTTAACCTAAACCACATTTCGGAGGGTTTCAGCTAGCTTTCAAAAGAATAATTTATACAACCAATGGATGAACTTAACGTCAGGTTATAAGCTTTTATTCACATAATATGGATAAGCGACATAACTTCTGTCAGGGAGTGTACCTATATAGTGGGCTATGGCACTGTACAGTTATGGGAACATGCACAAAGAGAATTGCAAAAAAACAAACAAAAATTTTCTGGAGAATTTAATTTCAATCGAATAAATTTGCTCATCTTTGATAAACATCTATTCTTTAAATTTGCATATACTTACATGGCAATCTGTTGAGAAATCTCTTGTGCTGTCATCCCACATGAGGCTAGAACTAAACATTGAAGACATTTTTTATGCAAATACTAAATTAAGAATTAACAATATCTTATAAAAAATGTATGCAAAGCCTTTAAGACACCATAGGTACCCACGAGGTAAGGAGTCGCACTATTACCTCCAAAGCAGATGGAATTGCTCATTTATGATGAGCTATATATGGGGGCTATATGAGCTATTGGACAACAAAGAACCCATAAAATGTTTTTGCAAAGAATGTAAATTACCCCCCTTTGATGAGATGTAGCTATGATAGGTTGTCAGTGGACATGTAGAGCGCCAGCAGTACAACACATCAAACTGGAGTTCAGGGATGCTGTACACTTCTTGACCTCCTGAAGAATTGAAAATCTGAGCAACATACCCCATTAACAGTGTTGCTAGATAGCAGCTCCCCTCCAATTGTTGTATACACTTAGCTCTCTAGGGAGAACCTTATAAATGCAGATTTTGTAAAGTCTGTAACTCCTGGTGCTGATTTTATAATTTGTTGAAGTGCACATTTTGGGTTATATGACTGTCTCCATATTGGCTGAGTAATCCTACCATCTGTTCAAAGGTGTTTTCTTTTTTTAATTAGAAATGGATCCTATCTGTCCTTTAAATTTGGTGACCTAGGTCCAGTAGAGATGAGTCTGTTAGTGTATGTCTCCATCTGAATAGATCACCTTGTTATTGTCACATGGGCTTACATGTTTTGTTAAAAATGTACACTATAAACCTCAATTGTATACATATAGTCTATATAACAGGAATGCTATTTAAAATTCATATCTTTAATCTTTGCACTTGCTTTAGAGCACTAAGAGCATGGCTGTATTTGTTATTTTCTACGCTAGAACAATGCAGTCACGGCAGCTGTACATTTATTTCATTTCGCTAGAACGCGCTCTGTCAATTTCATTCACGGACACTTTTAGAACAGCAGGATCCTACCCCTCCACAGAGATATAGATTTCAGTCCAAGCGAGGATTCACATTAGGTTCCCATACAGATGAAGAATTTAGTCTAAGAGAGGGTTGGCATTAAGTCAGGTCTTAGAAATGAGAATCGCCTTAACGTGACTTCCACATACACATGAATTGGCCAATTTATGCCCTAAGCATTCTCAATTTTTCATATTTGTAGTGCAGTAATGTAATTCAAATTTCTTATTTCATATTTGCATTCTATGGCGCTACAGAGTGGTGCATTATTTGTTTAATTGTATTTGAGTTGGTGACTCTAGGTAAGCACCTGTTCACACCTAGTTTATGTTTGGATGTGATGGTCAGGTTTTGATTTATATTCATTAGCTTTCTGACTGAGCACTCCGCCTCTTAGCCTCAGGTGTTTTTAATCACAGCAGGACCACTAACCCTCCACAGAGATATAGATTTCAGTCCAACAGAGGATACACATTAGGTTCCCATACAGATGAAGACTTTAGTCTAAAGGCCCCGTCACACACAGCAATCTCAATAGCGAGATCGCTGATTTTGTTACGCCACAGCGATCTCACCAGCAAGATCGCTGTCTGTGATGGGGATCAGCGACCGGCCCCCCTGCCGGTTATCGCTGATCGTGCAGCATCAGCCTGGGCCATTTTTCGATCGCTGGTCTCCCTCTGCCCAGCACGCATCGCTGCATGTGGCAGCGAGAGACCAGCGATCAGCGATGCTGGGTGCTGGTTTCTAATGTAAACATCGGGTATCCAGGAGCCGCGCGGCTCCTGGATACCCAATGTTTACATTAGAAACCAGCGTCCAGCGTCGCTGGTCCTGATCGCTGGGGCTGTCTTGTGACAGCTCACCAGCGATCAGCCTAACGATGTCCCAGCGACCCCGTCATGTCGGATCGTTGGTGGGATCGCTGGGACATAGTTATGTGTAACGGGGCCTTAAGAGAGGATTGTCATTACGTTAGGTCCTGGAAACGAGAATTGCCTTAACGTGGCTTCCAGGTTCACATGAATTGGCCAATTTATGTGCTAAGCATTCTCAATTTTTCATATTTCTAGTGCAGTAATGCAATTCAATTTTCATATTTCATATCTGCATGCTATGCGCTACAGAGTGCTGCTTTATTTGTTTGACTTTTAGAACTCTATCTGCTCATAGTATACTTAGATTTGCAGGTCCATGCTTATCCCTTTCTGATATCTAGCATATTGCTACACTACCACAATACAACCTGTGTATAATGTACTGATTTTCTGAATCCTGTAAGGCCTTATTCAGATGTGTGTGTTGCACATACATGTTCTATCTGTGTTTTACATGGATACAGCATGTACCTGTAATAGTCAATGGGACCTTTCACAGGTCCGTGAGTTTTTCATTGACCATGTGTCCTTGCAAAACTCACAGAGATTTGCCCATTTTTTTCCGTCTGCACGGGTGACAAGGGCCAATACAAGTATATTAGTCCTGTCATGTCAGACACGGTTCGCACCAGGTTGTCCGGCAGACAGTGGTAATACCCCATCCTACCACTTTGTTCTCAGCGGTGCTGGTTGGTCTTCTGATCCAGCTTGGATTGGGTTAACCAGGTTGTTAGTCTGGGTGAGGGCTTAGCCACACCTCCTGCCTTTAAATTGTCCTGCGTGACTATGGGCGTCGCCGACTATAGCTCTTGCCTTGTGCTAGCGTTACCGGTCTGAAGGGGGCGTCTTTGGAGCATACAATATCTGGTGTAGTATATTCCATTGTTGCCATTATTTCCTCCCTGCGTGGTATTATTTGGTTGCCCTTGCACCTTATTGTTTTCTCTTGTGTGTATGTGGTGTGGTGCGTTTCCCTTACCCTTGTCCATACTTATTTGTGGGTTCTGGTGTTTGGTCTCTTCACTGGGTGGAGGGTGGTGGGTTCAGCTTAGGGCTGGACAGGAGACAAGGACAGGGTGGAGGCCCAGGCAGGCACACCTTCAGTGTAAACCCTGGGTTGAGGGAAAGTCAGGGTTTCCTCTAGTCTGAAGGACACCGCAGGGGCCCCGGGGTTCAGCCTAGAGTTACCTAAGCTTCCCGTGACATTATAGTCGGCCCAATAATTAGTTACCATGAATCCTTTAGTCTCCTTAACCAAACAGCTGGAGGCTCTGTCCTTACAGGTCACTGAACTGAGGGGGGCGGTCCAGCAACAAGGCCTGTCAGTTCCTGCTGTACAAACTGAGGCAGCAGTCAGGGCAGCTGAACCCAAGTTTCCTCTCCCTGAATGATTTTCTGGTGATCGTTGTAAGTTCGTTATATTTCGTGAATCCTGCAAATTGTATTTTCGTATGCGTCCACTCTCCTCAGGAAATGAGGCTCAGCATGTGGGCTTGGTAATTTCCTTGCTGAGTGGTGATCCACAAGCTTGGGCTTTTTCACTACCTTCTGATTCACCTGCATTTGAGTCTGTAGACCTTTTTTTTCTGCTCTTGGTTTAATCTATGATGATCCTGACAGACTGGCGTTAGCAGAATCTAAAATATGCTCTCTGCTCCAGGGTGAGCAACTGGCGGAGGATTACTGTACTGAATTTCGTCGCTGGGCTGCGGACACTCAGTGGAATGACCCTGCACTAAGGAGTCAATTTTTGCATGGGGTTTCTGGAAGGGTTAAACAGGCTCTGTTAATGTATGAGACTCCCGCCTCTCTGGAGGCTGCTATGGTGCTTGTAGTACGCATTGATCGCCGCTTTCGTCAGAGTTCGCAGGAGACTTTTCCTGTGGGGGGGCAGTTTTTGGTGAGGCTACTTCGGGTGAATCCGTTGAGCCTATGCAGATCGCTGGTGTATCACATTCACAAAGTAACAAGCATAAATTTCCCTTGCCCAGAAAGCAAGGGGTTTGTTTTTTTTGTGGCAAGTGTCAGGGTCCTGACAGCGCCGGTGTACAGCCTCCGCTAAGCAGGGACTCACCCGCACCGTAGGGACTCCTGGGGACAAGAACAGCCGGAAAATAAAGATGCACGGGACCTGAATGTAGAAGTTTAGAAAGCAGGCACAGGACCTACGGTCATGTGAACGGTCATGTGACTGCAAGGGGGCGGGGCTTAGCGCCCTGCTTTCAAAGAAGGTAGAAAACTCAAAGTCGGGCAAAGCTGGGGTCATGCACAATACAGGCAAGCGAGGTACAGGAGGGATAAACAGACGGGAGGTCAGACAAAGCCAAAGGTCATACACAAGATCTCAGTAAAGTACCAGGGATGAGACAGAACGGATAGTCAGAGCCAAGCAGAGATCAAAACCAAACAGACGTAGAAGGTACCAGGCAGAATCCAAAGCAGAATCCAGAGAACAGACCGAGTCATACACAGAGAATCATGCAACCAGAACACAGCACTAACACACTCAGGGGTCACCACACAATGCCAAGGGCGAAAGTATAACTGACGGGGGATGGGAGCTTCCTGAGGCTATAAGAAGCCTCCCCAGAACCAATGAGAGGCCACCATAATAGGTCCCAGGTGTGCAGGTGAGAGTCTGCACTGAGGTCAGAACATTAACCCCAGCAGTGCCGGTCACCCAGCACTGGTATCATGACAGTACCCCCTCTCAACGGGGGGCCTCTGGACCCCCAGGCTTGCCTGGGTATCTAGCATGGAAAACCCGAACCAGACGATCTGCATACATCAACCGGGCCGGCACCCAGGACCTGTCCTCCGGCCCCCATACCCCTTCCAATGAACTAGGTACTGTACTGACCGCCATACCAAACTAGAATCTACGATGTGACCAATCTCATATTCTACGTGTCCCTCAACCGAAACCAGAGGAGCAGCGGACTCAGATTCTCCCCGGACTGCTTCAAAAGGTTTCAGTAGAGATCTATGGAAGACGTTAGGGATCTAGAAAGAGGGTGGAAGGCACAGCCTGTACGCTACTGGGTTGATTTTTTCCATAATCTTGTATGGGCCAATGAATTTGGGGCCCAACTAGGCTGACGGAATCTTTAACTTAATGTTTCGCGTGGAGAGCCAAACTTTCTCTCCAACCTGAAACATGGGACCAGGTGTTCGTTTCCTGTCCGCAAAAAACTTATACGTGCCTTGAGACCTAGATATACACCGCTGGACTTCTGCCCATGTATTTTTTAACTGCTGAACAGAATCCTCAGACCCGGGGCGCCCCAAATCCAGACGAGAAAACTCACCAAAATGAGGACTGAACCCATAGTTGATCAAGAAAGGGGACAGACCAGTGGATTGACTCACCTGACTATTGAAGGCAAATTCAGCCAACGGCAGTATATCACACCAGTCATTCTGTCTAGCAGAAGTCAGACATCTGAGGATCTGTTCCAGAGACTGATTAGTGCGTTCCGTCTGACCATTACTCTCAGGATGGTATGCAGACGAAAAGGACAGAGATATCCCTCATTTTTTTGCAGAAAGCACACCAAAACTTAGCCACAAACTGCACACCACGATCAGACACCACATTCAGGGGTACCCCATGCAAGCGAACCACATGCTGCACAAACAATCTGGATAAGGTCTCAGCAGAAGGTAATGCGGACAGGGGTACAAAATGAGCCTGCTTTGAAAATCTGTCCACCACTACCCATACCACCATATTACCCCTGGAAGAGGGAAGGTTGGTAATAAAATCCATGGACAGATGGGTCCACGGTCTTTCGGGAACTTCCAAGGGCATCAGCTCCCCCGCCGGCTGGCTATGGGAGCTTTTAGAACGAGCGCAGACCCCACAACCAGAAATGAATTTCTTTATATCAGAACCAAGAGTAGGCCACCAGAAGATCCTAGCCATCGCCAGTCGCGTGGCTGATATACCAGGGTGAGCACACAACTTGGATTCGTGGAACTCTTGCAAGAGTTTAAAGCGAAGTTGCTCTGGGACAAACAACTTGCCCCCTGGCTTGGCCGCAGGAGCCAGTGACTGGGCCCCCTCAATTTCCCGTTCCAACTCAGACGAGATCCCTGCTAACACCACCCTAGAGTGCAGAATGGAGGACGGTGGCTCAGGGACAGACACAGGGTGAAAACTACGAGATAAGGCGTCAGCCTTGACATTCTTTGACCCTTGGTCGGAAAGTAATAGTAATCTGGAAACGAGAAAAAAAAAGTTACCAACGGGCCTGTCTGGGCGTTAATCTTTTAGCAGACTCAATGTATGACAAATTTTTGTGATCAGTGATCACAGTAACCGGGTGACTGGCCCCCTCCAAAAAGTGCCTCCATTCCTCAAATGCCAACTTGACCGCAAGAAGCTCTCTATTGCCTACATCATAAATTCTTTCAGCAGCAGAGAACTTCCTGGAAAAGAAAGCACATGGCCTGAGGTTGGTAAGAGTGGCAGACCCTTGAGATAACACTTCCCCCACCCCCACCTCGGAGGCATCCACCTCTACCACAAATGGTTTGGAAGGATCAGGCTGTACCAGGACAGGAGCAGACATAAAACATTTTTTCAGCGTCGCAAAGGCCTCTTTTGCGAGCGAGGACCAATTTCTCACATCCGCACCTTTGCATGTTAGATCCGTGAGAGGTTTGACCACTTGCGAAAACCCCCGGATAAATTTGTGGTAATAATTGGCGAACCCCAAGAAGCGCTGAAGACCCTTAAGATCTCGGGGTTGCACCCAATCTGCAATGGCCTGCACCTTCTTGGGGTCCATGCGAAAACCCTCACCGGATACAATTAATCCCAAAAATGACAATTCTTGAACACAGAATACACATTTCTCCAATTTGGCATACAGATGATTTTCTCTCAGTCTTTGGAGAACAGTTCGTACATGTTCCAAATGAGAATGCTTGTCGGAGGAGTATATCAAAATATCATCTAAGTAGATAACGACAAAACGACCAATGAGATCTGAGAATACCACATTGATGAAATTCTGAAATATGGTGGGGGCGTTGGTAAGACCAAATGGCATGACTAAATTTTCAAACAGTCCCTCGGTCGTGAGGAACGCGGTTTTCCATTCATCCCCCTCTCAGACCCTTTTCAAATTATATGCCCTCTGAAGATCCAGTTTAGAAAACCACTTTGCCCCTGATAGTTGGTTACACAAATCGGGAATCAACGGAAGGGGGTACGTATTCCGTACCGTAATCTGATTAAGCTCCCGAAAATCGAGATAGGGACGTAACCCGCCGTTTTTTTTTTTCTTTACAAAAAAGAAACCTGCCGCCACAGGTGAGACTGAAGGACATATGTGTCCTTTGCGCAGACTTTCAGCAATGTACTCCTTCATAGCCAAGCGCTCAGGACCGGACAAATTAAACAGATGGGCTTTAGGTAATTTAGCCCCCGGGACCAGCTCAATAGCGCAGTCAAAGGGTCTATGTGGTGGTAACGTCTCGGCCTTGCTTTCGGAGAATACATCTTTGAAGTCCTTCAGGCATTCTGGAATACCTTCCAGCTCGACAGATGATACAGACACAGATTTAACAGGTTCAACCAGCAGTGCGGATTTATCACATAATTTAAAATCATTAAACCCCATTGAACAATCTCCCCCGTTTCCAGTTAATAATTGGGTTATGACGTTGTAACCAGGGCATGCCCAGCACCAACCCTGCAGGTAGATTGTCCAGAACAAAACAACTTAGGTTTTCCACATGAGTAGTGCCCACTCTGAGTGAAAACAAGTCAGACATAAAGAGAATTCCATCCTTACTGAGGGGAGAGGAGTCAATGGCCATCACCTTGATCGGAACCTTGAGCCTAACTGTCCCTATCTTACAGTGTGTGACCAATTGGGAGACAATGAGGTTAATCGATCATCCGCAGTCCACGAAGGCTGTGGAGGAAAAAGAACTACCGTCCACAAACAGTTCCACATGCAGTAAGTCTTTAGAAAACGAGGAAAAGGGTACCTGAGGGTCTGAGTAGTCTCCCTGTTGACTACCCAGGCCTAGTCATTTCCCGCCGACTGGGTTGAAGACGGGCAATCAGGACACTCATTACTGCTTGTCCTTCCGGCGTTTCCTCTCCGTATCCTTCAGGGAGAGGGCGCCTACATCCATGAGCTCAGGGGCAGTCTCTTTTCCACTGGGGAATGGAGTTTCCACCTGCATCACCCCTCTGGCCCGCAGCCTGCGGTCCATCCGGACGGCCTGGGTCATGGCGTCCTCGAGAGAGTTAGGTGGGGGATGTAACGCCAAGGCATCCTGCAGCCGCTCGGACAAGCCTCTGCGAAAGAGTCCTCGGAGTGCAGCGTCGTTCCAAGAGATCTCTGCGGCCCAGCGGCGGAATTCAGTACAAAACCACTCAGCTGAGTGTTTCCCCTGACAGATGCTCATCACCATGTCCTCTGCCAATCGCACTCGGTCAGGCTCATCATAAATGTGCCCGAGGGCCTCAAAGAATGCATTCACAGACACTCTCTCAGGGGCAGTGGGAGGAAGGGAGAAAGCCCAAGCTTGTGGGGACCCTACAGAGACATAATGACCCCAACCTTCTGACTTTCGTCCCCAGAGGAACGTGGTCTCAAACTAAAATAAAGTTTGCACCCCTCCATGAAGACCCTGAACTCAGTTTTGTTTCCAGAAAAAAGTCAGGCAGTTTAACAGGTGGTTCTGGGGACACCAAAACAACATCACTCGCCCCAGCCCCCAGAGACCCAGCAGCTAGAGCTCCCCGCACTGTCTCAGAAACCTGCTGCTGAGAACGAGCCAGAGCTTGCTGCTCCAGAGACAAACCCTGAAACATATGACTCAGACTTTTCATCTGGTCAGCCAGAGACTGTATGGGATCCATAACTCTCTGCATAAAAAACCCCCCAAAAACTTAATGGTCAGCTATAATGTCAGGGTCCTGACAGCGCCGGCGTACAGCCTTCCCTAAGCAGGAACTCACCCGCACCATAGGGACTCCTGGGGGCAAGAACAGCTGGAAAATAAAGATGCACGGGACCTGAATGTAGAAGTTTAGAAAGCAGGCACAGGACCTACGGTCATGTGAACGGTCATGTGACTGCAAGGGGGCAGGGCTTAGCGTCCTGCTTTCAAAGAAGGTAGAAAACTCAAAGTCGGGCAAAGCGGGGGTCATGCACAATACAGGCAAGCGAGGTACCGGAGGGATAAACAGATGGGAGGTCAGACAAAGCCAAAGGTCATACCTAAGATCTCAGTAAAGTACCAGGGATGAGAAAGAATGGATAGTCAGAGCCAAGCAGAGATCAGAGATCTGGTACCTAAGAAGGACCCACCGGCGGAAAACTGCTAGGCTCAGAGGGTTTGGAGGAGTCTAATCTGAGCCTTTGAATATCCTCCATGCTGGTCTCCCAGTGTATGCTCCCTGCCAAGGTAGTAGTCGGGGGCCAAGAGCTGTCGATTACTGTATTTGTTGATGGTGGTTCAGCTGCTAATCTCATTGATGAGAGATTCGCGCGGACAGCGGGATTGAAGGTGGAGAAGCTGCCTAATCCTATTCGGGTGGATACCATCAATTCCTCCCCACTCTCACAAGGGGAGATTAAAGAGTTTGTGGCTGATGTACAACTCCACATCGGGGTCTTACACTCTGAGCGGGTAACATGTAAGGTGCTCAGTAATTTACCTGCTCAGGTAGTTCTGGGGTTTCCATGGTTGTCTATGCACAATCCGGTGATTGATTGGAAAACCCAGGACATAATTGAGTGGAGCAGAGATTGCCAGGAGAGTTGTCTGGCCACTTGTATTTCCGTGGTGACTCCCAGCATCCCGGAGCCACTGCTGGACTTTGCTGATGTATTTTCTGAAAAGGGTAGTTCAGAGCTGCCACCGCACCGACCCTATGACTGTGCTATTAGGTTAAAACCGGGAGCCAAGTTTCCGAAAGCCCGGATGTTTAATATCTCAGGTCCGGAGAGGCAAGTTCTCGAAGAATACATTGCAGAAAGTCTAAGCAAAGGGCACATTAGGCCTTCATCATCTCCATTGGCGGCGGGGTTCTTCTTTATCAAGAAGAAAGATGGCGGATTACGCCCGTGCCTGGATTTTAGGGAACTCAACCAGATTACGGTTCGTGACCCATACCCGATGCCACTCATACCCGATTTGTTCAACCAGGTGTCTGGTGCCAAATGGTTTTCCAAACTTGACCTCAGGGGGGCATACAATCTCATAAGAGTCCGTCAAGGGGATGAATGGAAGATGGCATTTAATACCCCTGAGGGTCATTTTGAGATTTTGGTGATGCCATTTGGGTTGACTAGCGCGCCAGCAGTATTTCAACATTTCATAAATGATGTCTTTTCTCATCTTTTGGGGAAATTTGTTATCATACACCTTGATGACATTCTTGTTTACTCACGCGACTGTGATACACACATAGAGCATGTTAGGCAGGTATTACAGTTGCTCAGAGAGAACAAGCTCTATGCCAAGCTTGAGAAATGTGTATTTGTCGTCCAAGAATTACCTTTTTTGGGTTATGTTATTTCCGCCTCAGGGTTTAAAATGGACACCGCTAAGGTGCAAGCGGTGCTGCATTGGGAGAGGCCTGATAATCTCAAGGTGCTTCAGCGGTTTATAGGCTTTTCCAACTATTATAGGAAATATATTAAGAATTTTTCTATAATTGCTAAACCGCTCACCGACATGACTAAAAGAGGTACTAATTTTTCTGAGTGGTCTGAGGCGGCGGCGCGCGCATTTGAATTCCTCAAAAACAGTTTTGCTTCAGCTCCCATCCTGGTTCAGCCTGATGTCTCCCTACCATTTACTGTGGAGGTGGATGCATCTGAGGTGGGAGTGGGGGCGGTACTGTCTCAGGGCCCATCCTTGGGCAAATTGCATCCGTGTGCCTACTTCTCCAAGAAGCTGTCGCCGGCTGAGCACAATTACGATATTGGTATCAGGGAATTGTTGGCCATCAAGTTGGCATTTGAGGAATGCGCGACACTTCTTGGAGGGGGCTGTCCATCAGATTACTGTTATTACAGACCATAAAAATCTGCTTTATTTAGAGTCTGCTAAACGCCTGTCCCTCAGACAGGCTCGCTGGGCGTTATTCTTCACCCGGTTCAATTTTTTTGTGACCTAGTATTCTTAGAACCTGACCAGATGTTTTTTGGGGGGAGAGCCATGTGAGGAGCCGGTGCCTATCCTCCAAAAGGGTGTTGTAGTCGGCTATCACGACAGAAGTGGAGGCAGAGATTACTGAGGCTCAGGAGGAGGTACCTCTGGGTCTGCTTCCTAATAAATCGTTTGTACCATTACACCTACGCTTAAAGGTGTTAGGGGAACATCACGATACTGTCCTGGCAGGCCACCCAGGGGTTAAGGGCACTCTGGAACTTGTATCACGTCGTTTTTGGTGGGCCAAAATCCGGCAGGACGTGGCCTCATATATGTCTGCCTGTACCACGTGCGCACGGGCCAAGACACCACGTTCCTGTCCTACTGGCATGTTGCATCCTCTCTGTGTGCCCAGTAAGCCATGGACTGAGATTTCCATGGATTTCATTACGGATTTGCCCTCCTCGGCTGGGAACACGGTCATTCTGGTAATAGTTGATCGGTTCTCTAAAATGTCGCATTTCATTGCTTTGCCATCTTTGCCCAATGCGAAGACCCTTGCTCAGGTATTTATTCGCGAGGTGGTCAGACTTCATGTTGTCCCGTCTGACATTGTATCTGATCGAGGTACACAATTTGTGGCAAAATTTTGGAGAGCGTTTTGTTCACGTCTAGGGATCAAGTTGCCTCATTCTTCGGCTTTCCATCCTCAGTCGAATGGGAAGACTGAGCGTATGAACCAAAACCTGGAACAATACTTACGCTGTTTTGTGTCTCACAATCAGGAAGAGTGGTCAGCGTTTCTTCCTCTGGCTGAATTCGCGATAAACAATCATTGTCAGGAATCGTCTGGGGAATCTCCTTTTTTTGTATTTATGGTCAACATCCCCAATTCTGTACCTTTCGCCAGGGGTGCTCGGTTGGCGTCCCTGAGGAGGACAAGTTGGGAGCACAATTGTCATCCGTTTGGAGGAGAGTAAAGCAGCGCTTGCTGAGTGTAGGGTCTAGGTATAGACGTGTGGCTGACCGTAAACATGTGCCAGGTCCGGACCTGTGTGTGGGTATGGTTGTCTACAAGGAACAACAAACTCAAAATACCATCGCGTAAGTTGGGTCCCAGGTTCATTGGTCCGTTTAGGATCTCCGCTATTGTCAATCCTGTGGCATTTCATTTGGAGTTACCTGCCGTATGCAAGATACATAATGTGTTTCACAAGGCGTTACTTAAAAAGGTCATGGGTTCTGTGGATGTTTCTCCCGTGCCACCACCTCCCGTCTTGGTGGAGGGCACGTTGGAGTTTGAGGTGTCCAAGGCGTTTTACTCTCGGGTAGTGCGTCGCACTTTACAGTACCTGGTTCACTGGCGTGGCTATAGTCCGGAGAAGAGAACTTGGGTGCCGGCTTCGGACACATGCAGACTGACTGGTTACGATGTTTCATCGCCGTCATCCGGACAAGCTAGGCCCTCGTCACTGTGAGGTTCCTGGGGTCCCTCATAGAAGGAGGGGTACTGTCATGTCGGACACGGTTCGCACCAGGTTGTCCGGCAGACAGCGGTAATACCCTATCCTACCACTTTGTTCTCAGCGGCGCCGGTTGGTCTTCTGATCCGGCTTGGATTGGGTTAACCAGGTTGTTAGTCTGGGTGAGGGCTTAGCCACGCCTCTTGCCTTTAACCCCTTCACCCCCAAGGGTGGTTTGCACGTTCATGACCGGGCCAATTTTTACAATTCTGACCACTGTACCTTTATGAGGTCATAACTCTGGAACGCTTCCATGGATCCCGGAGATTCTGACATTGTTTTCTCGTGACATATTGTACTTCATGTTAGTGGTAAAATTTCATTCAAATAACTTGCGTTTATTTGTGAGAAAAATGGATATTTGGCGAAAATTTTGAAAATTTCGCAATTTTCCAACTTTGAATTTTTATGCCCTTAAATCACAGAGATACGGCACACAAAAAACTTGATAACTAACATTTCCCACATGTTTACTTTACATCAGCACAATTTTGGAACCAAAATTTTTTTTTGTTAGGAAGTTATAAGGGTTAAAAGTTGACCAGCGATTTCTCATTTTTACAACACCATTTTATTTTTAGGGCCACATCACATTTGAAGCCACTTTGAGGGGTCTATATGATAGAAAATACCCAAAAGTGACACCATTCTAAAAACTGCACCCCTTAAAGTGCTCAAAACCACATTCAAGAAGTTTATTAACCCTTTAGGTGCGTCACAGGAATTTTTTTGAATATTTAAAAAAAAATGAACATCTAACTTTTTTTAATAAAAAAAATACTTCAGGTTCAATTTTTTTTATTTTACCAAGGGTAACAGGAGAAATTGGACTGCAAAAGTTATTGTGCAATTTGTCCTGAGTACACAGATACCTGATATGTGGGGGGGAACCACTGTTTCGGTGCATGGCAGAGCTCAGAATGGAAGGAGCGCCGTTTGACTTTTTCAATGCAAAATTGGCTGGAATTCAGATTGGACGCCATGTCACGTTTGGAGAGTCCCTGATGTACCTAAACAGTGGAAACCCCCTACAAGTGACCCCATTTTGGAAACTAGACCCCCCAAGGAACTTATCTAGATATGTGGTGAGAACTTTGAACCCACAAGGGCGTTACAGAAGTTTATAGCGTACAGCGGTACAATTAAAAAATCATATTTTTTCCACAAAAATGATCTTTTCACCCCAATTTTTATTTTCCCAAGGGTAACAGGACCCTAAAAGTTATTGTGCAATTTGTCCTGAGTACGCTGATACCCCACATGTGGGGGTAAACCACTATTTGGGCGCATGGCAGAGCTCGGAAGGGAAGCAGCGCCATTTGACGTTTTTGGCTGGAATTGAGATCGGACACCATGTCGCGTTTGGAAAACCCCTGATGTACCAAAACAGGGGAAACCCCCCACAAATGACACCATTTTGGAAACTAGACCCCCTAAGGAACTTATCTAGATGTGTGGTGAGAACTTTGAACCCCCATGGGCTTCACAGAAGTTTATAACATAAAGCCATACAATTAAAAAATCATATTTTTTCCACAAAAATGATCTTTTCACCCTCAATTCTTATTTTTCCAAGGGTAACAGGACCCTAAAAGTTATTGTGCAATTTGTCCTGAGTACGCTGATACCCCACATGTGGGGGTAAACCACTATTTGGGCGCATGGCAGAGCTCGGAAGGGAAGCAGCGCCATTTGACGTTTTTGGCTGGAATTGAGATCGGACACCATGTCGCGTTTGGAAAACCCCTGATGTACCAAAACAGTGGAAACCCCCCACAAATGACACCATTTTGGAAACTAGACCCCCTAAGGAACTTATCTAGATGTGTGGTGAGAACTTTGAACCCCCATGGGCTTCACAGAAGTTTATAACATAAAGCCATACAATTAAAAAATCATATTTTTTCCACAAAAATGATCTTTTCACCCTCAATTCTTATTTTTCCAAGGGTAACAGGACCGTAAAAGTTATTGTGCAATTTGTCCTGAGTAGGCTGATGCCCCACATGTGGGGGTAAACCACTATTTGGGCGCATGGCAGAGCTTGGAAGGGAAGCAGCGCCATTTGACGTTTTTGGCTGGAATTGAGATCGGACACCATGTCACGTTTGGAAAACTCCTGATGTACCAAAACAGTGGAAACCCCCCACAAATGACACCATTTTGGAAACTAGACCCCCTAAGGAACTTATCTAGATGTGTGGTGAGCACTTTGACCCCCCCAGTGCTTCACAGAAGTTTATAATGCCCGGGCGTGAAAATAAAAAATTCGTATTTTTTCCACAAACATGATCTTTTAGTCACCATTTTTTTTATTTTCCCAAGGGTACCAGGAGAAGTTGGACCCCAAAAGTTGTTGTCCAATTTGTCCTGAGTATGCTGATACCCAATATGTGGGAGAAAACTACTGTATGGGCACACGCCGGGGCTCGGAAGGGAAGTAGTGACGTTTTGGAATGCAGACTTTGATGGAATGGTCTGCGGGTGTCATGTTGCCTTTGGAGAGCCCCTAATGTACCTAAACAGTGGAAACCCCCCACAAATGACCCCATTTTGAAAACTAGACCCACTAAGGAACTTATCTAGATGTGAGGTGAGCACTTTGAACCCCCAAGGGCTTCACAGAAGTTTATAATGCCAGGGCATGAAAATAAAAAAATCGTATTTTTTCCAGAAACATGATCAATTAGTCCCCAATTTTTTCATTTTCCCAAGGGTAACAGGAGAAATTGGACCCCCAAAAGTTGTTGTCCAATTTGGCCTGAGTACGCTGACACCCTATATGTGGGAGAAAACTACTGTATGGACACACGTCGGGGCTCGGAAGGGAAGCAGTGACGTTTTGGAATGCAGACTTTGATGGAATGGTCTGCGGGTGTCATGTGCGTTTGGAGAGCCCCTGATGTACCTAAACTATTGAAACTCCCCACAAGTGACCCCATTTTGGACACTAGACCCCCCACGGAACTTATCTAGATGTGTGGTGAGCACTTTGAACCCCCAAGTGCTTCACAGAAGTTTATAACACTCGGACGTGAAAATAAAAAAATCATTTTTTTCCACAAAAATGATATTTTTGCCCCCATTTTTTTATTTTCCTAAGGGTAACAGGAGAAATTGGACCCCAAAATTGTTTTGCAATTTGTCCTGAGTAGGCTGATACCCTACATGTGGGGGTAAAACACTGTTTGGGCGCATGGCAGAGCTTGGAAGGGAAGGAGCACCATTTGACTTTTTCAACTCAGAATTGGCTGGAATTGAGATCAGACGCCATGTTGCATTTGGAGAGCCCCTGATGTGCCCAAACAGTGGAAACCCCCCAATTATAACTCCAACCCTAACCCCAACACACCCCTAACCCTAATCTGAGCCCTAACCCTAGCCCTAACCCTAGCCCTAACCCTAACCCTAACCCTAGCCCTAACCCTAACCCTAGCCCTAACCCTAGCCCTAATGGGAAAATGGAGATAAATACTTTTTTTTTAATTTTATTATTTTTCCCTAACTAAGGGGGTGATATCGGGGGGTTTGATTTACTATTTATGGCGGTTTTTATATTTGGCAGCTGTCGCACGCTAAAAGACACTTTTTATTGTAAAAATAGTTTTTGCATCACCACATATTGAGAGCTATAATTTTTCCATATTTTGACCCACCGAGTCATGTGAGGTCTTATTTTTTGCGGGACGAGTTGATGTTTTTATTGGTACCATTTTCGGGCACGTGACATTTTTTGATCGCTTTTTATTCCTATTTTTGGGACGCAGAATGAACAAAAACCAGCGTTTCATGAATTTCTTTTGGGGGGGTGCGTTTACACCGTTCCGCGTGCGGTAAAATTGATAAAGCGGTTTTATTCTTCGGGTCAGTACGGTTACAGCGATACCTCATTTAGGTCGTTTTTTTATGTTTTTGTCGGTTTTATGCAATGAAAACTATTTTATATAAAAAATAATAATTTTTGCATCGCTTTATTCTGTGAGCTATAACTTTTTTATTTTTTTGCTGATGATGCTGTGTGGCAGCTCGTTTTTTGCGGGACAAGATGACGTTTTCAGCGGTACCATGGATATTTATATGCGTCTTTTTGATCGCGCGTTATTACACTTTTTGTTTGGCGGTATGATAATAAATCATTATTTTTTGCTTCGTTTTTTATTTTTTAAGGGGTTCGCTAAAGGGGTTAACTAATGGGACAATTTTATAGGGCGGGTCATTATGGACGCGGCGATACCTAATATGTGTACTTTTATTGTTTTTTTTTATTATTTCCAAAAAATTGATTTATTGGGGGAATATTTTTTTTTTTTTTCTAATTTATTTGGCGATTTTTTTAAAATTATTTTAACAGTTTTTTTTTTTTTTTTTTACTTTATTAAATAGTCCCAGGTGGGACATCACTGTCATGTGACAGATCGCTGATCTGTCACATCACAGATCACTGTGACAGATCAGCGATCTGACACAGGCACTGCAGAAGGCTTCCTCATGCCTGCGCTTTGCAGGCACTGAGGAAGCCAGCTTCCTCAGGCCCCCGAAGGCCCCCGTCGCCATCTTGGATTCGGGGGCCTGGAGGAAAGGAGCCCCACGCAGCAGCGCTGCACATTGCGCTGCCGTGGGGGGCTCAGGGAAGCACGGAGGGTGCCCCCTCCCTGCCGATGCTTCCCTTTAACCCCCGGTACACCGCGATCATATTTGATCGCGGTGTGCAAGGGGTTAGCGTGTCGGGGGCGGTCCGTGACCGCCCCTGACACATTGTGCCGGGTGTCAGCTGTGATAATCAGCTGACACCCGGCCGCGATCAGCGGCGCTCACCACGTGGGCGCCGCTGATCGCGCCCACGTACTATCCCGTCCATGGGCATAGGGGCCCAGGTCCCATGGACGGGATAGTACGTCAGATGGCAGAAAGGGGTTAAATTGTCCTGAGTGACTATGGGCGTCGCCGACTATAGCTCTTGCCTTGTGCTAGCGTTACCGGTCTGAAGGGGGCGTCTTAGGAGCATACAATATCTGGTGTAGTATATTCCATTGTTGCCATTATTTCCTCCCTGCGTGGTATTATTTGGTTGCCCTTGCACCTTATTGTTTTCTTTTGTGTGTACGTGGTGTGGTGCGTTTCCCTTACCCTTGTCCATACTTATTTGTGGGGTCGAGTGTTTGGTCTCTTCACTGGGTGGAGGGTGGTGGGTTCAGCTTAGGGCTGGACAGGAGACAAGGACAGGGTGGAGGGCCAGGCAGGCACACCTTCAGTGTAAACCCTGGGTTGAGGGAAAGTCAGGGTTTCCTCTAGTCTGAGGGACACCGCAGGGGCCCCGGGATTCAGCCTAGAGTTACCTAAGCTTCCGGTGAGAAGTCCGTGATAAACACGTAAAACACACAGATGGCATGAGTGTAAAATGAATTCGCTGTCTGCATTTAACATTACAAAGGATCGGAGAAGTTTTGTAATTTGTTTATCCATATGTGAAAAAAACTTATAGTAAAAAGGCACACACTGATCCAAAACATGGTACCATTTTTTTGCGTACATGAAAAACACTAACGTCTGAATGAGGCTTACGTCTTGGTGCTAATTTCCATCACTGTTGTGTTATTTATATATGTCTATGCAAGAAAATTAAAAAAAGTATTTTGACAGATTATTAAGAGGTAAAGAGTTGACAGCAGTTAAAACATATTTAAGATAACTCATTTTACAACTTACCAAGGGAACATTCAAACTAATGTATTTTCGGTCTGTGTGCAAACCAAACAGCACATAGACCCAAGGTTAAGTTATGTGTTTCTTCACATGTACTATTTTTCACATGGACCATAGGTCAATGTGAAAAAAAATTACAGCATCCGCTAGTCTAGTGGTTCATGGAGCCGGTAATGTCCATAATTTTTGGTCGTGACTGTTCGGATAACTTAATCAATGAGAATGTTACCCGATATTCCTTTTTTAAGTAAAACAATTAAAGAAACAATTTTGCGTTTAGACCTCTCATCTTTCAAAAACATTACCTGTTGGTGGATCAGGATTTGTAATTTTCACTTCAGACTCAATATCTGGAGAGCTGAAGATAAAGGACACGAACCAAGGACCATAGCTGTATGAATGGATCTGATTCCTTGTGGTTCCAGGATACATTACTTGTCCATATGTCTTCTCAACTGTTACTACACCTCCTCTGTCATCACGCAGTTTTCCTGCATGAATCGCAGATCGGCAAATTGAAGAATCCTTGTAATAAAACAGTGCCACGTTACTTACGCTGAAGAAGTGCAGACATTACGATTCTATTTAATGTGTTTTTCTTACATCTGTATAGGCATCCGATCCCCACAGAGGTGCATCTGTGTCCATGCAGTTGGCTGGGCACACAACACTGGAAAGACACACATTTGTTTTATTTGAGGAGTATGTATATTTATGATCGGCCTCTGAATATTGATATTACTACACGTACTCTGTGATGGATGAAATCAAATGCCTGCCAGTTGTGGTACATAATGCATATACTGCAAAGAATAGAAACAGGGTTAATTATACAACATATTTAATTACAATAATCTGCAAGTGATTTTGTCTGTCTTCTGAGTATGACAATATCAGACGTTCTAGCATTGCATTGACCACTGTCTTATATATGAGTTTTATGAATAATAATTATTATTGTATATGAAATATATGAATGAGGCCTCATTCATACATCCATGTTGTACATACTTGACCTATCTATTTGTTTCATGGACTGAACATGTACCCATTATAATCTATGGTGCTGTTCACATGTCTGTGTTATTCCACAGCACGAATGACAATGTAAGTCTATGGATCTGTGAAAACAGATATGGCACATGGATGACATAAGTGTGCTGTATGTGTTTAACATTGCAAACCATAGAAGAAGTTTTGTAACTTATTGTGATGATATTAGCATTCAGCAGTAGGGATGAGCTTTCCGATATTGAAATATCGGAAATCGGCCCGATATTTGCGATATCGGAATTCCGATTTCCGATTCCGATATTTTTTTTATATTGGAAATCCCATAATCCTTCAGCCTCTGAGCGCTCAGTGTAGCCAATCAGGAGCTGAAGAATTGCTGACAACATTGTGTAACTCCCCTAAGCTTGGTAGGAGGCGTCCAAACTTGCTAGCTAGGGGCTGCGCTGCGATTGGCTGGCTGGATGGTGTGATCAGGCAGTATAAAAGGCTAGGCCTGCCATTTTAGCCTCACTCTACTGTGAAAGCAGATAGGGAGAGATCTCGGATCTAATTGCGAAACAAATTGTTTTTCAGCGACTGTAGCAGCCCCTGTGTGTTACAGAAGCAGTCTTTTTCCTCACTGACCCCGCTCAGTTTCATTTTTTGTGCTGTGCAGGCTCTCAGTGAGGTGCTTAGTGAGACAGTGCAGAGCACATTCACTGCAGCTGCTGCAGCTCCTCTTGCTGCAGCACTGTGTGGTGTGTGTCTCACTGCCTTTTCTTTTCATCCCTTAAATCCCCTTCCCCTATTTTTTCCTAAAAGTTAAACACTATATAGGGATTGTGCTGTGAGGGACCCAAACAACCTCTGTGGCTGGTGCTACACAGCACCTGGCCCAGTCCCGGAGAATCCTTTTTTTTTGGTATCACAGCAGTGTCATTTACTGCGCTGTGACCGACCGTAACGTGTACACCAATACCACAAATACACGTTACTCTTTGTGTAGGCCACACTAGATTCAAATAAAGTGTAGCAGACACACTTATACCTGTTTGTAGTCCTACAGGAATAAGCACACTAATTCCTAATAATTACTTTCTTGCCGTTCTGAATCCATCGATACAGATGAAGAAGGCAGGGAGTAAGAGACGTCCCTGCGGCGGCTGTGGAAGAGGTGCATTAGCAGCTAGACATGGTGCACATCCAGAGCAAGCAGCAGGCTCAAGTCACTCAGCACCTACTTTCACCCAGCAGTCATTTATGCGCAGCTTGTTAGGAGCGCAGGGCCATAGGCTGATAAGAGAGGATCAAGTAGAAACCATTGTTGGTTGGATGGCAGCTGAGGAATCCACCTCAATGAGCACAGCATCCTCCCAGGACCTCTCCACAACATTGGGTCAGGCCACTGAAGCGCAGCACCCATCTGCTTCTTCACCGCCCACTAAAGTGCCCAGACATTCAGAGGGCCAGGAGCCAACCTTAATCCTCTTCTCAGAATCTGTTGGCTTGGAATCTGTGTGCCATCCAGACAGCATTCCTGCAGCTGAAGAAGAGGTAGTGTGCACAGATGTGCAACCACTGTGTCCGTCTGAGGAAGAAGTGGAGGGTGGGCCAGTGCCCACAGTGAGAAGACCCCAGTCAGCAGATGATGATGAAACTCAGCTGCCAGTTTCTGCTGACGAAAGTGTATTGGATGACGAGGTCCTTGACCCATCGTGGCATGCTGAGGGGCAGCAAGCAAGTGGGGATAGCACAGAGGAAGAGATTGCAGGTGTGGCGCAGCGTGGCCGTCCACGTGGGAGAGGAAGAGGGAAAAATTGGTTGTCGGCTCCCTCAACTTCAGCACCCGTTAGGAGCAGGGCTCTTTTAAAGAACACAAGGGGTGCGCCCAAGAGTTGTGGTGCATGGGCCTTTTTCGACCAAGTTGCAGATGATGTTACAGTAGTCAGATGCAATCTTTGTCGACAAACTGTGCGGAGAGGGAAGAATGTCAGCAACCTTAATACCACCAATATGTTGACGCATGTCAAGAAGAGTCACCCTGTGGAGTGGCAGCATCACACCCAAGATGATTCGCCACCTGCAGCTGGTTCCCCACCTTCCACCTCTTCAGCCACAGCGGGCCACCTCTTACTCCAGCTCACAAACAGCTGCTCCCGCTTCCTCGCCAGAATGCCAGGGTGCATCTGCAGGCAGTGTTGTGCGGCGGCACACTGTCTGTACTTCGTCAGCACCAGCATTCCAATCGCTGGCTTCCTCACACTCCCAATCCAGTGTGCAGCCATCTGTCACACAGGTGTGGGAGAAAAGGCGCCCATACTCGGCAAACCACCCACGAGCACAGGGCATGAATTCTCGCATTGCCAAACTGCTTGCAGTGGAAATGCTACCATTCTGGCTGGTGAGCAAGCCAGCCTTTATCGATATGTTGGGGTTTGCAATCCCACAATACAGTGTTCCCAGCTGCTTCTACTTCAGCAGGCAAGCCGTCCCCGCCCTGCAACAGCATGTGGAGCGTAAAATTAACCATGCGCTGCAAAATGCAGTTAGTAGCAAGGTCCACCTGACCACTGACGCGTGGACCAGTCAGCATGGCCAAGGACGCTACATTTCCATCACCGCCCATTGGGTAAATGTAGTTGAGCCTGGAACTGAAGTAGACAGGGCAAGTGCGCGGGTCCTGCCAACTCCACGGATTGCAGGCCTCTCCTCCGTACAAATTGACTCCTCCTCATACTCCTCGTCAGACTCGCCTGCATCCAGACGTACCACAACAACAGATTTCAGCACTGCATCGGCCAAACATCAACAGACCATGTTGAAATTGGTTTATCTGGGTGATGTTAGCCACACCGCAACTGAGCTGTGGATCACGCTCAAGGAGCAGAGCGACATGTGGCTTGCGCCGCTCAACCTCCAGCCTGGTATGGTGGTGTGTGACAGCGGCCGAAACCTGGTCACGGCTCTGGGCCTAGGTGGTCTGACTCACATTCCATGCCTTGCCCATGTCCTAAACCTGGTGGTGCAGAGTTTCCTTAGGAACTATCCTGACCTTGAGGAGCTGCTGCACAAAGTCAGATACGAGTGCTCTCATTTGCGGCGTTCAAGCATGGCTGCATCGCGCCTTTCAGCCATGCAGCACAGATTGGGCCTGCCCGAGCACCGCATCATTGCTGACCTCCCCACCAGGTGGAATTCGACTTTGCATATGCTGCGGAGGTTGTGTGAGCAGCAACCTGCAATTATGGAGTTGCAGCTGCAGCAGGCGCAAAGTAGGCGACACACATCTCAGCCCTCCCACTTTACAACCACAGAGTGGGCATCCATGAAGGACATATGCACCATTTTGAAGTGCTTCGAGGACTCCACTCTGATGGTGAGCGCGGATGCTGCCCTACTCAGCCTGACTATTCCCCTTATATGCCTTATAGAATCATCACTTAAAGGACTAAGGGATGAGGTTTCTCTGGAGGAGGAGGAGTATGATGAGACACTTGCAACAAACAGGCAATCTTCATCGGCCCGGTTGGTACAAAGCTCTGTGGGTGCCTCACAAAGGTCCAGGCAGGACACAGCAAGCGAGGAGGATGAGGAGGACTATGAGGATGAGCTAGAGGAGGAAAGTACACAGCGCTCTACTAGTAGTCACTAGATAGAGCGTGGATGGGGTGATGCAGAGCAGCCAGAGCACATTCCTCCAGCTGGTGACAGCGATGCATGGCCAGTTGGCAGCCTTCAGCACATGAGTGACTTCATGCTGCAGTGTCTGAGAAACGACCCACGCGTGACTCGTATTCTCCACACAAATGACTACTGGGTGGCCACCCTCTTAGATCCACGTTACTGGGACAGCCTTCAAAGCCTAATTACACCGTTGAACCGGGTGCGTAAAATGCAGGAGTACCAAGATGCACTGGTTAATTCACTCATGTACTCTTTTCCACTGCATAGCAGTGATGCGCGTGCACTAGCAGGCACCTCAGTGCGTCCTGGGCCCAGCGGAAACCGTTCAGAACCCGGCAGCAGAAGCAGTACATCTGCTACTGACAGGTTCAGTATACCCAACCTGTTCCAATGGTTTCTGAACCCGCAAACAGTTTGGGCACCATCAGCACAGACAGTGCAACGCACTAGGAGGCAACGTTACCGTGACATGGTGGCACAATACCTCTCCACCCCTGTCAGTGTGCTTCAGGATGGATCTGCCCCCTTCAAGTTTTGGGTCTCCAAGTTGGATACATGGCCCGAGCTTAGCCAGTATGCCTTGGAGGTCCTGGCTTGTCCTGGTGCCAGTGTGATTTCTGAACATGTCTTTAGTGCAGCTGGCAATGTACTAACAGACCAACGTACCAGACTATCCGCTGCAAATGTGGACCGGCTAACATTCCTAAAAATGAACCAGACCTGGATTTCTGGTGACTTTTGCTGCCCTGGGCCAGAGTAGACAGGTTACATGCATGGTTGATAGCAGTATGCATGCTCTGTCATGTGCCTATGTTGCACACAGCGTCATCTGTTATGCCAGTGCTCTGGCCCCTATTACCAACATCTAGCTCCTGGTTCTGTGACTGACTCTTTCACCTCATACTGTTTTCCATGGGCTCTAGTACCACCAGCTAGTGCCCCATTTCCATGACTGCTGAGTTCACAGCATGCTGTGTTTCTGGACTCTAGTACCGCCGGCAAGTGCCCATTTCCGTGACTGCTGATTTCACAGCATGCCATGTTTCTGGGCTCTAGTACCGCCAGCTAGTGCCCATTTCCGTGACTGCCACTTTCACAGCATGCTGTGTTTCTGGGCAACAGTAACGACAGCCGTACTTCGTTAGACCAAAGTGGAAAAAAAGGACGACAGATGCCAAACACCTATAGGCAGAAGCACAAGAGGCGGGATCCAGCCACGCCGGCTGTTTCCTGGCAGTGAAGTGTGGACACAGGTGCCTCCCCCGAGGGGTAAACCGAGTTCCAGCATCACCAGCTGGTTCTCGGGAGTGCCCAAGGGCACGGGTACCTCCTGCTCCAAACCGTGTTTCGACAACGCTTGCCGTTACATGGTTGTGTCTGCCGCTCTGTTCCACGCCCCTGCCGTACATCATTCTGGCTCAGTTTGCTGTTATCTGTGGTATCGGCAGTGTAAGAGCCCCCTACGTGGACTCCGGGACCTGGCGCTCAAGGCTGGTCTCGACAGTGCCAGTAGGCCCTCCTCCTCCCCTGCTGTGACTGCAGAGTAAAGAAGACTGTGTCCGGGTTGAGGGGGCAAATGTGGCTCTTGCACCTTCTGCCGAGAAGACATTACTCCGGTAGAAGACCCAAGACAGGAAGACAGATGCAGAAGACCCAAGACAAGAAGACAGATGGAGATGTCCCCGGACTCCTGTCTTTTTGCTCTTGAACTTGCGTCTTTGTGGGTTTTTTTTGGGCTTCTCGGCAGTGCTTTTGGCTTATGTCACTACTACATTGTGGTATCCGGGCTACAGTAATGTCAGCTGTTGCCCAGTACAGCCACTGGCACTTTTACCTTCTGCTGCTTATCTGGGTTCCAGTAACGTCAGCTGGTTCTCAGTAGAGTCAATGGCTTAGGTCCCTCCTTTGTGGTATCCGAGTTCCAGTAACGTCTGCTGGTCCTTGGTAGTGCATTCTGGCACAGGTTACCTCCTGCTTAGTTATCGGCCTCCGGTAACGTCAGCTGGTGCCCGTTAGTTCCATTGGCTCTTAAGCTGATTTCTGCTGCCTATACAGGTTCCAGACTCAACAGCTGGTTCTCTCAAGTTCCTGTGCCTACTGTTACTTCTGCATATTTCCTCTGGGTTTGGGACATTCTGCGACCAGCCAATAGCAGGATAACCATAGACAGAGGTTTAGGAAGCAGTAGGAGCAGATGTACATGAACCAAAAGCAGAATATCAATATGCAGAATTACTGAATAACACTAATATAATCAGCAGAAGAAGACTAAGCATGGTTTAAAGGGAGTGTATCCGTTCCTCCATGTGGTGCTCCTGGAAACTCCCTGCAAAGCAAGGTGAGCTGAATGCGGACACATGTCAGTCAAAGGGCATATTGACACCACCACCGGCAGTTTTAATTTAATAATGTAAAATCACTAACCCTAACCCTAACTATCCCTAACCCCTAAACCTTACCCTAACCCTTACCCTACTAACCATAAACCCTAACCCTACCCGAACTAATCCTAACCCAAAGAAAAAACACCGCTGTTAATAAGATTTTTTCCTGCTACAGCTTTCGCTCTGTGCTTTTTTCTAGCGATTTTTTTGCTCCTCTGCCTCTGCAAACTCCTTCCCCATTATCCTGAGGTGTTTCTCCTCCATTTTATCCATTATATAGCACTGTAGTGGTCATTTTGTAATTCCGATTTTTTTCTCCCATTGACTTGCATTGATATCGGAAATCGGAAATTCCGATATCCGATATTGTTTCAATATCGGAAATCGGAATTCCGATACGATATCGGGCAATATCACTCATCCCTATTCAGCAGCATATATTGGCCATTGATCCTCATTGTAAAAAAGTTCCAGGTACCTACTCGCCTATGGTTGTGCTGAAAGAAGATCTTACGGCATTTGCTGGGTGCCGATTTGTCATGGATTTGCGGTGTAGATTTTGAACTGCAGATTCAAGCCAACTTGTAGTACATTACAAATAAAGGGTTTGTTTGTTTTTTTAAATTTACTTGACAATGAGAGCACGGTGCAGATTTCAAAATTGTAGCATATTCACTCTTGTGCGAATTTTGATTGCGGATTTCAACCCATTCAGTATTTAGCAATGGGGTAAGGTGAAATCTGCAGCCAAATCTGCAATGAGATCTGCAAATAGCACATGCAGATTTTGTCTGCTGATTTGATTCAGACTTGTTACCAAATCCAAAGCGGAAATGATCCGCAATATGTGAACATGTCTTTAGTGTGTATTCCTGGAGTTTCTGCATTGGCTGAAAGTCTGAAAAAAATAATATGCAAACTCAACCTTTTAATAAATCCACACTGTATTACGCATTTATGGGGCTCTAGCTGGGTGTGCAACAGAGTTCTCAGCATTTTAGAGATTCTTGAATTGTCTGTAAAAATAGTTATTTTTTTCCAGTGTTAGAACAAATTCACATGCTCGAGTACAGACCGCAATGCGGCAGCAGGTCATAGAAAATATGAGGCTGTCAACTTTGGGTAAGATGACCTGCATCCATTCAGTGCATTTTGGTCAGTACTCAGATCAAGATACACAAACATCTGAATTTGGCCTAAGTGAAAAAAAAAAGATTTTTCGGTGTGATTTTTCCATTTAATTAAAAATGTTGCTTACATCTCATCTTATAAAAAGCTATTATGGCTACAATTATATAATTTTGGAACAACTCTAACATATAAAAAGTTTTACTTATTTTTCTGCTTCTTTATTTGTTAAAAGTTTTACTGAAGTGCTACAATGAACTCAAAAAGACACAGAGGAGCTGCTTATTCTTACCTGGATCTTTATCCTTACATTCTCTGCGATTAATAGGAGCTGCAAAACAATTAGATACCGATTAAGTATTTGAAAAGACTTGGAAGATGCTAGAAGAGTATGTAATATCTTTTAACCACTTAAGGGTTTCTGTTGTTTATGAGAAAAAGTGATGAAAATTTACCAAAACTCTGATGAAACTCATATGAAAACTTTTTGAAATCATTGATGAAAATTGGGCAATTATACTCGTACGTGAAAAACTGACATCTGAATTATGTCAAAGGGTAAGTGCATTTTTTAAGGTGTATTCCGACAATTAGAAAATGTTCAAAAGAATGAACAGAAGCATTTCTATGAACAAATGACTTTCTGTCCAATGTCCATATGTTCAGGCTTTTGAACGTCTTTATAAAAACACCAAGCGGTTTAAGGAAAGATGTATATCTTTGTACCGTGGCCAAGCGGTTTAAAGAAGTGACGTGTCCATCCTTCTGTCATTTCCATTTGAATTACAATATATATTTACAATATAAGTTAAAGAGAAAGCTGCAAGGAAGCCCGAATGTGTTTTGGACCTTATTGCCATAGTTTTTCCTTAATGTAAACGCTAGCGGTTTCTTTAAAATTCAATGGAGTGAAAAAAACACGACCAGACCAGCAAATGAAGTAAAAAAAGAAGCCACAAAGACTATAGAAAAATCACCCAAAAATTGCTGGTGGCCAAAACCTTTAGAAAAATGCTAAGGAAATTACCTAAAAAAACTAAACAAAGGACACTTCAGGAAAAAATATGCCAGAGTTTTCTGAAGTGTCTTCTGCTTGAACAGCTAACAATATCATGTGCCCAAATCCTAATAGTTGTATAGAAGAAAGACCAAACCGACCTACAAAAGAAAAGTTGGTCTTTCTTCAGATCAGTGTTTCATTAGGTACTACACTCTTTTTGTATGTATGAAACCAAATTATGGCCGATATGAATGGTCATAACGTGATTGACTAAATATAGCCAATGTTGAGCCTCGTTGCAGCCTCATTCAGTCGAGTTCTATCAATGTCATTCACAGACTCTTCCCCACTAAAACCTATGGTTCTATTCACATATGTGTGCTTTTAGGCAGACTATACTATATGTCTGCTGAAGAACCACAGAGACATCTCCATTTTTGATCCGATTCATGGATGAAAGTCACCCATAAAAGTCTATAGGTCTATGAAATTCATAGACCCCATACAGATGGCATCATACCATGAGCATTGTATGAATGAAGCTGGAGTGCATATCCCCGGCTCACTGAGTATTGTTAGGCCGGGGTCACACTGGCGAGGAATACGGACGAGTGAGAGGCGTTAAAAGCACGCATTACACACGGACCAATGATTCTCTATGGGTTTGCTCCCAACAGCCGTATATTTCTCGGGCGTATTCTACGGACCGTGCCAATCGCAGCATGCTGCGATTGTCAGCGTACTACGCCCGTAGTACGCCAATGTAAGTCTATGGGTGCGCAAAAAATATGTATTACACATGGACCACACGTGTGACTTGCGAGAAATACGCAGGTCTTTTGGCTGGTGACAGGAAATGGCCCAATCCATCATCAGGAAGCCTAGACATGCAAATCACCACAAATAGCGCTCCAGACATCCAGGAAGTCATCCTCCACGGAGTACAGCAGCGTCATGGCGCCATATTTCCTAAATGTGGTGATGCTCATTGTACTGGTACAGGAGCGGCCAGAACTGTGGGACCAACAGGATGCCAATTATGCAAACCGGGCAAGAAAGGAGGCGTCATGGAGGCGCATATGTCGCCAGATGTTCCATGACTTTGGTGATCGGCCACGTGAGGAGCAGCAGAAACTGAGTAAGTACAAGGCCCAAAAATGATTAAAATTACCTCACAACCAAAAATGCATACAGATTCTGCCCCCCTCCCCTTCCTGTGCTTCTACTTTTTTCCTCAGGAGGCGGTTAGATTTTGTTGTGAAACATAGTTTCACACTGCCATAATTTTGCCCAGGCCACAAGCTTCTCATCCTCTTAGCCAACCAAGTTATTAAGTGTAGTTACTTGATACATGAACTATTCAGATCCTGTGTATCTGGCCTGGATGGGCCAATTAGATATGCCACCCTGGCTAGAAAGCACACCCCAGAAGGCCACATGCCTAGACTACTGGTAGCAAATGTGACCGATCAAATATGTGAAATTGATAATATTTCCTGTCACATTGCAGTGGAAGATGTTATGAAACGCTGGCGCAGCATCCGGGATCAGTACCGGCGGGAACGTCAGCAGCGGTCCAGGAGTGGGGATGCGGGCTACGTAAAAAAAAAAAATACATATATTATGACTGCCTCTCCTTCCTCGCCCCAATTCTGGATCTGAGACCGTAAGTAGTTGTACCTCACACCACATTGCACACATACTTTACAGGGCCAAAAATATTGATGTATTTTTGGCTCTGTTCTATTTCATAACAGAACTCAATCCAACCTTATGGATCGAGGAATGGGCTCAGAGACAGAGGCCATAATTGATCCTGTAGGGGATGATGTGGCTGGTCCATCTTCTCCCCCAACAAGAAGCATGGGTGAAGAGTCATCACAAGATAACCCATTGCCTGCCCAACAAACAACACCACCAGGACCATCTGCTGCTGGGCCATCACCCATAGTGGAGGAGCAGGGCAACATGAGCAGCAGCCCAACTGCCCAGATCCGGGGCTCCCCACAGGCTGCTGTAACATCCCGGCGAGGACGAAGAAGGCGGCAGATGGCTGTTCAAGATACCAAGACCAATGTGGACACTGGGGTCTTAAATTACCTATCTAGAGTCAATGCAGATGATGGGGAGGAGGCCTACTCACGTAGCCTTGCCCTTTATCTCCGTGCCCTTTCCCATGAGGTGAGGATCCGTATTCGAGGATGTTTTCAGATCCTGCTTGATGCAAGCACACCCCCCAATACCCCATATGAGCTTTTTGAATATCTGGAGAGGTGGCAGCTTTCCCCCAGAAATCTTATGTGCATGAGACCACCCACACAGATGCTTGCTCAAGCAGGGTCTGAACATCCTCAAATACGTGGCCCTACAACTCACCCCCTTCCTCCCCCTACCCAATCTTCCCTACAGCAGCAACATATGTCTGCCTCTAGCCAACCCCACCAATATGGCCACTTTTTCCCACCCAGTGTTGGAGGCTGGTCCCAACCTGGTTGGGGACGACATGGCTATATTGGTGGGTATGAGACACGGGTCTACCCGCCCCAACAAGAAGCCCCTCAGCAGTATTACTCTGGCCACTACCCCCAACAATCACAGAAGGAAGGTCAGTACCAACATCATGGGCAACAGTATGCCCCCACACAGGGCGATGATGCTCAAAATAGTCAGCAGCAACCACAGGCTGCTCTTCCGCATTCTCCTTCCTCAACATTCCACAATTTATAAGTGGCTACAAACATGCAAATTGTTGATGCATACTGTACATCAGTGTCCATAAGCGGACTGATGGCAGGAGATGTCCAGTGTGTTACAACTGGTGCAAAAAATCACAATCCAAAGTAAAAAAGAGGTGCTCTACATCATCAAAATGATGTAAAAAATATAAAACCAACATTTATTACGTAGGTTTTGAAAGCATATTAATAAACCACCATGACAGGCAAGGCTACCTTACGCGTTTCTGAGACATATTACATGTCTGTAAGAAATACAATATTTCACCGCGCTATACTGGTAAAGTCAAAGGATCAAAATAGACTACTCACTTGATAATACATAGAAAAGCCGTGCTGTCCATATAAAATTGGTCAATTTGTGGGCAGCTAACTTTCTTTCCAAATCAAGGCAAACAGCCTCAAGAACATCACGCTCTCTCTATGTATTATCAAGTGAGTATTGTAATGTGATCCTTTGAGTTTCCCTGTATAGTGCGCTGAAATATTGTCTTTTTTGCAGACATGTAATATGTCTCAGAAACGCGTAAGGTAGCCTTGCCTATCATGGTGGCTTATTAATATGAATTGAAAACATTCATAATAAATGTTTGTATTATATTTTTTATATCATTTTGATGATGGAGACCTTCTCTTTTTGACTTTGGAATACAATTGTCTAATGTTGCAATGTTGTAATTGCATTATATCTTTTCTTGGATATGTATGTAAAGTTTATTTTGCAACATTGTTCTAATCTGCAAAATGGCCAATTTGGACCATTGCCCAAGTTTTACATAGGGAGAGAATATGTTTGCCTTTAAGAAAAAAAACCCCCAAAAAGAGGCAAAAGTAAAAATTTGTCTACTACACTTTACGTCTCTGTCTCAATTCTCAAAAACTGTATCAACATACGCTTACCAATGCAATTAAACAGTCATAGATTCAGAAGGGGTAGAAATATATATTTTTGGACACACATCAAACAAAAATTTACAACATAGAGACAGCATGCTCTTGCCAAGAAGTTTCCCACTCAGGTGCCAGAAAGTAATTAGTGAAAATATCACGCACATTGAGGCCAGAGAGCGGTCTATGTTGAGGGTTGATAGGTGGTCTCACTCTACGCACATTGTCCGGCCTACGCACAACACCAGCAGAGGAGGAACAATCATGTATCCTGGTGAAGTTATGAAGAACCACACAGGCTTTCACTACTTCATTAACATTTTGTTCACTCAGCTGAATGGCAGACTGAAGTACACGCCATTTGGCACAAAGAATGCCAAAGGAACACTCCACCAGTCGCCGAGCATGTGATAGGCGCAAGTTAAAAATTCTGCGCCTGTGGTCAAGGTTGCGCCGGGGATATGGCCTCATGACATTGCGTGTTAACTGAAACGCCTCATTTGCCACAAGGACATAAGGGACACATTCTTGAGTGGAGCCTGGTAGCTGGCGTGGTGGTGGTAGATTCAACTGGTTGGTGCGTAGCCGGCGAGCCATAATGGAAGTATTGAAGACTCTAGAGTCACCCGTCCTTCCATAGGTATTGTTTATAATTGAAGAATGGGGAGCCAGAGTTCGGCGGCTTACGCACCCGGATATGTTTGCCATCAAGGGCCCCAATACAATTTGGAAACTGGCATTCTTCCTCAAAGTCCCTTGATATCCTCAACCAGTCTTCCATCCTGGGCTCGGGCATGACGACTTGATGTAGTCTTGTCCAGATTTCACTACATGTTGACCTGACTATGCCAGAAATGGTAGATCTTCCAATCAGAAACTCATGGTGTAGGGCAGCATAAGACAGGCCAGTGGCCAGGAAGCTGAAGAACAACAGAAAAGGAATATTTTAGAATGCACGCATTTACAAAACAAACAGGTCCAAACATAACAAACTTGGTAGGATTTCAGAGCAAATAACACACACATCTTTGTTTGCACAATGAGTTAGTGATATTCAGTACATATTCCACATAACATTCTGGTCTGTAAGTTGACACATATGTGGACTAAGATGAGGGCATAAAAGTTACTCCAAGAAGCAAAAAATACATACTTTGGCCAACACATCATGAACATAGAGAATATGGTTGTGTAGTACATACCGTATTGTGAGTAGAAGTCGCTCCTCTGCAGATATAGCTTTGCGCATCCTTGTGTCCTGAAAGGTTATCCCAGGGCGCACTGTCTCCAAGAGTCTATGAAATGTTGCAAGGCTCATGCAACAGTATTGGTAGAATTTACCCGGATGCTCCCGCAGAGAAGAATAGAGGCGGTGAAAATGACCTCTTGTGAGTCGTTGCCTCAAAAGTGGATGTACCCACATGCGTCTCCTCCTCCGCAGATCCACTATCACTGGGTATGGTTGGCCAAAGCGGCGTGACAAAAGCCAGTTGAAGAGAACCTGCTCAGTTGTGTTGAAACTCAGACTGTTTGCCATGTTGCATATACAACAGCAACACACCTGTTGAAGGCAAGGTCACAAATGGACAGAATGGAGGCAGCTACCTGTTCCTGAGGCAATAAATAGGGTGCAGGCTAATGATTTAAATAGTTTGCAGGCCTCAAAACCGTTAAATGTCCATTTTGCAAGCCTGCAAGAAAATCTCGCCATACGGAGTCCATACGGATGGCATGCGGATTACATACGGATGCTGACATGCGCAAAATACGCATCCACGCTTTGCTTACGGATGACATACGGAGCACTATTTAGGGGTCATTCATCTGTATTACGCATGTAAACTACGGACCGTATTTTGCGTCGGTTAGTGTGACCCCGGCCTTAGGGAGGTAGAGATGTGTAAATAGACGGCGGTGATGCCACTCTTGCAAATCCTGTTATTTACGCCAACAAGAGCATTATAATATGATTAGCAGGTAGATTAGTTTGGGGAAAACAACCTCCCCACATCTAGTCATCCATTGATTAGCATATAGTAACCAAAGAAATATTAAATAGTTTTTTGCCATAAAAAATATGAAATCAATAAGACAATAAAAAGACCTTGTTAGGAAGGATACAATGGTAATAATAAATACATGGTGGTGGTTTGGGGGGAGCTGGGGAAGCTTTCACCTTCTGCTTAATTAATTGGCGCATCATACTCCAGCTCACCCCTCAAAAAGACTGACCTACACAATGCTAGTCTTAATGAATTGGGGCCTATTTATTTTCCATATGTTAGTGTGAGTTTCCTCCAGACTTATGAATTTCCTCTCACACTCCAAAAATCTATTAAATCTATTAATCTTCCTTTTCTCACCGACCATCTATTCAAAAAGAAGGTGAATTGATCTCCTATATAATAAATAATAAACTCTTAAATATTGTAACATTAATGTCTTGGTTTTTACTTAAAGAGCCTACCCCCTTACATAAAAGTTTTTCTATTAGCATCGTTAGTACTTAAAAAACAGACTGTGATTAACGCACAGTCACACCCCTCAGGTGCAGTTCAATTCTCCTAGTGTATGTTCTTTGCAGCACTAACATCACACAGACAGCACTGCAGACAATTAGCCTGTTCTGCCAATAGAGCTTATAGGGAAAACTTTTCTTAAAGGGGACAGCAACACTTTTAAATTCAACTTTATGTAGTCCATGCATATTATGAAAACCAAACAGACTAAGGAAGCATATTGCCATAAAATATGCATAGCTTTATTAAAGTACATACAAGACACACATACATAATAAAAAGAGATGTGTATACCAATGGGTGTCACAGATAAATGGCATCCAAAAGTGAAGTGAAGGAAGGGCTCAAAAACTGTAGTGTATCGCCAATGAGGGCTACAAAATGATCATCATGTGGGCGCTATATCATAATTTACTATAGTCATGCGCCCAAATGTATCACTTGCCAATATATTAGTATACATGGGAATTCCTAAGTGTAGTCATCATCCTGCCAATAGGTCAAGAGGCATAGATACAAACATTTTTTCCTTGCAGAGAGTGTATTGCATGTCCTAACATGAAACAAGCGTCCTCTTTTGTATCCAGTGATGGTGGCACCACGTATAACATCACACAACATATTACTTGTAACACTAATGGTGTAATATACTATGCCGTATGTCCATGTGAAAGGATTTATGTTGGTATGACGTCTAGACCTCTGAGAATCAGAGTGAGAGAACATCATAGGGACATTAAAAATGCCTCTAAGATAGAGGATGATATGATGCTTAAACCTATCCCGAGACACTTTAAGTTGTGTCATGGGAGTGATCCCAAACTACTCAAAGTCTGTGGAATAGATAGGGTTCACATTGACCATCGTGGTGGCAATTGGAAGAAGAAACTAGCTCAGAAAGAAGTTGAATGGATATACAAATTGGGTACAGTCCAACCCAAAGGACTTAATGAGGTCTTGAGCTTTGCCCCCTTTCTGTAGAATGCTTCAGTTATGGTGATGGATTGCTTGTTTTTAATTCATTTTTATTTTTCAGTTTTATTCTAGTGTATTTACCTCTTCGTATTTTCGATGTGATGGGCATGAGGTGCATTGTGAATATTGGGTTGGGATGTCGCCTTCCAGCAACATGGTGGATCCGTGATATCATCATTATTTGGAGAACATTCAAAAATATGTGGCCTGCATTCAAGAAATATTAATTTTGTGACTTCAAGAAGAAGAAAGATATATCTACTATCTAATTAGTGTGTTCCTGTAGGCCATAACATGTATGGTATATTTATGGGAATTTATCTGTACATTTTTGTGTGCTATACATAGGATCACTTTTGCCTTATGATTATTCACACTCTGTTGTGCAATAATTGGGATAATTATTACATCTTATTTTCTTCTTCTTATGTGTTGGCTTCTGATATTTTCGATGTTCATTATAATATAGAAATAATTTGGTATTTTCTATGTTATCTTGTATGATGTACATTTTTGTAATTGTATCAACCGGTATGGGATGTATATTTACAACATCATTTTATACTGAGGTGTGTTGCATTATTCATTGGAATTTATGAACTATATGTACCATTTGAATATGGTACTGCGCTTTTTGCATATTGCCTCTTATGTTTTGATGCATTCATCTATTTGGTGGGAATTGTTATATGAAGCCCTTTTTAGATTTTTTAGGCTTCATATGATACAATCTAATATTATATTTAATTCTGGGCATATTGCTGTGTATCATATTACTTAATACAGCATACGCTTATAATGTCATCTCATATAGTGACATATGGCTGAGAGCAATAGTAAATACTTTTCAAAACATTTTTTTAATCTGTTTGTACAATTGCAACATTACATAGAATTTTTGGTACCTGGTTTTCATTTTGTTTTGTTTTGTGTTACTAGGAGCACTGTGCACACTCTGTATAGAGGCGTCTGTTCGATGTGCGGGCCGCCTCTTCGTCCTGACACGTCGGGCGGGGGAGTGGCCTGTATGTCCTCAGCGCCATCTTGCAGCGTGGTGGGTTGCCATGGTGACGCATTCTCTCGGCCCGATTCATCTGTCTCCACATCGTTACGTGTGCGATGGGGAGTGGCTGTAGGGCCGGGAGGCGCGCGCCGTGATGACGTCACACGCCGGGCACCATGTTACTGTCAGTTGTAAGAAATTTTCCGGTAATTATATCCCTATATATGCCCTCATGCACCTTAGATCCATAACCATTTACCTCCCAGGACGAAGCTAAGGCGAAACGCGCGTCGGGGGATTGCGGTGTCACAGGTCATGTATATTTTTCTCCATGAGGGACTGCTACTATTCTAATTTAATGGGGGTAAACATGTTTGTATCTATGCCTCTTGACCTATTGGCAGGATGATGACTACACTTAGGAATTCCCATGTATACTAATATATTGGCAAGTGATACATTTGGGCGCATGACTATAGTAAATTATGATATAGCGCCCACATGATGATCATTTTGTAGCCCTCATTGGCGATACACTACAGTTTTTGAGCCCTTCCTTCACTTCACTTTTGGATGCCATTTATCTGTGACACCCATTGGTATACACATCTCTTTTTATTATGTATGTGTGTCTTGTATGTACTTTAATAAAGCTATGCATATTTTATGGCAATATGCTTCCTTAGTCTGTTTGGTTTACATATTAGGTGGGAAGCGCCATGTTTACTAAGGCCCCTGTTGTGGGAACATGCATATTATGAGTCTGAGGTATAAGGCTACATTCAGATGTAGCAGATTTGTCATGGCTTTTCAGTGTAAATACTATTTGCAGTTATTTAAAACACTGAATTCCAAATAAAAGCTGCATTATAAGGGCTCATACTCACATGCGAGAAACTCGGACGAGTCTCGCACGTCAATACCCAGCACTGCTGCCGGCACTCGGATAGGAGCATTCAGCTGCATAGAAATACATGCAGCTGAACGCTCCGATCCGAGTGCTGGCGGCAGTGCCAGGTATTGATGTGCAAGACTCGACCGAGTTTCTGGCATGTGAGTATTAGCCCTAATGATTGATGATTGCTTCGGGGTGATCTTATTACAATTTATAAATATATGCGGGGACAATACAAAGACCTTTCTAATGATCTTTTTACTCTTAGGCCGGAGTCACACTAGCGATTAAATCGGACGAATGCAATGCGATAAAAAAATCGCATTGCATTCGTCCCAATGTTATTCTATGGTGCTGCTCCCATCATGCGTTTTTTTGTCGGATCCGTTCCTCGGACCGAGACAATCGCAGCATGCTGCGATTGTCACTGATTTTCGGATCGGACTCGCCAATGCAAGTCTATGGGGGCGAGAAAAAATCGGATGACAAACGGACCAGATGTGTGACTTGCGATAAAATCGCACCCGGTGTCCTTTACCAAAAGCCGGCAATTCTTTTTACAATACAGTAAAATCACACTGACCGGTTAAATAAAGAAACGAAAGAATAGATCTAGACACATATATATATGTATATATACATGTCATATAGACACATTTATATATATATTTCTAATTCATACAGTTCTTCATAGCAGTATAGCCGCTGAAACATTTGCCGGCTTTTGGAAAATCATTCTCCTACCCGACATGAAATGACACATGGTTTACATACAGTTAACCATTTCATTTCATGTTTTTTTAGATGTCTATCACTAGTAATTAGATGAGGGTTTGTGGGTTAAATTTTGGAGTTGTAGGGGTTAATTTAAGGGGTTAATTCGTTGTATAAAATTAAGTTAAGGGGACTCCCTGCAGCCACAGTGACGTCAGCGGGAGTTACCGCAATTTTATACAATGAATTAACCCCTTAAATTAACCCCTACAACTCCAAAATTTAACCCACAAACCCTCCTCTAATTACTAGTGATAGACATCTAAAAAAAAAACATGAAATGAAATGGTTAACTGTATGTAAACCATGTGTCATTTCATGTCGGCTGGAGAATGATTTTCCAAAAGCCAGCAAATGTTTCAGCAGCTATACTGCTATGAAGAACTGTATGAATTAGAAATATGTATATAAATGTGTCTATATGACATGTATATATATATATATATGTATTCTATGTGTCTAGATCTATTCTTTAGTTTGTGTTGGAAAACCTGTCATTGGGCTCCATTATATGTCCATTTTGCTAGCCTGCGAGAAAATCTCACCAGACGGATGTCAAACGGATGCTTAGATGCGAGTAAAATCGCATCATCACACGAAATTCGGCTGACAGACGGATCCCTGGTGAAGAAACCTTTGTGCGATTTCAGTCCGTCAAAATTGGACCGATTTTTTTATCGTTTAGTGTGACTCCAGCCTTAGACCTGTAACGGGGACAAGGGGGCATCCTCTACGCCTGGAGGAAAGATGGTTTAAGCATAATCACAGATGCAGATTCTTTACTGTAAGAGCAGTGAGACTATGGAACTCTCTGCCATATGATGTTGTAATCAGTGATTCACAACTAAAATTTAAGAAGGGTTTGGATGCTTTTCTTGAAAAGTATAATATTACAGGGTATATTCACTAGTTTCCTTAATATTGCGTTGATCCAGGGAGCTAGTCTGATTGCCGTATGTGGAGTTGGGAAGGAATTTTTCTCCCCAATGTGAAGCTTACTGTTTGCCACATGGGTTTTTTTTTGCCTTCCTCTGGATCAACATGTTAGGGCAAGTTAAGATAGGATATGGGTTGCACTAGATGGACTTAAAGTCTTCTTTCAACCTTAATAACTATGTTACTATGATGCAAAAAAATTTTTTTTTTGTCCCTATACAATGTAACAAAAATTGTTCATGTTGCTTGCACCATAAATCACTGGAGTACTCCCAATTACTGTTCTACTTCTTAAAGTCCTCATGTTAGGTATTTATAATTTATAGATTTACTTTAACTAATTTTTCTATGGAAAAAAACTGGTATTCAACCTTAATTTTTTTTCTTTTTTTGTCCACTGTAGTATGCATTAAAAATAAAAAGTACAGGAGGGTACATATCACATTGGACATTCTATTTTATGGTGTCTGTAAAGAAAAGGTGAACAAAGCCAGAAAGCAAGTCTACTGGTATGTGCACTCTGAGCTTTTTAAGGAGTTTTTTGTTTTAGCAGAAACGGAGTGGAAACTGAGCGGAAACTCACCAAATCTTCCTCAAAAAGTAAAAATTCCTCAAAAACGTGGAGGTTCAGCTCAGTTTCTACTCCTAAAACTCAACAAAAAGACTCTGCGTGCACATAGCCGCATAGAGTTCAAAGTTTCCTATTTTTGACTATTTTTGCTTAATTCCAGTAAATATTTTGGAGACAAGTCTGAATACAGTTGTTTTGACTATTCAGTTGGAATTCCCTGATGGAATGCTCAATAGAGAGCACGGCATGATGTAACTCATCTCTTTACTTTATCGGATGCTACAAATACAGTGACGTAAAATAAGGATTTTTTTAACATATCAAGATACAATTTAGAACATATTAAATGGAAAAAAGTTATGTTTGTGGTGCTGCATCCTGAGTAGAGATGAGCAAACATCGTCGGCTGCCTCCTTATTCGGCAAGCTATAGCGCTTACCGAAGAAGCTGCATTGGGAACCCGGATACCTGGAGCGCTTCCAATTATCAGCTGTTCCGAGCCGCAGCTGCATGTGTATTGGCTGTGTGACAGTCACAACACATGCATGGAAAGACCAACAAACAGACTCTCCATGCATGTGTTGTGACTGTCACACAGCCACTGGTTTTATTGGTATTGTTTGGTAGTACATATATTTTATTAATTTCAAACATTGGGAGAACACACAAATAAAGAAGTGACACCATAGTTTTTTTTCACTGTTTACTATTGAAAAAACATTGCAGCAGTACTGAATGAATGAATGAATATATATATATATATATATATATATATATATATATATATATATATAGGAAATAGTGTTTCTCCAGCGATCAGTCCAATGGTAGGGACCTGGAGGAAGACACATTTAGTGTTGAGACATGTCATCCAAAAGGGATTGACTATTTGTAAAAATGTTAATTTAGAAACATGGAACCTTTTTAATGGAAAAATAAAAGTTATATTTTACCCTACCATTGGACTGATCGCTGGAGAAACCATACTATTTCATTTACATGCAAGGATTTATCCCAATCCGTTTTCCGTGCGAACAGCTACCACAGGCTGGACTTATTCCTGGTTTTCTTCAAAGCGGTGAGCTGGCTGTGCCAATAATTTTTTTTTGCATATATATATATATATATATATATATAAAATCAGTTTTTATTAATATATTTATGAAAAAAAAGTTTTCTTCTATTTTAAGTAAACTTTATTGACCTTCACTTTTTTTAACCCCCTTGTGGACTAGAAGTAGTTATGGTTTTATTGTTTACATGATGCTTTGGTCAAAGTAAAGCATGACTGCCTGTTACTAACAAATGGCTGAATTTGGGCTTCAGTTTGTCTTGGTCACCCATCAACACTCAGCAAGCTGACTCATCAAACACCTTAGTGGCTATAAACCACAAAATCTATAAGTATAAATTTCTCTGAGCGCAGCTGTTAAAGTCACAGTCACAGTCCATCATACAAACACCTTTGATTCATGGTGTAGTTATCTTGATTTACATGTACAGCATAGTGCCATAATGCAAAGCATCCATAATACAGCTCAACAAATTCACGTGAAGAAATATAACATCTGTTTATCCAAAAAACCTCTGTAAATAATTTAAAAACTAGATACCTGTGATTACTACTAGAGAACTTAGTAGTTCAATAGAAGCTGTAAAGACAGTGTTCGCAATAGGCATCCACCCATATTTATACAATTTAAAAGCCAACTACTCCACGATCGCAGCTATGTTTGTAAATGCTCAGATTGCATCTAAATTACAAAATGAAATGAGTTTTTGAAACGTCTTCACCAAATGTTCCTACAATTTAGATTCTACTTCCTCAAAGCAGACCTACTCGTCTCCACACAACAGATAAGTCCTGTATAGTCGAATCTTTCAGCCACATTTCTATCTCCCTTCTTGCTACATTTGGTAGATTAACACAAAGGAAAGAAAAAAAGGAAGAGAGTATGGCTGTTTGCTGTCTGTTTTTATCGCATTTTTGGCTATTTTTGGTGTATCATGTTTTAAAATAAGCTGCTTTGTTTTTGATACTTCCTAGTATTTGGATTTTGATCAAACGTTATTGATAGTTATATGTGGATCAAATGCATTTTTAGTATGATTCTGCAGAGGTAATGCAATAAATATGATATGTTCTTTACACTTGTGAATTTTCTGCATCTAATGCAATTCTATAAGGAAAAGCAGGAGAAACTGACATATTGCGGTATTTCAAAGATGCACCGCAGGTCAGTTAATGCTACATGAACAAAAACCCACAGTGGCCATGAGAGCTCTATATATCCCACCCACTTTTCTGAAACTGTAAGATGCTGTATTTTTTAGACCGCAAAAATATGCAGCGTTCAGTCTCACCAACAATTCATCATGGGAGCTTATCCTAAAAAATCCATTTAACCATTCATACACAAATTGGGTCTGTCCTGTGGTGGATCTGATTCATTGCTGTGGATTTTGTTATAAATGGAAGAAATAAAGCTGATGTAGACAGAGTCTTAGGCCAGGATCACACATGTGAGAAGCTAGAAATACATGGAAAAATACACGCAGCCGCACGCTCCACTCCTTAGTGCCTGCAGCAGTGCCGGGTATTTAGGGTATGTGCACACGTTGCAGATTCTGCTGCGGATCTGCTGCAGATTTGGTCCTGCGGTTCCACAGCAGATTCTCCTGTGGTGTACAGTACCATTATATTCAATGTAAAACAAAAAACACTGTGCACATGCTGCGGATTTTTCCGCGCAGATTTGCTGCGGTTTTGAATCCGCAGCATGTCAATTCTTTGTGTGGATTCCGCTGCGTTTTTACACCTCCTATATTTTAGGAATCCGCAGGTGTAAAAATGCAGGGGAAATCCGCACAAAATCTGAAGGAAATCTGTACTAAATCTGCAGGTAAAACACAGGTCATTTTACCTGCGGATTTAGCAAAATCCGCGCGGAAAAATCGGTAGCAGAATCCGCAACGTGTGAACATACCCTAAGATGCGAGACTTGTCCAAGTTTCTTGCATGTGTGATCCCGGCCTCACATTGTGCATCTATGACAACCTACAAAGCATTATTAGTAGATGATAAATATACCTGATTTGCCAAAGTACAGTAGACTCAGAAAGATAATTAGCAGCTTCATCCTATAAAAAGAAGGCACATTTAAGGAAAATAGAAAATATATACACGTATTTTACTGTAAGGTCACATCACAGATGGTCTATAGCTTATTAAGAGGGCATTATATCAGCATACCACTGAATATATACCTTATAGTGCTATCCTGCAGGATAGGAAAAGCTGCCATTTTGGAGTCAATAACCTCTCCACAGCCAGTTTTAAACTAGGATTCTACAGGAGAAATCAAACAATAACCCATAACATAATGTTATGTTATGGAATAAATTGTGAGGTCTTGCTCTGCCTTTTATGTGTTAGGTACAGAAATAAAGTGGGTGTGGATAAGGAGGTGTGAGCTGAGGAATCCATGCTAATGGATGGATTAAATGTTATGTTGTCTTAAGCATCGATATATATGCAGAAGGATTTATATTTGAGGTCAAAGCTCTTAAGTCCAGCTTTTCTTTAAGAAGTTGAAACTGCATATTTAATGCTTGTAGAGCTTTCATAACCATACATGTACATAACCAGGCTGTTTTTTCCAGACATATTAGTTCTGCAATGACTATCTATCTGTGGTTAACGTCATAGCGGTTTAAATTAAGCCTCATTCACACGTCAGTATTTGGTCAGTATTTTGCATCAGTGTTTGTATGCCAAAGCCAGGAATGGAACTTACCGAGAAAAAAATATAATTGAAAGACTGACTCCTGTTCCTTATTTTGGAGACATTCCTGGTTTTGGCATACAAATACTGATGAAATACTGATCAAAAATACTGATGTGTGAAAGAGGCCTTAGGCCGGGGAGACACTGGCGAGGAATACGGATGAGTGAGAGGCGTTAAAAGCACGCATTACACA